>NW_022196900.1:12820334-12846676 GCF_008632895.1 Mastomys coucha
CCCTCTCTCTCTCTCTTGCCTGTTCTCTTAAGAGTTCAGCATATCCCATCTTGACTCATTCTCTTAATTTTTAGTCTGATTCATCAGTTTGTCTGCTCTTCAATTAGCTGTTGTTTTCAAACATGGCTGCTTCATTTTACAAAATAACTTTACTGTCATTTTTGGGGATCGAAGGTATATACTAAGGGCATGTCTGTATTCCAGCCTTAACACATAGACCTGGGTCTTTGGATGTGATTGCTTGCCATAATATCCATGTTGCTGGATTAAAATTCCTCTACACAGAAAATTAAATTCCAAAGGAAACTACATATAAATAAGAAAGACAAATAATAAAACTTTTTGAGGGAAATATAAATGACTCTATTATATCAGATTAGGTGGTCAGAAAGAAGTCTGTTGTTTTGGGGAATAAGTCAAGAATATGTATATCTAGGCATTAAAATGAATGGGAAATTTATCAGAAAACAGGGTGCATTTGGTTTAAGTAAACACACCCCCCCACACACACACACATACACACACGCACATCTACAAAAGAGCAAAGGAGGTGAGAGGGCTGATGGACTTGTTTAATAGAAAAGAACAATTTTCTCACGGTCCTTTCTTAATGCCTGCCCTGTCAGTTAACTTCCTTAGTCAAGCTTGCAATTGAATAAAATTCATGCTGACTGGCTCTTCTCTAACTGAACTCTAAAATTTTAACAGGGCAAAGCGTCTCAAACTGTGAGGAATTAGCCATACTCTAAGGATTTAAGAAGGGCATGTTTGATATCGAACAGTTGTAAGGACAGCCCTCACCTATCTGGGTTCTCTGCTCAGAGTCTCTCAGATCACATGCACTTAAGGGTCTCAGCATCCTCCTCCAAGCTGACAAGGTTAGAATCCTTTGGTTCTATTTTCTCTGACATTCTGATTCCAAGGAATCAAGAGTTTCCATGGAAATTTTTTTCTCAGGAATAAGACCCTTACACAGATTTTAACAAAAGGCCACAACACAAATCTTTGTCAGAAAATCCCTTCCCTGTCTTTGACTCCTGGTGAAATGGCCTGGGACAGTGGTTTAAGTTCTTAGAGTCACCCAGGTCTGATTGAAGACATCTGTGCTGCACATATTTTATCTCTCTGATGTGGCCTTTGGTATGACTGACTATTCTGACCTTTTGATCTTCCAGGATTTTTTAGCAAAAGGTTGTACAGTCAGCCACTTCTTTATGCCACATGCTCAGCTGCCATTTCTGACTTTTGCCATCTTTTGCTGTCTGTAAAGGCTATTTTTTTCTCTAAATTTCTTGGCTTTAGTTCTTTTCAAAAGTTGGTCCATCAACTCTCCTAGCTTCTCTTACAGTTTAAGAACCCAGGAAGCAGATTCCTGCTATGCTTGCAAATCCCTTTCATTACTTACCCAGCTTCTCTGTTCCTAAGTCCCATTTGCTACATGTTTCTGCTACAATTCTATCACTTACATAAGAATTCTCTCCATTATTCCACTCTTTAGTGGACATTCTTTCCATTTCCCTGGGCTCCTGCACCACAGCCCTATGGTTAATAGTCATGTGAGTGGTGTGATTTGCACACTCTAACACATTATTTATAATTATCCCACCTTTTACTCACTACTCAGTGCTAAAGCCACTCTGACATTCTAGTTCATGTTTCCATGTTTGTTTGTTTGTTTAGAGTGCCATACATATCAAACTGCATCTGTTAACCTCTTCTATATAAACTTAGTGACTTAAAATACCATATGTTTACTCAATTTCTGTGTCTTAGCTGCTCTTACCAACCAAAAGCTAAGGAATTGACTCTTGGGGACTTCGGCCTCATTTGATGGTGTAGATTCTCTTCCTGGCTCCTATGGGTGTTGGCAGAATTCATTTCTTTGCAACAGTAAAGTGAGTGATATTTGCTTCTTCAGCAAAAAGAGAAAAAGTGAGGCCATGCTGCTTCAAGCCTGATCATTTGACTCTTTATTAAAAAGGTTATCTTATGATGTGAGGCTCACTGAAAAGGCCCCATGCTTCAGTAACCTGAAGTAAACTGGTTAGAAACCTTAATCACATCTGTTAAATTCTTCGCACCTTTTACATATGGTGTTACACCTAACTGGAAACAGTAGCATCACGGTTCTTCACATGGTCCACCCACATTCATCTAGAGATTGTAGAGTTTTTACACAGTAGCAGGGGTATTCAGGAGGAGAAATCTTAGAAGTTGTATTAGAAATCTCCCTATTCAAATTGGAAATGTTGGATAGTAGTCTTTTAAAGACAGAAATGAATCTAGTTTATTTTTAAGTTTAATAATCTTTCATTTTGTCCCAGCTTTATTAGATATGATGGAAAACACACACACATACACACACACACACACACACACACACACACACACAAACTCACATTTATTTGATGTATCTAATGTATCTACCTCAACTATCTCTGTTATATGTAGACTATAAAACAAATTTATGATGAAAAGATGGTTATTTCATGGGTTCAAGAGGGGCAGTAAAAATGTTAAAGGGGATAAAATTTCAATTGTTTAGAATGAGTATGGTTTGGAGAGTTATATTTGCAACATTATCACTATAGGCAATAATATTATATTATAAACTCTAGTATTAGTGGGTGCTTAGTGACTGTCACTTGGGTACAGAAGTCATTGGTTTATGGTTTTGGAGGCCAAGAAGTACTAAAAGTGTTCAGATCTTAGGGCTCAATTCTAGTACTTGCTTTTTTATTGGATATTTTCTTTGTTCTTTATTTACATTTCAAATGTCATCATCCCCCTTCCCAGTCCCCTCACCTCCAGGAACCCCCATCCTACTCCCCCCTGCCCCTGCTTCTATGAAGATCTTTCTCCCAACCCACTCCAGGCTGCCCGCCCTAGCATTCCCCTACACTGGGACATTGAGCCTTCACAGAACCAAACTCCTATCCTCCCATTGATGCCCAACAAGGCCATCCTCTGCTACATAAGCAGCTGTACCCATGGGTCCCTCTATGTGTACTCTGGTTGATGGTTTAGTCCTTGGGATCCCTGGAGGGTCTGGATGGTTGATATTGTTGCTCCTCCTATGAGGTTGCATACCCTTTCAGCTTCTTCAGTCCTTCCTCTAACTCCTCCATTGGGCACCCTTTTCTCAGTACAATAGTTGGCTGCAAGTGTCCAACTATATATTTGTCTGGATCTGGCAGATCCTCTCAGGAGAGAGGTATATCAGGCTCCTGTCAGCAAGCACTTCTCGACATCCACAATAGTGTCTGGGTTTAGTGACCATATATGGGATGGATCCCCAGGTGGGGCAGTCTCTAGATGGCCTTTCATCCAATCTCTGCTCCACTTTTTATCTCTGTATTTGCTCCCATGATTATTTTGTTCCCCCTTCTGAGAATAGTACTTGATTTTTATGTATTCTGTAACAATTGATACATAATTGCTGTGACTTCTATCATAGTACATACAAAAGGACAAAATCAGGGGATAAGTAACAGAATTTAAAAAATGAACATGCAAACATATTTAAAGTATTGACAAAATACATGTCCTTGCCAGTTATAATGCATAGAATCAGGAACTTGCTTTCAGCCTATCTAACTAAAGTATTAAGTATGAGGTGGGATTATGGGATAGTATTAAAAGTACAATAACTGAAAAAAAGGAAAGCTGTACACATTGGGAAATTTTAAACATAAAGAGGATTATGCTGTATCAACTGTTGGTTCAAAGGAAGGGTTCCACATGCAGAGAAAGGTCCCATTATATAAATGACCCCATATAAACTACTACACTTAAAAATTCCTGTCCTGCTGATATGAACAATTGTCTGGCATAGCCAAAGAGAGCAAGGTTAATTAAGCTGACCTTAAAATGACCAAAAATATCCCATAGCACAGGAGGCAGAATTTAATCTATACAGGAAAAACTGCTAATCATTATGATTATTTCTGTTTGTGAATATGTTTTTTCAATTTCATATACAGTCATCCCACAGTCAAATTTTCCAATTAAAAATTAAATAAGCATATGGTAGAGCATGAGGGGGATAATGACTGGACTGTAAAAAAAGATTAAAGATAATAATAAAAAACCTTGCATAAATATGTTTTTTAAGAACCACTGGTTGTTTTGTAAGACATGCATGGCTCAGTCCTGTCGTTACTCTATGAATGTCCCTATGTCTAACTTCACTGAACCAATTGTTCTGTCCCGAACATTGAAAGCACTGTATTTTCCTTCAATTCCATGAGCCATTACTGTATAATCATGAAATATAAGACTATCACATTAAAGATATAACATGGCTTATCCACCTTCCATCCCACCCCCACCTTGCACACATTAATTAGGGAGCAGAAAGTTGTGTGCCAAGAATGGTACTTGCATGGACAGATGCTAACAGGAATTTAAGTAGCAAAATATGGTACCTAGAGCTCAACAAATGGATGACTCTGAGACAGATCAAGTATGAAACCCAGTAAATACAGCAGTAATGGGGAATGAAGTGAAACAGTGCAGAGAGTCAGAATCTGCAATGTGGACATACAAACTAATTACAGAGCATTGGTGTTTGTTATTAGAGTTTACCATTGCACCCCTAATCCCAGTGGATCTACCTAGAGCCAGATCAACTTCCAAACATAACACAAGATTAAAGAACTGGGAGTGTGCTAAAATAAGAATCTAAGTTAGAAATCAAACCGAAATACATACTACAGGCTATCAACCCTAAGCATTGGGAAAGGTATCTTATATTATGTCTATATTTCTATTATTTCTATTTAATTTTATTCAATTTTCATAAGTTACTTTGAATTGTGCTAGGAAATCTAACAAGCAGCTAATTATATTTCCTTTGCTTCATTCACATAAAAATTATGAGTACATAAGGAGAGGGCAAGGTAGTTTTGCCAATTCCAGGGGCTGGCAGACCCAGGTTTACAACTCCAGCCTTATTGTCCTAGGTTATAGGTGCTCGAGGAAGATACTGCTGGAAGCTATAAGCAGCAGCAGCCCCACTGCTTCCTAGTAATTACAATTCTTTTCTTCTAGCAGCAGTAAATTTTAGGAGCAGCCAACAGAAAGCGGTAGCAGATAGCACTTACCAATGTTACTGCTCTCAAATGGGCCTTGAGTTCTGGAACTTTTCAATGAACAGTAATTAATAGTATCGAATAGTCCTGGATAGTAGTATTACAGTTCTCAGTCCTAGAGTTCCTGAAACATGTGATACCACCCCCTGCCCCATAAGTCTTTGAAGTTCCCTGGAACACTCTCACTGACCAGGGTGTGCAGTTTCTCATATCTAGATCTTCACACAGCCTTCTTTGTGAGCCTTGCCTGTCTTTAACCTTTACCTTTTCCCTACTTTTGGGATACCTTGTTGGCTCTGTTGCTTTGGTTTTTCATCGTTTTTACTCCTGCTACTCTCTACCACACTTACTGTCTTAGTAAGGGTTTCTATTCCTATACAAACATCATGACCAAGAAGCAAGTTGGGGAGGAAAGGGTTTATTCAGCTTACTTCCACATGGCTGTTGATCACCAGAGGAAGTCAAGACTGGAACTCAAGCAGGTCAGGAAGCAAGAGCTGTTGCAGAGGCCAAGGAGAGATGTTTCTTTACTGGCTTGCTTCCCCTGGCTTGCTCAGCCTGCTCTCTTATAGAACCCAAGACTTCCAGCCCAGGGATGGCACCACCCACAAGGGGTCCTACCCCCTTGATCACTAATTAAGAAAATGCCCCACAGCTGGGTCTTATGGAGGCATTTCCCCAACTGATGCTCCTTTCTCTGTGATAACTCCAGCCTATGTCAAGTTGACACACAAAAACCAGCCAGTACACATACCTACCCTCCTATCTCACCTGCTTCTGTTTCCACTGAAGTGGCCCTTTCACTGCTAGTACTATTCCATTTCTGCATTCAAAAAAGAAGTAGACAAGATCAAGTCTTCAGGACAAGGCTTTGATTGAACTGTCACAACACTACAGAGCAACATACATTGGCTGACTCAAAGAGTGAGCTGAAGAGCCTACTTATGTAACTAGCAAGAGGGTAGGATAAGAGAATGGGAACCACACAGTAGAGTTTATGCAAATGAGGGCTTCTGTTTGTACCAATCACAGCCCATCCCTTATGCAAGTATTAGCCTTGTTTGAACTATCTTTACCTATCTCATGGGCCAACAGGGAAAGAATTTTCCCTCTGGTCTGGATAAAAATTGGCTTCAGGTTCATTTTGTATTCATAGAGATCTATCTTGCTTAGAGTGAAGCTTTCCAAGGCTGGTAGAGTCTCTGAAATGCATTTTCAATCATGGCTGTAGTGGTTTTCTATTGCTAGAGAGTCCTTCAGATGATTATGAGATGTCCAAGTCAACTTAGCTGCCAAAAGGATGCTCTGAGGCAGTTTAGTGGATAGTTCTCTGCTCAAGGATGCAGCCATAAAGGAAGATCCCTGACAATTTTAAGCATTTGCAAATAGAATTAAAACATAATCACTATACTGTGGAAGCGTGATGTCACAGAGAAGGGGAATGCTAGAGGGGTAAGGTGGGAATGGGTGGGTGGGTGGGTGAGAAAGCACCCTCTTAGAGACAAAGTGGAGTGGGTTGGGGAAAGGAGGTTGTGGAGGGAAAACCAGGAAGGAGGATATTATTTAAATGTAAATAAATAAAATGTTTAATAAATAAAAAAGGAAACCACAAAAAATATATATTCACCATAAAGACTTAATAGAAACATGACCCAGGAGTACAAATTCTGATAACATTAACAATAGTTCACAGTATTTAACAATGCTGAGCAGTGCTTACTCTGTACACCAAGAACCCCAGGTAACTGTGTGCTCCCTTGAGTAGGCCCCACAGATTGGTAACTTCTGAAATGGTTCCCAGTGATTCCCATCTCTCCATCCCCATACATAATGTCTTTCCCTGCATTTGAACAAATCAAGTGACTTGGTTCCAACAAATAGAATTTAGCAAAGTTACATGGCAATCCTATATGTGCATTCTAAAAGACTATGGCTTCCATATCACTGGCTCTATATTGTACTTTCACTAATAGAGAAAGTTGCCCTAAGGTGATTTTCATAGGTAAAAATTAGAAGGTAGACTTCCGATGACACCCTACAAGAAACTAAGACCCTCAATGCAATAACATTGGAGGAAAATTAATACCTCCAAGAATTGTGTGACTGTGCTTTCCAAAAATTTGTGAGATTGTCTTCATCTTTCTTACACTATTGTAAGAGACCTTAAAGTAGAGAATACCTTTGAACGATGTCCAGTTTTCTGTTCAGCAGAAGTTGTATGGAAAGAAACACATGTGTTGGTTAAAACTCATGCCTATTAGGGTTAGTTACATAAGGATAGATATGAAATACATTATATGAGTTTGTGAAGTAATTATCACCCTGATACTTGGGCTGTAGTAGAGTAAAGTTTATCATAAGAAAAGCACATAAAATAAGCACCAGTAAAAGAAGATTCATAGAATATGGTGCAGGAGAAATTCTTTTGTTATCTATCAGCATGGTTTTGTAGTCAGTTATTTATTTATTCTATCATTGGTGAGGGAAACTAGGCATGGGTTATCATAAATGATATAAATTCACCTAGACTTTGTATTGAGGAATGGTTTCATAGACATGGCTGACTACATGTAAGATCTATATATTCTTTCCAGATGTAAAGTTGGCAGTAGATAACATAGGCCATCACAATGTCAAATAGCTAGCATAGATGGAGTGACTTAGGACTTTATTTTTTTAAATAAAAATAGTTTCAAAACTGGAAACAACCTCGATGTCCCACAACAGAGGAATATATACAGAAATTGTGGTACATCTACACAATGGAGTACTACTCAGCTATTAAAAACAATGAATTTATGAAATTCTTAGGGAAATGGATGGATCTGGAGAATATCATCCTGAGTGAGGTAACCCAATCACAAAAGAACACACATTGTATGTACTCTCTGATAAGTGGTTACTAGCCCAGAAGTTCGGAATATAGGAAGAACAACCCACAAACCACAAGAAACTCAAGAAGAAGGAAGACCAAAATGTGGACATTTCATTCCTTCTTAAAAGGGAGAACAAAATACCCATGGAAGGGGTTGCAGAGACAAACTATGGAGCAGAGACTGAAGGAAGGACAAGCCAGCCTAATATAGCTATCTCCTGAGAGGCTCTGACAGTACCTGACTAACACAGATGTAGAGGCTCACAGCCATCCATTGAACTGAGTACAGGGTCCCCAATGAAGGAATTAGAGAAAGGACCAAAGGAGCTGAAGGGTTTGCAGACCCTTAGGACAAACAACAATAGGAACTAACTAGTACCCTCAGAGCTCCCAGGGACTCAACCACCAACCAAGGGCTATACATGGTGGGACTGATTGTTCTGGCAGCATATTTATAGTAGAGGATTGCAAAGTGGATCATCAATGGGAGGAGAGGCCCATGGCCCTGTGAAGGTTCTGTGCCCCAATGTAGGGGAATGCCAGGACCAATAAGTGGGAGAGGGTGGGGTGGCAAGCAGGGTTAGAGGAGAGGCAACAGGGATTTGTTCTTGTTTATTGTTTTGTTTTTTGTTTTGTTTTGAGGGGAAACTGGGAAAGGAGAAATCATATGACATGTAAATAAAGAAAATATCTAATAAAAAAGTAAAAAGAAAAGAAAAAGGAAACATTCCAGGTGCTTAAGATACAATTATCCTGGAAACTAGAAAAAGCCAAATCTCACATTGACAAATGCAATCCTTCTGTGCACAGAGTGACATTTATATTCTGAGTTCTAACATTAACTCTGTTTGGTCTGCTTCTTAGTGATCAGACTTCTGCTACTTTCCTTAACTTAATGCAGCCAACCCAGTCTTTTAGAGGAGAAAAGTATCCATGTTCTTTATACTAGTTTTCAATATGTTTTTTTCCAACAACAGATGCAACTTTCTGTCTGGTTTATAACTATTGAGCCAAATACTGCAAGCACGCATCTTCTGCCAGCTGATATGATGTAAATGTCAATCAGCAGTAGAGACTGCCAGAGGGCCATTAGCAAGAAAAATATCTCTTTGTCTTTCTTATCCTGATACAGTTCCCATTTTGTAAGGTGACTCTGTTGGTCAGTATACATGATGTCCAACCTGCTGGTGTTTACATCCTGGTACATGGCATTGGTATCTCCGCCATTCTGTCAGCATCTAACTTGACTCTGCAGGGAGTTCAGTGGAATTCCACCAACACTACAGCCAGTTTCCAAGAAATTCAATACAAACTGCACAGTAGGATCCAGAGATTTCCACCTGCATCACAGATGAATGATCAAGCCAGTCCTGCATTTATCCAGCTGGCAGGTTGAGAGTAACTATAATATGCCAAACATCAGCTGCCTAGGAAGTATAGCCAATCTTCCAGTGACAGTTCCCTGCTCACCAGTCACAGACTGTGTTACCTCCCTGTATCACTCAACTATGAAATAGCATCAGCTATCCATTCTCCCAACAGACCTAAATTTCAGACATAGCTTAGAAGTGCCCTCTTCTAGTTATCTTCCTTTCTGTGAGCATATTGATCTGCTTTTTTTTTTTTTACTTACCTTTAAAACTTGTAGCTAACTGCTTGCCAGTTACTAAATAGTTCTTATATTATTTATTTATTCATTTATTTATTGTTTTTCATACTTTCTGACTAATGTTCCTCCCATCTATTCACCCAGTCTCACCCCATTTCCTCTAGCATCCAAATAAACCCTCCTCTATTTTATTTCAGAAAAGACCAGGCTTTCCAGGGATATCCACTGAACATGGCATAACAAGATGCACTAAGACTAGGCACAAACCTCATATCCAAACTTGGCTGGACACGGCAACCCAGTAGGAGGTAAAGAGTCCTATGAGCAGGCAAAAGAGTCAGAGACACCTCCACTTGCATTTTTGTAAGTCCCCCCAAAAAAAACCATTACACTAGCAACCTTAACATATATGCCAAGGGTTTAGCACAGATCCATGCAGCTTCTATGATTGCTGCTTCAGGTTTTGTGAGTTTCTATGAGCCCTGCTTAGTTGATTCTGTGGGCTATGCTCTCCTGGTGTCTTAGATCCAACAATCTCCCCTCTCCCTTCCATGGGGTTCCATGAACTCCAAGGGGAAGAATTGATAGAGATTCCCAGTTTGGGATTTCTCTTCTCCTAATGTTTGGCTGTGGTAATCTCTAACTCCTCCCATTTGCTGTAGGTAGAGGCATTTCTGATGACAATTGGGCTAAGCATCAATCTGTTAATATGTAAGGATATAATTAAGAATTATTTTTGATACTGTTTTCTATTCCAGGTTTCTGGTCTATCCAGTCTCCTGTCCTTGTCATCCAGGCAGTATAGTGCCTGAACTCCCTCTGGTGGCATGGCTTTAAGTCAGACAAGTCATTGGTTGGCCACCCTCACAAGTCCTGTGCTTCCATTGCCCTAGTCAGGATGGAGTGTAGGGCAAAGGTTTTGTGGCTTGGTTGCTGTCCCAATCCCACCAAAGGAATCCTTGCCTTGTTACAGAGGAAGGCCAATTCCTCCTATTAGTCGGAACTAGGGTCACCCTTGTAGAATCCTGGGAGTTTCTACTATACTGAGTTTTCATATAACACCCCTCTAACTTAAATTAATTTGTGGATACCATTGGCTGACTGAATTCCAACAAACTCAGCTTTTAACTTAAAAAGTAGTTAAAAATCACCTTTTTTATGTGTTGTACTTTGTCCAGGCTATTAAAAATTCTCAAAGATGTCTTCAGAATATTTTTCAACAAAATTGTTGAACACTCATGAACTGTTTCTACTAAAATTTTGCCTCAAGCATTTGTAAATTTAACAACAAAAACAAAAATTAGATCTATGGAAATTCACCTTCTGAAAAGAGCTAGTATAACTTTTATTTTTACTTTGAGGAGATCAGTGGGATAATACACATTAATGTAATACATGAAGTCAATTTAAATGTAACTAAGCATGTAACCAAGATGTTGAAAGCAAGAGAAAGATTAATCCTAAACACCAACTCAGACTATTATGCTTTTTAGATATACTTTAAAAATGTCAGTTCATTATTCTAGATGTTCCCTCTAAACTTTCAGCTATTTTTTCTCTAAAATTTATTGAGGTGGGGACAGTTTTTCACATTCACTAGTCACTCTGTAAATTTATGTGAATTCCGTGCTTCATGGGGTCCTTCTGACTGTAGGTTCATTTAGTAACTGACATCTGAACTAAAGATACAAAGAATATGCCTGTCATGAAATTGACAGTTTTATCTTGGCAGCACAGGATTAGAAAAGAAACAGAAAATGCTGGGTAGCTATATGGATCAGGGTTTACTACCAATTGCAACTTAGAAATTTATGCTTCTGACACTCCCCACCATCTATATCTTGAGCAAGTTAGGAACACTGATTGGAAAACTGGTGTTATGGAATTCAGCACTGTAGTGGTGATAGAAGGCTGATTCAGTGCCTGGCATGGCCCTAGTGCTCTGGGCTTCTTCGGGTTCACCTGCCTTTCCTCTGTAGTTATTACTATTTTAGGAAAGAGAGCAATGAAGATTAATGAACCATAAAGCCACATTTTTAATCAATAATAGATCTAGAAACTGATGATAGCCTTTCTGATTAAAAAGCTGATCATGTCCATTGTCCTATACAAAGACATTGGAATCTATAAGTGTTTCATGGACTCTGTCTAACCTTGTTGTGGTAAGAACTCAACCTTGTTAAATCAGAATGGTCCTCAAAGCCTGATATATTTAAATGGTTGGTACTCATTTGGTGAGGCTGTTTGGGAAGGATTATCAGGTGTGGTCTTAGAAGAGGTATGGCACAGAGGATACACTTTAAGGGTTCAAAAGCCCATGTCGTTTCCATTTATACCTCCCTCTCTGCCTCATACTTAAGGATCAGATATAAATTCTCAACAATTGCTCCTCTACCATGCCTACCTCTCTGTAACCATGATGTTCATGAATGGCCATAACTTCATGGAATGGTGAACACTCATTAAACACTTTCATTTATAATTTGACTTGGTCATGGTGTCCTATTGTGGTAATAGAAAAGTAACTTACTATGATAAGAAAAAAGAAAGAAATATAATTCATGACTTTATTCATTTATTTAGCATAGAATTACCACTGTAATACTCATGATCAATAGCTCTATTTGATATTTTTATAAAGAAGCATTATTTCAATAGATGAAATTAAATTTCATGCTCTTCATCTCATCAGGAAGACCTTACATATATCAACTCATAATAAAGATATCAATTTCTCTGTACTAACTTCTAACCACTAGTTGTAACTGTATTTTCTAGTAGTGTCTAAAACAAGGATGATCTTTATTCAAACAGGCCTCCAATCACTATAAGGAAAACACAGTTATTTGTAATACACATTAAATATAGTGGTATATATATTACTAAGGGAATTAGAACCCAGGAACTTTTGTAGTAAGGAAGGAAAGGAGGCAACTTCCCACAAAGACTGTTAAGACTGTATAGCCATAAAATCGGTATAATTAAAAGGGAATGCTAAATTCCTGTGAGAAAATATTGGAGTTTAAAGAAGTGTGTTGATAAAATTATTTTGCAGGACTCTTCCTAGAGGTAAGCCAAGGTGGTCAGACATTAGTTAGGAGACAATAGCACCCAAGAACTTAAACTAATACAGGAAGATCTCTTCTACAGAGAAAGGGGGACTTTGGCTAACCTGAAAAGGCAGGATTTTGCTAAAGAAGAAAAACTAAGAGTTAAACACAAATGCCCAAAATCAAGGTAGAATGAAGTTCATATATGAACAGTTCAACACAAAAATTATATTTGTCACATTCTGCATCTATAGATGTTCATTGTTTTACTTTATTTGCTTAGACTGTATAATATTCTTCACATTTGATATTAGTCATCATTGTTCAAGCCTGTTTCCTTTAATAATTAGGTGGAAGTGTTATACATCTATATGTTCTAGAATGTGCTTCAACTATAATAAATTTTGACTTAGTGTAAACCTCCATCACTGATATGTTTTTCCAGATCTATGAAAATCATTATGCTTCTCTCTGATCATGCTTTAGGGAGACATGGAGAATTTGGAAAGAAAAAAATCCATCATAGATGTTGGGCATAAAATCAGTAAGTTGGAAAATTGTATGATTTTTAAAATTAAATAAGTTAATAAATAAATAAAGTAATTTGGGGACCAGAGAGAAAGAATTCTTCAAGAGAAGTCCAAACATAATGTCAGAATTAGACTTTTTTAATTTTGAAAAGTGAAGAATTCCAGATCATAGAAATGGAAAAGAGGGGATGGTTATAAAACCCTTACAAAATGTATTTCCCATAATGTTTGATTGTCCTCTGTGAGTACAGAAAATGGAAAAAACAATCCAGTTTAGAGGGAGTGGCAGAAGGTAAAGGTGTCATTCACATAAGGGGCTGGGGCTGGGGCTGGGGCTGGGGCTGGGGCTGGGGCTGGGGCTGGGGCTGGGACTCTTATGTTGAAGTAGTGGTCCTTTTCAATGGGTACAATTAGAAGGACTTGGATCATAAGACATTTAACTTCACCAGTGGATTAACCTGTTAAGGATTTCATAGCAGGAGGATGTATTAGAAATTTGTTGCTGGGAAAAAGCTTTTGAATGGTGGATATCATCATAACTTCTTTCTGTCTTTTGTGCCTTAGTAGGTATCTGTTGTAAGCAGCTTTTCTCTGCCAGCCCTCCCATCATGACATTTCTGCCTCACCATAGTTCTAAAAATAATAGTTACCAGATAATGGTCTCACATCTAACTTAGAAGGAATGTTTTCCTTGATCATAAATTTGTTCCAAGGCTACTTTCTTTTCCTGGTGCAATTAGCCCTTGACACATGAAGATTTACAAGGCTCTATTTCAGCTTTTATTCTATAGGGGGATTGAAATTACTTATATCAATTTAGGAATTCTATAAAAACATTATCAGAAATTTTGAAATTATCAATTTGTCTACATAGTATTACTATATGAACTATATCTTAATATTGATTCTGCATTAAATATGCCCAATAGAGTGGGATAATGCCCAGGAATCATTAGGCTATGCAATAGTGACAGGAAAGGTTTATCAGCAAGAAGCAATCCTGGGATGAAATCCCTAAGGACCCTGAATTCTCAGAGCTCACCCATATACCCATGAAAAATTGTGGGCCGTCTCCAGAAATCTCATTTTCTTGCCTTAGCCTTTCCTAAATGGCTTCTGTCAGAACCAGGTGAATATAGACTGGAAATTCTGAAGTGTTGAGCCCCAATTAAGCTTTTCTCTCTTTGAGTTTATTCGCTGGAGTATTTTTTTACAGTGACAGAAATAAAATCTGATCGATGCATAGCCAATATCCAAAACCATAGAGTTGAAATGATAAGGTCCAGTTGTAGGAAAAAAAAAGATTGACAGGGAGTGGGAAGGTCTAGAAGATGTGTGGAGCATTAGAAGAGCTTGTTTTTCCATACAAGTGACACATTTTAAAAAAATTTTTTTTGAGGTTGTAATTACATTTCTCTTTCCTCCTTCTAAACTCTTCCCCAACCCCTCACTCTCCTTCAAACTCATGCTTTCTCTTTTCAGTAATTGCTATTGCATAGGGTGTGTGTGTGTGTGTGTGTGTGTGTGTGTGTATTACTAAATATAACGTCTTCAGTTCATATAATGTTACTTGTGAGTATGCTTTATGGGCTGATAATTCGCTACTGCACAACAACTTGATTGCTCTTTCCTATGGAAGATCACCTCTCCTGCTTCCAGCTTTCCTTGGTTGTTTATAGTTCCTTGTGTAGAGGACTTGTAGACTTTTCCCTGTCTGGTTTGGCATGTCTGTTGGTGTCATTATTGTTCAGCTCCCATTAGAACAGTCATGTTGCTGATACCTTATAGGTGAAGTTTCTGACATCATTAGGAGACAATTTCACAACTAAATCTCTGATCTTTTACAATCTTTCAGCCCTCACTTGTTTCCACAGTGCCCCCTTGAGTCTTTGGTACAGGAGTGCCATCTATGTAGAGACATCTGCCATGGCTGGCCCACAACTCTGCTTTGCGATAGGTTATAGGTTTTTTTTAGTTGTCCTCATCTGCTGTAAAGAAAAGTGTGACACATGTTGTCACTAGCCAAATAAGATGGGAACAAAATATATGTCCAACTTTATATTGCACTTGTAATTTATTCACATAGAAATAAAACTAAAGGTTCCCACTCATTTTAACAATACCCTAAATAACAATAATACACATTTTAGTAGTACACTAAATAGTAACTAAAATTAACCAATATTATCAATGAAGTCACCCAAAAGACCATTTTTCAAATAACAATACAAGTGAAGATAGAGTCCTGTGGGCTGAGTTACCAAATGGAAAGGAACTGACCTGAAAGCTAAAGGGCCATCTTGAAGCAAGATTGTAGATATTGTCATAGGCTCCAGTATCTCACCTGAAGTCTAAAGTCTTGATTCTGGGCAAAGTTTATGTGGAGGTAAGTGCTAATTTTTACAACACAGAACAATATGGTTTTCTATCTGATGGGAAGTTGCTTATAAAATGGGAATATACATGGTTCTGTAATACATGTCAGAAACTAGTAATCAACTCTCAACTGTCAAAGTGACCCAGATATTTATCTCTTCAACTTTATTCCCCAAAGCTCCTACTTTTCCATGGGAACTGGTTAAGTGAAATTGGAGATTTCCTTACAAACAAGTTTCTAAAATTTTAACCCCATGGATGAGCTTGTCAAATGTCTCTCTGTTTCCTCCTGGTTTCTAATGTAATACCCTGTCAAGAATTAGCTTACTGGAGACACCCTGATTGAACCAGGTGGAGCCTGATCAATGCAAAAATCAAGAGGATTTTTATTGTTCCAGTGCACTGGGGCTGTCCCAGATCCTAAGGAGAGGAGGCAACCCTGCACACCTTGTTCAGTGAGTTTTTATACAGTTTTCAGGGCAGCAGCCATTAGATACAATGTGATTAGCAAAACAGTGTGACTTTTTAAACTAATTGATCTTCAGGGAATGAGGTGGCAAGGACTTCCCTTGTCTGAATGTGGGCAAAGGTCCACCCTGCAGAATGTGTCCCAACTCACAGTGGTTCTCACCCTGTAGTCTGAGGAATGTTCATTAGCCTCTCCCTTCCAGAGTTCCACCACCTTCCCAAAGTTCCTGTGCTTATCTTATGAAGCTGGACGGAAATTCCTGGCCTCCCAGTGTTTTTCTGAGATGTTCCTGTTTACTCGGTTCTTGCAGTTTCTCCATTAAACTCATTTCTTTGCAAATTAAAGAAAAGAGATTTCTGGAATTTCTCCAGTGATTCTCTTAGACGTCGAAACAACCTCCTAGGAAGTATTAGGTCAGCATCACTAATCAGTTTCTTTAGCAGGATGGACTCAGCACATGTCATTCCTCATCTCATTTAGCCCTCCCCCACTTTATCCTTTAGAGTTCTGTACTCACTCAAACTACCTTCTGAATAAAATAATATATCCTGACACCTTTTTTTCTACTGTCCTTAAAACAAATTGCAAAGACACATTTGTTTCAATGTACTGATGACCACAAGGATAAAATAGATTTAAAACTAAAACCACAAAAACAAGGATGTTATGTATTTCTTAGTGGAATCTTCATGAGTAGTTCATAATCCATGAATTGTGGTTTGTATCCCCTCCCAATGTGGTACCTAAGAGCCCTTCTAATATTTACTGGCTAAGATTTCAATCCTGAAAACATAAAGCTCACACTCAGTCCTGGCATACACCATTTTTACCCTCTCCCTTTTCTTAGGGGTGGGTTATGTTGCTTTGTTTCAGCTGGATTCCGTTGCCAAACAAGCTCAGCAGCTGGCCAA
This sequence comes from Mastomys coucha, assembly GCF_008632895.1. NCBI lineage: Eukaryota > Metazoa > Chordata > Mammalia > Rodentia > Muridae > Mastomys > Mastomys coucha. The sequence continues at coordinate 12,837,248 of NW_022196900.1, forward strand.
TTCCTCAAGGTTCCATTGGAAATGCAAATGTGGGAAGGCCAGTTGCCAACTCTAGCCAGGTTGTAAAACCATCTGAGGTTTGTTTAGCCTATTCAAGGCTGTGGTAAGTCCGCATTGAATGGCTTCATCAAGCCAAGCTTGTTCTCATCTGAGTTTTTCTCCTTTATCTTGCTATTATCTCTGTCTTATTATCTGAGTGGTGCCAATGAGTGGTTCCTCAAGGAACAGACCGGGGTAAGTCTCATTTCAGATCCTCCCTATGTTTATAGTTCTACTCCTGCCCCATTCTAACTCCTCTAAAGCTCACATGGTTTCTCTTTGTCTATTCTCATTGCCAAATCATGGTCCAAGCACTTGCCATTTCTTGTCTTAATGATCCCAATTATCTCATTTCTTTTTTTTCTATTTGACCCTTTCTGCCCTCTAATTTATTTTATAGAGAACAAACTACCTTAAATTATACCTGATATCATCATATCATCACTTATTTATATCCAACTATATATTTATTACACACACACACATACACACACACACACACACACACACACACACACTATTGGAACTTTTCTCTCCTCTACTTTGAAACCATGATCATTAATTTTGCATGTTAACTCTTTTCCAGCACTTATTTTCCAGATATTTGATTTAATATCATTAAAAGTCATTAAGTAAGATTATTTGTCATAGTGTTTCTGCAAAGAATGACATTTGTATCTGAACAAAAAAGCAAACTAGACTGCCCTGTGTAGGTGGCCCCATCCAATACATGTGGAAAATACAAAAAATATTAGTAAACTTTCATGTTTCCAGTGAGGTTCTATGTAACTGTATTTGAGTTAAAATGTGGGTCTTAGCTGAACTTGCCTTAGAAATACATCAACTCAGTGGATGTCCTGGAACTTATCACCCTCCAGAATTGAATGAGTCAATTCCTTATAATAAATGTTGATCTCTCTCCTGTTGGTTTTGTTTCTCTTAAAGACAATAGACTACCAAACGAGCATTCGATTAAAGAATTTCCATTTTCCCTAAAATATCTCATTACCTTTGTGTTTCACCTTAATCATGCTTCCCTTGCTGTTTACACAGTCTTTAATCAGCACACGCATGCATAAACACACACATGTTCACATCTTCATTTGGCTGACATGCTACTTAACATCTTTCTCTTCCACACTCCTGAGAAAGCATGTCTCAAGTTGCACCTTAATCTGTCCCCCAAATTGTCATTTTTTTCTTTGACTCTAGCATATTATCAGAATGAGAAGCAGGTTAATTATTAACTAATTTACACTTAATACAGAAGTGTGATAGATGGTGGTTATGATAATGATTGTGACAATAATAACCTCTATCATTTACTGAGTGATTGTTGACTAAGTAATCTTTACGCAGGGTTTATTTTTATCAGCCAAAGTTAAAACAAACAAAAAAAAAAAACAAAAAAAAGTGTCTCAAGAAAAGTTTTCACTTTGGATGTGAAAAACAATAAATAAAAGGTTTAAAAGGCTTGCTCAAAATTGTGCAGCTAATAAATGGTGTAAATAGAAGTGCATCACTCTCAGTTTTATCTTCAGTTTTACTCAGATTTTGTTCCTCTTATATGGCTTCATTTTCCACATGAAATGAAAATGGTTGTTTTTTAGTGGAGTATCATTTATATGCTAATTTTAAACATCCTTCTTTGTACATTCCATTTAAAATTGCAATATAAGTATGTAAACAATGATGGAATTAATGAATTCAAATTAGCAATTTAATTTATCGATGCATTTTGGGTGGAATTTGGACAGCTGCATTTGTATGGTCTTCTATAAAACGAAAGCTTTGTGTAAGGCATATGTCCCATCTGATGTGCTAGTAATGTCATTGCTAGGATTCCAGTGAGACTCTGCCAACTACGAGCAATAAAGGAAGACCTGGAAAGAATTTACTACTCTCAAGTGCTACCTGCAAGCTGACTGAAGCGTTCCCAGATTTCCTGGAGAATCCTACACTCTTCGTGTTGGAAGAAGTTGATTTCTCAGTAGTCATTTTCATGATCTCTGCTTCTCTCCAAGAATTAAACTAACCTTCCACCCTGTTTTAAAATATGTTTACTATGATCATGGACAAAATATAAATCTGACATCCCAGTGGCTGTAGGTAAAGAGATGAGATAAATAGACTGTTGCAGTTGCTGTTCTTGCAATCTTCATTATCCTTTCACGGCCTCCTTGCCTGGTGCATGTGCATGTTCTTATCAATTGTGGTTTATTCACCTGCCCATATGTCCTTCTGAATGCTAAGACACTTTAAGTAGGCTTCCATCGTTCACCCTTGTGCTGTCAGCCCTAACATGGGTGGTATTCAGCAGAGTATGAAAACAGTGTTTGCTAACTTGAACTGCATCAAGTTTCTGAAAGTCAAAAGAACAAGCAGAGTGGCAGAAGGGATCGGATTCAATGCAGACTTCTGATGTGCAGTGCAGGCTCCTGGGAATCTTATAATAATTTCAGAATTCTGGAAAACCATCTGGCATAACATGGAACTTTCTCAAATAGCCTTAGAGATTTCAAACTTTCCAGAGCATCCTAACTAGCAGTTTCCCTGGAGTATCTTATTTGAAGATATTCAATATGGTCCATATGTTTTTTTTAAAAAAGTTATAAACTTAAATCAATTATCTAAACTGACATTGTAGATACAATCTCTTCTAAGCATCTTAAATGCTTTGAGAATCATGAAACAAGGAACAATTTGCTACTTAATCTTTTCTGTTTGTCCTTAGGTGAAAAATTATTACAAGACACAGAAAGATGTTATGTTTTTGTTGGACTACAAGCAGTTAGCTTGATAATTAAAGTTAATTTGAGGTGCTTACAACCCTTCAATACAGTAAATTTACTGATTTATTGTGACATACATTATAATGTGGGCATTAATTGTCATAGATAATATACAGCCTACTAGAAAAAAAAAATGTAAAGGTTCCAGAAAATGAAGCTCATTGTATTTCTCTAATACTGTGAGAATATATACAAAGTAAGAGATATTTACAATGTCTCCTACTATGTCAGTTAATTATTTTTATGGAATCCCTGCCAGACAAGGAATCAATCATTAAAGATCACACACACGGTAAAAGGATAAGAACCACTAGAGCCAAGCTCTGAGGACTAGTCTTAGTGCTGCCATGTGCTGTCCTATTGGTGTCAAGCTGACCTGACATTGGGACTCATGTTGTCAACTGTACAAGAAGGTTGTTTAGCAACTGTCTGCTCACTGTATAAAGCTTATGTGAGTCACATGGAAGCCAGAGCTTGAGGCTCCATTTAATAATACCATGGCATTAAAGCATCAAGACAATGAAGCAGATTTTCTTGGTAAACATAATTCAGTTTAAAAAAAAGTTCTTTTAATGCTTAAATATTAAGAACCTTTTTAGAGTCTTAAGCAATAAGCAATCTTTTTAGAAAATGATGCCTATTTAAATGCCATTAAAATTGTGTAATGCCACTTTTGAAGCACTTTTTGCCATTCAGTTTGATGTTATATTTAATCTTTTGTGAAGAAATTATTTAACTAATAAATTCATCTCTAGATGGTTAAATATTTATTCAACATAAAAATGACAATATAAATATTGAACTATTTTTGGAAGAAACATATTATTTATGTGTTATTCATCACATAAGACACTCTAACCAGAGACAAGTACTGTCAAAACAAACAAAATATATAAGCTGCTAATATGTATGACAAAGACAGGTATTTTCTTAAGCATATTGTATATTAAGAAAAGACACTTGGAGGCTGGAGAAATGGCTTAGCAGTTAAGAACACTGACTGCTCTTCCAGATGTCCTGAGTTCAATTCCCAGCACCCACATGGTGACTCATAACCATCTATAATGGGATCTGATGCCTTCTTCTGGTGTGTCTGAAGACAATTACAATGAACTCATATACATAAAATAAATAAACAATTCTTTTTTAAAAAGAAAGAAAAGAAACTTGACTGGGTGATGTTCAGTCAGTTAAGCATTTCCTATGCAGTTGCATCCCCAGAACTCATGTAGAAAAGGAAAGCCAGGGTAAAAATTTGGTCATAAACCTGCAGAGCCCTGGGGTATACAGATCAGCCACTCTATTACATTGGTATGCTTCAGGTTAATGAGAGACTCTGCCTCAAAAATTAAGCCAGACACTCCTAAGAAACAATACCAGTCCAAGCATGTACATGCAAGAGAGATTTTTACTATACAAACTTATGTGGGTGGGACATTTGGAAGGTCAAAGGCAATTTGAAGAAGTTATTTCTGTCTTCCACATCTGGGTTGTGGGAATCAAATTCAGGTTTTTCAGGCTTTGTAGCAAACATCATTATTGCTGAGCTTTCTTACAGGCCAGCTCATCAAGACAGATTTTTTAAAGGCTAAAATACAAAAAATAAAAAAAAAAATGAATGCTTAATTATAACATGTAAAAATGAGTAATTATTAAATAAATTATTTGTTTAAAATTTAAGATGCCTTGATGTATTTATATGTCAATCATGTTACTATGACAGAAATCAGGTCCAAATGAGATAATATTGGCATAACTACTAAACGACTCTAATTTATCCTAAAGTTTCATGAACAAATATCTACACAGTATTTTTTTTCAAAAGTGTGACAAATTGGGCAATAGAAAATTAACTGGGTATATTAAACATTCTGCATGCTGGAATACTTCCTGTCCTTTGAAAACACTCACATTCATGTTGATAGAAAAGGTGTGTGTGTTGTGCTTTGGGAACCCAGAAAGGGGAAATCAACCTTTCTGCCCAGGAAAATCTAACAGGCTTCACGATAGAGTGTGTATTTAACTTCCCCACAAAATGTGAATTTACTGGGCACAAAAGGAGAATGAGAGAAATTAGAACATAAAGAAAAATGTGCATGAACAAAAATATGGCAGTACAAGGGAGCATGTCCCAGAACTTGGGAGGCATAGGCAGACAGCTCTCTGTGAATTTGAGTCCAGTATGATCTACACATTGAGTTCCAGACCAGTCAACACCACATAATGAAACTTTGTCTTTAAAAAATAAGAAAAGGTGCATAATATGATGTATATATGAACACTTGGTTTGATATTTGGGAATACAGTCTAAGGGAAGAAGTTCAGTGTACTTCTGAAGAAGTTCAGTGTAAGATTTAAATTTGACTGTAAGTGGCACTGATCATTACCATGTGAGTGTTCAGCTTCACTCTCATGATGGGGTGTGTGTTTTAAGAACTCAACAATTTGCTAAGGTATTTACATATGATATAGTGCTGTCTAGGTGAAAATGATTATGTGTGTTTATTGCCCCAGTTCCTTGCTCATATCTATCTTTTGTAATTAATTTTAAACTTAAAAATATTTCTTAATCTGTCCAAGATACTTCAGCTTTGTACAAAAGATAGAACAGATATTTGATTATTAGATCAACATTAACCATAACACTAGACTCTGGGCTTCTGTCTTAGTTGGTTTTTATTTAACTAGTTAGTCCTTATGATGTACCAGATCCAGTTTATAGTGAAATATCAGTGAAGCGCCACATAAGCCATCAAAGACAGCTACTATTTTTAGCAACATGCATGTCAGACCAAAGAAAAATAGCAGCTTTGTACATTTTCTTTGTATTTCACAGATTAGAGTTTGAAGAGAAGAAATTTTGCCTGACTCTAAAATCATAGAAGTCTTCTATTGGCTTGCTCATCACTTACTCCAAAGATAATTATTGTGATCTTACTGTCATGGTATCTTTCTAACGACTCAGCAGATCTCATTGTTAGGAGTGGCTATAAAGAAAGGCAGCAATTGTCAAGGAGTCTTGCTTGATACAGAAGATTGTGGCAAAGCTCAAGTGAGTCAAAATGAAAGCAGAAAACAATGCATAGGACAGAAGAAATGCACTTCTCCAGATCTCAGAGAGAGCAGCAGTGCAGGTCTGCACGAGGGGTTGAGGGTGTGATGGGAAATTAGAAGTTTTGCTAGTTCAGTCATCAGACAAAAGCATGACAGTGTGTCCCTAGGAGATGGGTCTTTCTCAGGCTCCATAAGTGTTCTTCTATAGGCTTTTTCAATGGTGGAGTCAAATCTAGTAGATTAAAGAAAGCACACATGAAGAGATAGACTTATTCACATGCTTCCAGTACTAACAATCCTGTTTTCTCAGCAACACTGGCTATGGATGTGTTGGGTTCTGAGTCAGTAGGAAGAACCAAGAGGGGCAGGATTACTTATCAAGTACCTACAGGAAGAAATGAAGGGTTAACTGGGTCACCAGTAACAAAGGAGGACTACGTTTCAGGTAAGTTAAGTCAGAACTAAACCTGGATGCCCAGGCAGCAACTTAATTGCAGAAATTTGTAACAAAAGTATAAATAAAAATGTTTTATAAATGAAACAAATTGTTATGATCAAAGGAAGGAAGAGAAACTGAGACAAATATAGTAAGCAACAAAAATCAAAATTACAGGTTATCTATAATACCAAGCCAGGAAGTGGAGCCAAAATCAACAGTAAGAAAGTTAAGTGAAATATTTATTTCTGTATGCTGATTTGTAGGTTTAGCAAACTATTTTGTATAATGTCCTCCTACTAGACTCCAAGCAGTTTGGTTTTTGTTTGTTTGTTTGTTTTTTGGTGTTTTTTAGTTTTCTTGTACTTATCAAAAAATAGTTAGTCCTTGGGTGCTCAGGAAATATTTATGAATACAAGAAGCTCATCTAGAATGCTAGAACTTATAGAGAGGTCACCAGCACGCTGAAGATGCCACAGGCCTTCTGCAGTTGCTATCACTGTCAGAACTCAGCCCCACAACCAGCATTTGAAAACAAATTTAACAATTGTAGTCTCCATAATTGATTTTACATTTATTTCAATGACGTAATTAAATGATAATAAATTCAATATGCTACTACAATTTCACAATTATGAGTTCATTTTTCTTTGAAAGAAAATGTATCAATAACTAGCTGAAGGAAATTGTATTAGACAGATAACCTGATAGTCTTACTAGATTTACCAACTGATGATGAATTCTTGTAATTTGATCTTTAACTGTCTCATGTATTTGTTCTTATCAGCTGACTACCTTTTATGCCTTAAGCTTAGTCTTCACTGTAAAATTACATCTTCCTCCCACATTGCATCCCATATTTTTCCCTTTGCAGATGTGAAAATCTAAATGTGATTATCATTTTTAAAAATTTTGATATGAATTATTCAACCCTACATATGATTTGGTAATCTTAAAATTTGCAGACATTCTTCTCCAAACAAATCCATAAATTTTATATAAAGTCTCTATCACTGTTTGAATGATCATACAGAGGCAATAGTTTGAGAATTTTAGGATTACTTACCTATGCACACAGTGCTGATATGCTATCCTCATAGAGCAGGTAGAATTACATAGAGTAAACATTGAAACTCCACATAAAAAAGCTTGGTGATGCAGATCATAAAAAAGTAGATCATGGCTGCCTAGTATAGAACCTGTGATTCACTGCCATGTTTATTTCCCATTGCTTTATAACTTACTATGAAAATGTGAAGCTCCACACTCTCCTCTATCACTCAAACAACATCCTCTAGAAACTGCATAACAGAAATAAGGACAGCAACAAACCCATTGACAATTTTGTGATTAAGAATTCACATCTTGCTTAGATAGCACAGGTACTTTGGATCCAGCATGCTATGGAAGTTAGGATGTCAAAAGTCTACATATGTTGTCCCCCAAAACAAAAACAATGCCTTAAAAATACCATTGCAAGCTAAGACCCATGATGACACATTTAGCAAAGTAATATATACATGTGGTAGGTATTTGTGCCAACAATCACTACAACACAAAAACTGTAAAAGGGAAGTAATGTAAAGATAAATATAAGCTCAACAAACTTCTAATTTGCAAATGTTAAGTATCTTTTAAAATAAGTGCCACTATTTCCTTATGAAATGCAAAGCAAATAAGCTATGTGAGGGAAACAGTATTGGTTGGAACATTAGTATTAATGAAAGTATCCCCTCTTAGGGCCCCTCAGACGTGAAGAGACCCAAGTACCATCTTATAGGATATTAAATGTACTAGTCAAGGACTCTGTCCCTGATGGAGGAAGACTTAGAAGACAAGAAAAACTAATAATTGCCTGTCCTTTTCATGCTGGCTCAGACTCATTTGGACATATCCTAACACTCACACACACTACACATACACATGCACATACATACACACCACATATATAAACACACCATACATACACACACAAACACATACACACACACACATACTGTGGTAGTTTTGAATATGCTTGGCCCAGGGAATGGAACTATTAGCAGGTGTGGCCTTTATAAAGTAGGTATGGCCTTATTGGAGGAAGTGTTTTACTGTGGTGGTGGGGGCTTTAAGAGCTTCCTCTAGCTCACTGAGGATGCCAGCCTTCTCCTGTTTGCCTTGGGAACAAAATGTATCAGCTCCTCCAGCACAATGCCTGCCTAGATACTACTGTGCTTTGGGCAATGATAATGGACTGAGCCTCTGAATCTATAAGCTAGCCCCAATTAAATGTTGTCTTTTATAAGAGTTGCCTTGGTCATGGTGTCTGTCTGTTTACAGCAGTAAAACCCTAACTAAGATACACACAAAGAGAGAGACTGAGAGAGAGAGAGAGAGAGAGAGAGAGAGAGAGAGAGAGAGAGAGAGAGAGAATAAAGCCACAAAAAAATCTATAAAAATAGTGTATCAGGTACACAATGCATCATATACACAGATTCTGTCAGTTGTACTATCATCTTCAGTCTCAAACTTAAAGCTCAAGAAAAGTTAAATGTTCTAGCATAGGAGAAAAATAAATAGATGGAGTATGAAAATGAGACAAAATAGCCATAAATTACTGGTCATAACATGTCACTATAGATAATCATTCATGTCAGTCTTGGGTATCTGTATTCCCATATGTGGCCAGAGAAATACTTGCTCTCTAGCTCCACTCTAAGTTGTTCAGTGGGGACATGTGTTATATTAAACCTTGCCACTGTCTTCCCATCATTGCTTCACATCCATTTGCTCACCTTCTAATTCCTGTGGTAATGGGAAAGTGTGTGTGTGTGTGTGTGTGTGTGTGTGTGTGTGTGTGTTTGTGTGTGTGTGTGTGTTTGCACATGAATGCTGATGCTTGAGGTCAATGTCACTTGTCTTTTTCAGTCACTGCTCACTTTTCTGTTGAGACATGATCTTTCCATGAAACTTGAGCTCACAAATTGAAGTAGGCTGGCTGGTCAGATAGCTCCAGGGATCCATCTGACCCTGCTTCCCCAGTCCAGCCATCAACTTGGCTTTTATCTGAGGATTGGGAGCCAGAGCTTTGGTCCTCACTCTTTTTTTTTTTTCTTTATTTACATG
>NW_022196900.1:12847043-12858950 GCF_008632895.1 Mastomys coucha
GAAGGAATTAGAGAAAAGACCAATGGAGCTGAGGGGTTTGCAGCCCCTTAGGACGAACAACAACATGGTCCTCACTCTTGCACAGTCTGTGCTTTACTATCAGCAGGCATCTTCCCAGGACCAATGGGAGGATAAAGGTCTTATAGTCTGAATTGACATAATCAACATCAGTGGTCATGCCAAAATCAGTCTGTGATCAAGCACCACAACTATAGACAAGGGTTCTTTCCTATTTCTTACCTGATTTGTCTTCACATACAGGAACATGACACAGTGAATTAGTCCTTGTCATAATGGAATAACATTCTAAATATCAATATTAATAGATTTAAATTGAGATATTAAAATTGCTTTAGAAAAACAAAAACCTTAACAGTTTTGACTGGAAACAAACATTAATATGTATTGTTAACATATCCTCCAGAGGTTCTAGCTGTGCACACAATAACAACACTGAAGGAGGAAGGCAGGGGGTTGTTAAGCATGTGTTATCATCATTGGAATGTGAGTTCCCTAAGGGCATGCTAGAAAATGATCAAAAACTACAATCCAATGTTTTCAAAGTAAGAGTGATTTTTTACTAGTTTTCAATGTGACTTTTTACTGGGCTATGTACTTAATAATCACTGAATCAGTTTGCCATCTACCTGTCTGTCTTTTCAGTCCCCTCTTAAGAAAACAAGAAACCTCAAGTCCAATCTGTGCCATCCAAACACTCTGGTGATAATCCCCTGGAGTGTGATCTACCGACCAGAGGTCATATCCTTAAAGAAAACTGCCCCTGTTGTTCTCTGTCGCAGTCTTCCCCCCAATCCTTCAGGTAACTAATAAGAGTACATCACCCTCAGCTAGGGGTAATCTCTCCTCTTAGATTTTGTCTGCCTTCATCTTCCATAGGTCTCATGAATGATTTCACAAACATTATGAGTTCTTATCGATGAGCATTAAGAGTATAATAATTAAAGATAGGAAGATGGGTAGGTGCAGGTCTGGGAGGATCTGGGAGGATCTGGGAGTAGTTGGCAGTGTGAGTAGACATAAAAATATATTGTATGAAATTCTAAAAGAATTAATAAAAATAATATTTCAATAAAATAAGAAACATCTAACAGCAAAATTAAACTAATGAATGGTTAAGCCAAATTAGGTGATAAGCCATCCTCACAGACTCACAGATGGTAACTAGGAAGGACATAAACACACACTACACATGGTCAGCATCAACACTGGCATTAGTGCCAGTGAACTGAGAAGAGCTGTGACAACTGGAGGCATTTCCAACATTCATGCAAATGAGAAGATTTCATGCTGATGAGTAGAACTCTGAAGGCAAGCGGGCACATTTGGGAAAAACCTTGAAAGCTCCAAGCCTGAAGCCAAGAAAGACAAAGGACTAGCGATGAAAGAGCCATGACAAAACTACTGTAAAAAGAAAATCAGTGATTCCTCCCAGAGGCCCACGGGTTAACTAGAAGCAAAATGCAGTCTATGCCTGTATTTTTTGTCTATACATCAATGCAAGGCAGAGAGATAAGCTGTTTGTACTTAATCTTTCCTGTTGGTGGCCTTGAATTATAAGGAGAGCAAAACCTCCTACAAAAGACCCTGACCACACAGGAGAACAAACCAGATTTTTAGACCTGGGCTGAGACACCAAAAGATTCAATATTATAAAACGTGTTTTCATGTTTTTATTTTGTTTTGAGATGATAGTAGAACTGTAACATTGTTTTCCTACCCTGTCCTCAATCTGAATTCTCCCATACACAATAACATACTTCTTCAATTCATGGACTCTTTTTCCATTAACTGTTATTATAGGAATAATAGTTACCCATTATTTAAGCCTAACCCATTATGTTGGTACCCCGAGGTAGACTTAGGAGTCAGTAGACCTTTACTTCTTCCCTTTCCCAATGTGAGAAAATTGAATAAATTCTTCTGGGTTTACTGTTCAATATCTGTTTTGATTACCACATCAAGATGTAAGTTAGATCCTAGTTCTTGGGGCTGCCTGGGCTCAGGTTTTATGCCAGTGCTGTCTGAAATAGGCTCACTAAAAAGACTGTAATACAAATGCTTCTAAAATTCATTATCTACAAATGATGCTAGAAGAACAAAATACATAATTCTATAAAAATATAAATTCCATAACTAAATAGATGTCTCATGCATAGAACCTAGCATCCATATGATGTCGTGCGCAAACATCTGTAACCCCTGCTCCATTGAATCTGTGAGAACCGAGTAAATAGGGATATCTCAGAAAAAACACCTGGCAAGGAATTTCCACCAAGCTTAATGAGATAATCTCAGGAACTTTAGGAAGGTGATGGAACTCTCTGGAAGGGAGAGGCTAATTAACATTCCTCAGACTACAGGGTGAGAACCAACCTGCAGGTGGGGACACATTCCGAAGGGTGGACCTTTGCCCACACTCAGACAAGGGAAGTCCTTGCCACCTCATTCCCTGAAGACCAATCAGTTTAAAACATCATACTGTTTTGCCAATCTCATTGTGTCTAATGACTGCTGCCCTGAAAACTGTATAAAACCTCACTGAACAAGCTGTGCAGGGTTGCCACCTCTCCTTAGGGTCTGGGACGGCCCCAGTGCACATTAAAAACTCTCTTGCTTTTAGCATTGACCACGTGGTTCACTCAGGGGGTCTCCAGTAAGCTAAGGCTCGACAGAATCTTACAAATCCTACACCTTTTCGGGTCTCCAAGGATACTTGCACTCATATACACACAGACATGCATATGTGCATAATAAAAATATAAAGAATTATAAATTATAAAATTCATTTAGAAATAAATTATATCCCAAAACAATGTATTCCATAAAATATGGCCATGAGAAGAATGAAAATAACCCAGCAGCCAAAGAGAACCCAAAAATATGAGTGAGACCCATATTTAAAAAGTAGCCTATGATAGAATTCATATGCAGTTCAAACATTGTACCTTTTTTGCTCCTGCACTTTCTGAGATGGTTCATCATCATTGTTATACACTCTTTAATCTTTTATATGATCAGATGTCCACAGCTCTCTCTTTCATTCTATTTGAATTTTGCCTTAACAGATTTGTTTCCAAAATTTGAAATGAAGCCGGACTACAACCCTAGAACTCAAAATATCAAAATAAAGTTCAACATCCTGAGCTATAGAATGATTTCAAGGCCAAACCAGTCAACTTAGTAAGATGCTGAGAGAGAGAGAGAGAGAGAGAGAGAGAGAGAGAGAGAGAGAGAGAGGAGAGGAGTTGGGGAGATTATAAGAGGACTGGAGGACCATCTTAGTGACAGATACCTCATTGATAGACATCTCAGTGACAGAAATCTCAGTGACAGACGACATCTCAGTGACAGACGACATCTCAGTGACACACATCTTAGTGAGAGAACACATGTCTAGCATAATCAGTTTTCTACATGCAATCTTGGTGCTATAACCAAAAACAAAGAAACAAACAAAGCAAAAGATGCAGAAAGCCCTAAAGTCTTCCATGCAAATAACAGAAACATAAGCCATCCTGGAACTTTGCTCGATTTAGTCTCTCTAGTTAACACATGAACTTTCAGAGAATGCAAACTACTGATTTTCACTAAGTGTATCAATGTTTGTTTGCAATTCAAACGTGATAGTACACAATATTTGTAAACTGCCCCCTTTGACATGCTGGTTAAGAATTTTAGATATCCCAACACAAATTAAACAGTGAGAGTGAGATAAAATGTGAACATAAAAACACATAGGTTTTGAAGTTAGATGGTGGTGATTATGTTAATAACTTCAGCACACTGTGAAATATGTTTAAGAAGTAAAAGTGGAACAGGAATTGCAATTAACTCTGTAGCAACATAGTCTATTAAACTCTTTGTAACAGCTAAAATAATTATTTTTATGAATCTGTTTCTAACACTTCTGATGAGGTTCATGCAAGCCAGAGCTTCCCCTGTGTTAGTTCATTTTTATTTCAACATTAATATAGCACTGTAACATAGTTTTGTCTCAGAAGGCTAATCTAATAATTCATCTTATATGAAAACAGTTACATCTCACACAGATAGATGCGGTGGTCAGAAACAAGACATTACAGAAAAAAGTTCGACACTGAAAAAAATGCAAAAACTGACAGCTCTCAGGAGGAAATTGGGAAGTGAAGGGGAAACTGTAAGCAGACAAAACCATGTCATGAGTGTGGTTAACACACTGGCAGGGCCTTCCCCATGTCATGAGTGTGGTTAGCACACTGGCAGGGCCTTCCCCATGTCATGAGTGTGGTTAACACACTGGCAGGGCCTTCCCCATGTCATGAGTGTGGTTAACACACTGGCAGGGCCTTCCCCATGACACTGGCAGGGCCTTCCCCATGTCATGGGTGTGGTTAACACACTGGCAAGGCCTTCCCCATGTCATGGGTGTGGTTAACACACTGGCAGGGCCTTCCCCATGTCATGAGTGTGGTTAACACACTGGCAGGGCCTTCCCCATGACCCTGGCAGGGCCTTCCCCATGTCATGGGTGTGGTTAACACACTGGCAGGGCCTTCCTCAATTCACCTGATCTTAGTCTAGTGTAAGAGAGCTACTAAATTAAATTCGGACAGTGTAAAATGAATTAGTTTTAATGTAATTGTAATCCATGGATTCATCTGGCAGCTGTATTTCTTTACCTTTGCTAGCCCTCTTTAACCACACAAAGAAACCAAGATTTATTTCAAGCAGCACCTCAAAATCTGGGCAGTTAAATGATTTCCCTTAGTCCTCTCTGCTAATCTGACTACCTCCAACCCCAGCCCCAGGATGCTTGTAGTTTGATATTGTTCTAGCCATCTCTGCTTTAGTTGTTTTTTTTCTCAGGATGTCTTCTCAGACCCTCCCTTCCTGGCAGATCTGAATCTCCCTCCTTCTCTCTCTTCTCCCTCTGGCGCTTGGGAGTTTCAGTCCTATTCTCTATTCTGCCCAGCCACTGGGTGATGAGCATGTATTGACAAGGCAGAGAATAAATGAGAATAAATAGTTTACATAAAATTCAGACAAGAGATTCTAGATCTAAGCATTACAATGCTATGTCCAGATTGAAATGAGTGATGAGGGCAGAGAAATCAGCATTTGACTAACACAGGGATAACCTTTACACAGTGCACAAAAACATTATTGCCTGCAAGACACAGTACTGAAAAGGAAATTTGGCTAATACTTATGTAGAGAAATAAGATAGAAACTGTGATGCCTCCACTCCTCTCCGATGCCCATTCATACACAAAGGTGATTATGACCTTTAAAGAACATAAGAGAGTGCTTTCTTTTTCTGCTAGTCTTGAAAATTGAGTAACTTTCCTGGTCAGATGCAAAAAAAAAAAAAAAAAGTACTATTCTCTTTTATATCAGTTCCCTCATTTTTATTAGATATTTTCTTTATTTATATTTCAAATATTCTCCACTTTCCTGGTTTCCCTTCCTTAAAAGTCCCTATCCCTTCCATCTCCACCTGCCCAGCAATCCAACCTCTCCCACTTCCTGATCCTGGCATTCCCCCACACTGGGGCATAGAGCCTTCACAGGACGAGGGCCTCTCCTCCCATTGATGACTGACTAGAACATCCTCTGCTACATATGCAGCTGGAGCCATGAATCCCTCCATGTGCACTCTTTGGTTGGTGGTTTAGTCCCTGGGAGCTCTGAGGGTACTGGTTAGTTCATATTGTTGTTCCTCCTATGAGCAGCAAAACTCCTCAGCTCCTTGGGTCCTTTCTCTAGCTCCTTCATTGAGTACCCCGTGCTCTGTCCAATGGATGGTTGTAAGCCTCTACTTCTGTATTTGTCAGGCACTGGCAGAGCCTCTCAGGAAACAGCTATATGAGGCTCCTGTCAGCAAGCACTAGATGGCATCCATAATAGTATCTGGGTTTGGTGATTGAATATGGGATGGATCCCTAGGTGGTGCAGTCTCTGGATTGTCCTTCCTTCAGTCTTTGCTTTATACTTTGTCCTATAACTCCTTCCATGGGACTTTTGTTCCCCCTTCTAAGAAGGATCGAAGTATTCGCACTTTGGTCTTACTTCTTCTTGAGTTTCATTCGAGTTGTGGATTGTATCTTGGATAGCCCAAGCTTCTGGACTAATATCCACTTATTAGTGAGTGCATACCATGTGTGTTTCTTTGTGATTGGGTTGCCTCACTCAGGATGATATTCTCCAGATCCATCCATTTCCCTAAGGATTTCATAAATCCATTGTTTTTAATAGCTGAGTAGTACTCCACTGTGTAAATGTACCAAATTTGCTGTATCCATTCCTCTGTTGAGGGACATCTGGGTTTTTCCAGCTTCTGGCTATTATAAACAAGGCTGCTATGAACATAGTGGAGCATGTGTCCTTATTACATGTTGGAGCATCTTCTGGGTTTATGCCCAAGAGCGGTATATCTGGGTCCTCAGGCAATACTATGTTGAGTTTTCTGAGGAACCACCAAACTGATTTCCAGAGTGGTTGTACCAGCTTACAATCTCACCAGCAATGAAGGAGTATTCCTCTTTCTCCATAACCTCACCAGTATCTGCTGTCACCTGAGTTCTTGATGTTAGCCATTCTGACTGGTATAAGGTGGAATCTCAGGGATTTTTTGATTTGCATTTCCCTGATAACTAAGGATGTTGAACATTTCTTTAGGTGCTTCTCAGCCATTCAGTATTCCTCAATTGAGAATTATTTAACTCTGTACCCCATTTTTAATAGGGTTATTTAGTTCTCTAGAGTCTAACTTCTTGAGTTCTTCGTACATATTGGATATTAGCCTTCTATTGAATGTATGATTGGTAAAGATTTTTTCCCAATCTGTTGGTTGCTGTTTTGTCCTATTGACACTGTCCTTTGCATTTTTATGAAGTCTCATTTGTCAATTCTTGATCTTAGAGCATAAGCTATTGGTGTGCTGTTCAGGAAATTTTCCTCTGTACCCATGTGCCCACTTTCTTTTCTATTAGTTTCAGTGTATGTGGTTTTATGTGGAAGTCCTTGATATAGTAATAATGGCCATCTTGCTGAAAGCAATCTACAGATTCAATGCAATCCCCATCAAAATTCCAACTCAATTCTTCACAGAGGTAGAAGTAGTAATTTGCAAATTCATCTGAATAACAAAAAACCTAGGATAGCAAAAACTGTTCTCAACAATAAAAGAACTTCTGGTAAAATCACCATCCCTGACCTTAAGATGTACTACAGAGCAATCGTGATATTAACTGCATGGTATTGGTACAGAGATGGGCAGGTGGATCAATGGAATAGAATTGAAGACCCAGAAATGAACCCACACACCTATGGTTACTTGGTCTTTGACAAAGGATCTAAAACCATTCAGTGGACAAATAGACAGCATTTTCAACAAATGGTGCTGGTTCAACTGGTGGTCAGCATGTAAAAAAATGCAAGTTGACCCATTCTTATCCCCTCATGTTTCATAATCCCAGTTTAAGTATAAAATGAAGATAGGTCCATCCTCATGAAGAATGTATCAAGGAAGACTGACTAGAGAACACCAGGTCACTCTGTTGGTGTGAGCAGCATTGATTGACTTTGCTGGTGGCTGGTTATATAAAAAGAACAGAAGAGAGTCCCAGAAACCATATTCTACTTTGATTTAGGAAAGAAGAGTTAGTTTCTATGTCAGCCACTATAGAATCTCTTTTTATCTCTTTAATCATTTTGGTTTTACTCTAGAGTGATATTTGAACACATTCCCAACAATCTCTTTAGTCCTTGCATTTAAATCCTAAATTTAGCAACAAAAGAAATAAAAAGTGGTTTGCATATGAGTGAAAAAGAGAACAATTTAAAGACAGATACAGTAAAAAGAATTGATAGTATGAATATTATATAATAAAATAACAATTAAGAGAAAGTAACTTGTCATTATTAGAGACATTTTAGGAACTGGCTATTTTGTAGTTCCATAAAATATAACTGTAAACACAATATTCAAACACACAAACTCTTAACCACATATTCACAAAGCTAGGCAGGTTTTGGACATTAGATCTTAGAAAATCTATTATCAGAAAAAAATTCCAACCTTCAATTCAAGGAATATAAGATTGTGCTTTGAAAACAAATGTAGGCCATAGCAAAAAAGTCAAGGATTGGTAAAGAAAGGAAGAGGAAAGTACCTACCAACCAATGTGAAAATGTGGAACACGCCAGGCGGTGGTGGTGCACACCGCCTTTGATCCCAGCACCTGGGAGGCAGAGACAGGCAGATTTCTGAGTTCGAGGCCAGCCTGGTCTACAGAGTAAGTTCCAGGATAGCCAGGACCACACAGAGACATCCTGTTGAAAAACAAACAAACAACAACAAAAACAAAAACAAAAAAAAAACCAACAACAGCAAAAACAAAAACAAAAAAAGAAAATGTGGAACACAATCAATCAACAGAACAAAAGAACAGTTGAAAACAAACCAAACACTAAGGTTCACAGCCAAGGTCCACTGATTCCAAGTCATTCCAACAGCACTGTTAAACTTCAGTCCAGCATTCTGATACTTTGTTCCTTCTTAAATGGGGGAACAAAATTCACATGGGAGGAGTTGCAGAGACAAACTATAGAGCAGAGACTGAAGGAAGGACAATTCAGAGACTGCTCCACCTGGGAATCCTTCCCATATTCAATCATCAAATCCACACACTATTGTGGATGCCATCAAGTGCTAGCTGACAGGAGCCTAATATAGCTGTCTCCTGAGAGGCTCTGATAATACTTGACTAATACAAAAGTAGAGGCTCACAGCCATCCATTGGATTGAGCACAAGGTGGCCAGTGAAGGAGCTAGAGAAAGGTCCCAAGAAGCTGAAGGGTTTGCAGCCCCTTAGGACAAACAACAATATGAACAAACTAGTACCCTCAGAGCTCTCAGGGATTAAACCACCAACCAAAGAGTACACATGGTGGAACTCATGGCTCCAGCAGCATATGTATAGTAGAGGATATCCTAGTTGGTCATCAAGGGCAGGAGAGGCCCTTGGCCCTGTGAAGGTTCTATGCCCCAGTGTAGGGGAATGCCAGGGCCAGGAAGCAGGAGAGGGTACGTTGGTGAGCACAGGGTGTGGTGGGGGGGACAGGGAATATTTTTTTCTTTATTTCAGAGGGGAAACTGGGAAAGGAGATATCATGTGACATATAAATAAAGAAAATATCTAATAAAAAAGAGAAAAACACAAAATAAATATTACATTCATCATTTTAGGTACTCTTTCTCTTAGGAGCTATAATTGAAGATTTGGATTTCAGTGACATAAATGAACAACTCTTTGTCTAGGAGCATATAATATGAGATGCCTGAAGTCCTAAACAGTTCATCGATGTGATGCTTCGTTTTCCAAGTGATGAAAATATGAATGCATACAAAGATTACCCCCCATACTGTACACACGCACTTGAGTCCTGACTCTAAACATTTACATATAAACCACACTGAGAAAGCCACTGATGTCTGAGCTACAGTCATAACCTCTGTTTTTAAGGAGTATAAAATTTATTCTTTTATTTACTCCTTGTTGTTTTAATTCTAAAAGTCTAGTATTTATCTTTGTTCTTCATATTGTTTACTATTTGAAATATATATGAGAATATGAAACCACTTTTTTAAGTTATGGGATGTGACTCTGTGTGTGTATGCACACTTGAGTACAGGTGCCTATGTGGGTCAAAGGTTTACACTCCCCAGGAGCTGAAGTTATAGCAGGTTTGATTTCCCAGTGTGGGTGTTGGAAATCAACCTGAGCTGCTCTGTGCGAACCATTTACACTGTGTCCTAGTTTGATTCTCTATTTTCTATTTCGATAAACAAGATGACCGAAGAGGAGAAAAGGGTTCAGTTGACTCACACTTCACATCACCATCTGTCCCTGAGGAAAATCAAGGCAGGAACTCCAACAGGAACACCTGCTGAAACTGTGGAGCAAAGCTGCTTACTGCTGTGCTGCACGTGGTTTGCTTAGTTCACTTTCTCACATTGCCCACAGAGGGCTGGGGCCTCTCAACCAATCATCAGTCAAGAAAATGACGCACAGACTTGTCCACAGGCGATAAGGTTAGAGCCAGTTCAAGTGAGGATCCCCCGCTTTTTTTTTTTAATCAGCTGACTCCAGCTTACCTCACAGCAACAAAATAATGACCACCATAAGCTCCCAAGTACCGAGCTATCTTTCCAGCTCTTAGAACACTTTTATATTGGGGGAAAAAAATCCATCACTCTACAAAATTCTCAAAGATGTGCTGAAACTGTCTATAGAGATATAAAAATAATACCTATACTGTTAAAAGAGATATGAATTGAAAGCACGTAAAAGTCTATGAAAACTAGAAGTGTGATCTACAAACAAAACCACAGAAATGAGTTCCTTACTTTTAAAACCTTTTCTCTTGTGAAAAGACAAACTTCTTTAAACTGGTATCAAGAGTTGGGCAAGTCCACCTTCACACTTAAGAGCGTCTACTAGGTATCTGCAATGTGTAGATGGACAAGACAATACTTCTTCAGGGTAGGATAACCTGCCATAAAGAAATGTGAGGCAATATTTGCTGCCTTTCATCTTGGCAGGTTGTTTTTACAACTTTGTAAGCTAAAAGATACGAACCTCTGTAGATAAATGTTGCCAGGGGCTAAACAGCTTAGCTCCATCCTCAGCCGTTTGATGCTAGAAAGCTACAGCGGAAAATTCCGGACGAGTATTATCAATTCACAGCTCCGCGGATGAGTGGATAGGGATTAGGAAGCATTCGTTTTAGCTTGCTGTTATCTTTCCCTTGTCAGAACAGAACTCTGTAATGCATGAATGCCTTTCACTGCTAAATGTGATGGTAAAACCTAGCGATGATGACTACTTTAAGAGGATATAAATAATGTCTAATGTTTCTGCAGCCCAGTCTGACGTTAAAATCACTAATGCATTCATTCTCCAACTTAACCAACCTCACGAGAATTTCACAAGACCAGTTCTATCTATCTACCTATCTACCTACCTATCTATCTATCTATCTATCTATCTATCTATCTATCTATCTATCTATCTACCTATCTTTGAACCTAACTGAAACCGGAATTCAATGACTAAAAAATACCTTAAAGAAGCAAATAATGTCTAAAACTAAGGCATGATTTCCAGTATGAAACTAAAAACCAAAACCGTGAAGCTGCAGGCTGTGTGACCTTGAGCAAATGAAATGATTGGATGTTTCTTTTAGGAAAATATACTCCACTAGAATGGTGTTATAAGTTGAGCTACACTTCACTACATACCCAAGATGTGTAGATGTGTTGTTGGTCATCATGTGTATTTCTTCTTGCCTTTCACAATTTAAGCCTCAGCCCCTGGGTAGAATTAATTGCCAGTATAACTTACATAGACAATTAAGTTCATATAATTTAATAAATTGAATTGAACTAATTGTTGGCCAGAATTTAATATTATATGGTAACTCATAGAGAAACTTATTTTAAAATGATTTTTCAGTATACACATAATTTTACTATTTATAAAAAATGAAAAATTCTAATGAGGTGGATATACTTTTGAACATAAACAAATCTTGAATTTTTTTTTTACTGTAACCTAGTTCTTTGTAACTGGCTTAAATTTGTATATTTATATTATTTTTATATGAGTTAAATTTCATGCTTTTCCAATTCTCAATGGCCATATATGTTTACTCATACTGACTCATTACTGCTCTCTTCCATCCAGCTCCTCCCATGCCTCTTTACTTCCTCTCAAAATCATGACCTCTTATCAGAGAGTGCATACTGTGTTTGTTCTTTTGTGATTGGGTTACCTCACTCAGCTATTAAAAACAATAAATTTATGAAATTCTTAGGGAAATGGATGGATCTGGAGAATATCA
>NW_022196900.1:12859758-12866263 GCF_008632895.1 Mastomys coucha
AAAAAAAAAATACATAGAGTATGTAAGATATCTGTCCAGGGCCTTCCTGGGTTTAAAAAAAAAAAAATCATGACCTCTATTCCTCAATTGCTACATATTTAAATTTACATATGTAAATTTAAATGATTTAATGTAGAAATCTAACCCTCTGAGTCTATTTGGTATTGTGCATATATGTGTATTTAGGGCTGACCACTTATTTGATAACCAATTAGGGTCCTTATCCATGGAAAAACTGACTCACCCTCTCTCAGTAGTCACCAATTTCTATAGCTTATTAACTTGCAGCAGGTCACTATGGGATTTTCCCTATCCATGTTACCGTGTTAACTGGTATTGTCATTGTTCAGGTCTTGTTCAGCAGATACATTGTTGAAATTTCACAATATATGTATGTATATCCAACAATCCAACAGCAGATTTTCTGGTCCTGTGGCTCTTATAATCTCTTTACTTATTTCCTCTTCCAACATGCAGCCAAAGGCTTCGGTGTAGGAGTTGTGCTGTAGTTTGTATCATTTGGGTTTATTGACCTAAGATCAGTTCTCTGAGTTTTGACCAGTTGTGTCTTTCTTTAATGATCTCCTTCTACTTCAAAAGGAAACATCTTTGAGGAGGTGTGAGAACTCCAAGTCTGTGAGTATAAAGATAAATACACAAGGATGAAGCTAGAAATTGTACTGGTTTAGGAGAGTGCCATGTCAGTAGGATGCTCTCTTCTAGGTTCCATGGCTTTACCAGCCACTGCTGTTTATCTAGATTTGCAATGCCAAGCATGAATTTTGTTAAACGGACATTAATTTCAGTTAGTTCACTCAGGTTACTAACCATATATAAGTGGCACTATGGCATTTTGTAGCTATCTTGCCATAATGGCCACTGTTTGGCTCATGGGCATCCCAATACAACTGTTGGTTGCCTTTCTCTCTTGGCAGTTTGCATAGCATCTTCCTGTACTCTAAAAGAGCATTCTGAGGGAGGGGGCTTCCAGTTAGATCCAGCTTCATTCCACAGAGTTCAATGTCAAAAATCACACAGCTAAGGCAACAACAGTAGCTAATATTGTTTGGAGAGTTTCTTGAACTCCCTTTAACAACAGCAACTCAAAATGAGACTCTTCATGCCGAATACTGAGATTTTTGTTAGATAATCTATGTCTCTGGCTCTTAGGAGAAATATTATCACTTCAAGTGGCATAACTGCATTTAAACACACACACACACATATGTAAATATATATAAGCATATAAAGGTATACATGGTTCTCTAAGCATAATATTATAACTCACTATTTCTTTTTCAAACTTCCTTAGTGTCATTTATCTCTTCTCACTCCCTCTCCATTAGTATACTCATCCCAGGTTAAAACCCTTCTGACTTCAATATTTTTTTTAAAATAACCATTGATTTTTTTTTTATACAAAAACAGTTAGTTCACTGTCATTTCATAGGATGAGAAATATATGATTTCCAGAGGACATGCACCAGTTTCCCATAAGCTATGAGATTTGAAAGGCCATCACAGGAAAAGCAAGATTAGTAAAATTATAAAATATTACTATAGATCAAACAGAAATCTAGACTCTCAGATTAATCAGATATCACCCCCCAGCTGTCCCCAAAGCAAATTCTGTAGTCTCTAACATGTTTTCAACTTTAACATGTTTTCAAAATTAAGAAGAACTTAATTTTGGAAAGTTTAAACATTGAAACAGTCTATTTCTAAATTTAAAAAAAAAGAGAGAACATTATCTCTGAGGCACATGAACCTACACAGTTAAAGTCATCTCTGCATTTATATCATAGAAACATAAATTGCATTCTGTAAAACAGAGAATATCAAGGGAAACAATTAGTGGCCGCCTTGCTTCAGTCTATCTTCTATCATCTGATCCAGCTACAAAAGCTAGGCTATAGTAGGGAAATAAACACGAAGAGCCAATTAAGAGACTCATCCCTGGGAAAGACTGATTCTCGCTCTCTCAGCAGTCATTAACTGCCTGTAGCTCTTCATCTAGCTGTGAGGCCCCTTTGAGAGTCCGTGGTACATAATTGGTATTGTCATTGTTCAAATACTGTTTAGACAACCATGTTGTTGATGTTTCATGAGTGCAGCTTCTCTGTCATTTACAGAAGACAGAATCTCTCAGTAAGTGTCCTAATCCTCTAGTCCTCTAGTCAGCCCTAAAAACATATGCGTATAACATACACATATAAGGAATTCTAAATAGACCCAGCAGATTACATATGTGTGTGTATATATATATTACATATTACAATATTACATATATATATTAAGGAGGGTTGGGTATAACAATAATAATTAGAGGGGAAGAAAAAGAAGCCCATGAGTTAGAAAAGGAGTAGAGGCAGCATGGTAGGATAGTAAATATAACATTCACACATGAAATTCTCAAATAAATAAATAAATAAATAAATAAATAATTTCCAAAATACAGGAATATTCACTAATGTGCCCTCAAAGAAATGACTTTGGAAAACTGACAAGTATTTTTCTGTCTATGTTCCTATGCAGTACTTTCAGAATTTATACACACGCACACACACACACACACACACACACATACACACACATACTCATACACTCAGTACATCAGAGCATGATTGCCAGTAGTATAATTCTAAGTAGAATTTATTAGAATCTCCTTTCAGAAAAAAATTTCAGCAAACTTTGACAATTATACTAGCAGACAAAAGATGTATTTATGTGAAATATTTGACATTAGAAAGATATTTCAAAAGTATTTGAGAGAAGTAACTATTCCTGCTTTCTAAAAAAAAAAAAAATTAATGCCTTTGCTAAAAATTTTTATACTGGACTATGAATGACTATTATACCATCATGTCCCTTTACCAATCTGAGAAACCAGAAATTATCTATACTTTCATTTATTCTTTTTTACTTCTTCTGAGATCATACAATATTCAAAACATAAGAAATACTGTTGAATCTGAAATTTAAAAAATTCAGAGAGTTAATATTCTCCATAATCAATGAGGAAACAAAAATTAAGAAAAATATAAATTGAACTCAATAAATATTTTAGAACTAAGGCTGAACAAGTTTAAGGAGAAAAATAGGTTCAATGAATGTAATATCAAAAGTAATTAATTTTTATGAGTTTTCAAATTATTTCCTTTGTCTTTTGATATTGTAATATTATTGGATCATTTATCTTACCCCTTCCATCTTTAAACCCTTCTGTGCATTCCTATCTTCTCTTTCAAATACTTGACTGCTACTTTCATTAATTATTTCTGTATGCATAACTGTTTATATAAATTACTTATATTCCTATATACCAAATATAACCTACTCAATTTGTATGTTACTTGACACCAATTGGTTATCTGAACATAATAAAATCTTAGCAATAGAAACAATGTACGAAGTCAGGAAAAAAAATTGAAGTGATATATGTTAAAAATAATGATATTATAAATATATGATAAAAAATAAAAACTTAAATTCAGTAATATGATGGCTTAAGTAAGGAAACTAATTCACCCTTCAACCTGTAATTGTCTAGGTGGAAAGAACTGCTCTGGTAACTACACTATGAAAACCCGTGTGAACTAATGCTCTTCCAGACACAATGGAGGGAGGTGCTGTCACCCTATCTGGAAGTCAAATGGAGAACTCCATCTCTTTTCTCAATGCCTGAGAGTAATAGTGATACAACATAATAACTGAGCAATCAAGAGTTACTACAATAAAGACTAAAAATATCTGCACAAACTTTAACAATATACACTGGAGCTCTGGAAAACTTATGGAGAGCCTTCCGGTTTCTGTCTCTGCCTGTAGCAGAGCTCCATACCTAAATGGCACCAGGAGAGAGGAAGCATCTCAGGAGTTCAGACAGGCCTGTGAACACAGGTGAAACCACCAGTGCTTCTCAGAGTAACTGACCCAGAACCCTCAGGATACAGGAACCAAGGGGCTACCTGGGACAGGAGTCTTTCGGTCTTTGTCTGCACTCAGAGCTGATCCTGTGCCACAGAGCTACATACACAAGTACTATCAGAGTTGAGCTCATCTCCCAGGAGTGCCTATACACCTGCAAGCACAGGTAAGACCACCACTTCTCTTCAAATTCCTGGCCCAAGAGGGATCCTCCCAGAGTGATCAGGACACAGGAACCAAGGATCAGCTTGGGACAGGATCCTTCTGATCTCTGTCTGTACCCCAGAGCTAACCCTACACCATAGGTCTCCATACCCAAATTCCTCCCAGAGAGAACTGACACACAGGTTTGCAGGAGGAGCAAGTGAATCCCACCACAGTGAATCTTGGTTACCCCAACACACCAGAAAAGCAAGACTGAGTTAAAATCACATCTTATGATGATGATAGAAGAATTAAAGAAGGACATAAATAACTCCCTTAAAGAAATATAGGAGAACACAGGTAAAAGGTAGAAGAACTTAAAGAAGAAACACTAAAATCCCTTAAAGAATTATAGGAAAGTGCAATCAAACAGGCAAAGGAAATGAACAAAACTATCCAGGATCTAAATATAGAAATAGAAACAATAAAGAAATCACAAAAGGAGACAACACTGGAGAAAGAAAACCTAGGAATGAGATCAGGAGTCATAGATGCAAGCATCGCCAACAGAATATAAGAGATAGAAGAGAGAATCTGAGGTGCAGAAGATACCATAGAAAACATTGACAAAACAGTCAAAGAAAATGCAAAATGAAAAAAGCTCCTAACCCAAAACATCCAGGAAATCCAGAACACAATGAGAAGACCAAACCTAAGGATAATAGGTATATTAAAGAATAAAGATTCCAAAATTAAGAGCAAGTGAATATCTTCAACAAAATTATAGAAGAAAACTTGCCTAACCAAAAGAAAGAGATGCCCATGAACATATAAGAAACCTAGAGAGCTCCAAATAGATGAGACCAAAAAAGAAATTCCTCCCTTCATATAATAATCAAAGCACGAAATGCACTAAACAAAGAAAGAATATTAAAAGGGAAAAAGGTCAAGAAACACATAAAGGCAGACCTATCAAAATTATACCAGATTTCTCACCAGAAACTATTAAAGCTAGAAAATCCTGGGCAGATCTCATACAAACCCTAAGAAAACACAATTGCCAGCCCAGGCTACTATAACCAGCAAAACTCTCAATTACCATAAATGGAGAAACTAAGATATTCCATGACAAACAAAATTTATGCAATATCTTGCCACAAATCCAGGCCTACAAAGGATAGTAGATGGAAAATGCCAACACAAGGAGGGAAACTACACACTTGAAAAAGCAAGAAAGTAATCTTCTTTCAACAAACTCAAAAGAAGATAACCATACAAACATAAAAATAACATCAATAATAACAGGGAACAATAATCATTATTCCTTATTATCTCTTAACATCAGTGGACTCAATTCCCCAATAAAAAGACATAGACTAACAGACTGGTTATGTAAACAGTACTCAGCATTTTGCTACATGCACGAAATGCACCTCAGTGACAAAGACAAACACTACCTCAGAGTAAAGGGCTGGAAAACAATTTTCTAAGCAAATGATCCCAAGAAACAAGAGGGAGTAGACATTCTAATATCAGATAAAAGCGACTTTCAACCAAAAGTTATCAAAAAAGGTAAGGAAGGACATTTCATACTCATCACAGGAAAAATCTACCAAGAATAACTCTCCGTTCTGAACATCTATACTCAAATGTAAAGGGCACCCACATTCATAAAAGAAACATTACTAAAGCTCAAAGCACACATTGAACCTCACACAATAATTGTTGGGGACTTCAACACCCCACTCTCATTAATGAAAAGATCAGGGAAACACAAACTAAACATAGACACAGTGAAACTAACATAAGTTTTGGACCAAAAGGATTTAAAGATATCTATAGAACATTTCATCCTAAATTAAAAGAATATACCTTCTTCTCAGCACCTCATGATACCTTCTCCAAAATTGACCATATAATTGGTCACAAATCAGATCTCAACAGATATAAGACTGAAATAATCCCATGCCTCCTATCAGATCACTACAGATTAAGCTAGTCTTCAATAAGACAAAAAACAACAGAAAATTTGAATATACGTGGAAACTAAACTACTCACTACTCAATGATAACTTGGTCAGGGAGAAATAAATAAAGAAATTAAAGACTTTTTAAAATTTAAAGAAAATGAAAGCACAACAAACCCAAACTAATGGGACACAATGAAAGCAGTGCTAAGAGGAAAACCCGTATCTGAGTGCCTCCATAAAGAAACTGGAGAGAGCCTCTACCTCTGTGTTAGTCAGGTGCTGTCAGAACCTCTCAGGAGATAGCTATATTTAGTCTGGCTTATCCTTCCTTCAGTCCCTGCTCCATAGTTAATCTCTGCAACTCCTTCCGTGGATATTTGGTCCCCCCTTTTAAGGAGGAATGAAATGTCCACATTTTGGTCTTCCTTCTTCTTGAGTTCCTTGTGGAATGTGGGTTGTTCTTC
>NW_022196900.1:12866909-12885305 GCF_008632895.1 Mastomys coucha
ATGTAAATAAAGAAAATATCTTAAAAAAAAAAAAGAAAGAAAGAAAGAAACTGGAGAGAGCATACTCTAGCAGCTTAATAGCACACCTGAAAGCTCTAGAACAAAAAGAAGCAAATACACAGAAGTGGAAGAGAAATAATCAAACTCAGGGCTAAAATCAACCAAGGAGAAACAAAAAAAGCCATACAAAGAATCAACAAATCCAAAAGCTGTTTCTTTGAGAAAATCAACAAAATAGATAAACCCTTAACCAGACAAACCAGAGGGCCCAAAGAGTACCAAAATTAACAAAATCAGAAACAAAAAGGGAGATATAACAACAGAAACTGAAGAAATAAAAAAAAAAATAATTCACCAGATCCTACTACAAAAGCCTATACTCAACAAAACTGGAAAATGTGGATGAAATGGACAATTTTCTAGAGAGATGCCAGGTACCAAAGTTAAATCAAGATCAGAAAAATGATCTAAACAATCCCATATCCCCTAAAGAAATAGAAATAGTCATTGATAGTCTCGAAACCAAAAAAAAAGCCCAGGACCAGATGGGTTTGGTACAGAGTTTTATCAGACCTTCAACTAAGACCTAGTACCAATACTCATCAAACTATTTCACAAAATAGAAACAGAAGGAACTTTACCCAACTCGTTCTATGAAGCCAGAATTACTCTGATACCTAAATTACACAAAGAAAGAGATCTTCAGACCAATTTCCCTTATGAATCTCAATGCAAAAATATTCAATAAAATTCTCACAAACAGATTCCAACAATACATCAAAATGCTCATAGCAGAGATGCAGGTATGGTTCAATATACAGAAATCCATCAACATAATCCACTATATAAGCAAACTAAAAGAAAATAAAACAAACGATCACCTCATTAGATGCTAAGAAAGCATTTGACAAAATCTAACACCCCTTCATGATAAAAGTCTTGGAAAGGATCAGGAATTTAAGGCCCATACCTAAACATAGTAAAAGCAATATGTAGCAAACTAGTAGCCAACATCAAACTAAATGGAGAGAAACTTGAAGCAATCCCACTAAAATCAGGGACTAGACAAGTCTGACCACTCTCTTCCTATTTAATATAGTCCTGGAAGTCCTAGACAGGGCAATTAGACAACAAAAGGAGATCAAAGAGATACAAATTGGAAAGGAAGAAGTCAAAATATGACTATTTGCAGATGATATGATAGCATACTTAAGTGACCCCAAAAATTCCACCAGAGAACTCCTAAACCTGATAAACAACTTCAGAAGAGTAGCTATATATAAAATTAATTCAAACAAATCAGTGGCATTCCTCTACTCAAAGGATAAACATGCTGAGAAAGAAATAGGGAAACAACACCCTTCACAATAGTCACAAATAATATAAAATACCTTGGTGTGGGTTAAGTATGCAAGTGAAAAATCTATATGACAAGAACTTCAAGTCTCTGAAGACAGAAATCAAAGAAGATCTTAGAATATGGAAAGTTCTCCCATGCTCAAGGATTGGCAGGTTTAATATAGTACAAATGGCCATCTTGCTGAAAGCAATCTACAGATTCAATGCAATCCTCAATAAAATTCCCACTCAATTCTTCATAGAGTTAGAAAAAACAATTTGCAAATGCATTTGGAATAACAACAACAACAACAATAAAAAAACAACAGGATAGCAAAAACTATTCTCAACAATAAAAGAACTTCTGGAGGAATCATCATCCCTGACCTCAAGCTGTACTACAGAACAATAGTGATTAAAAACTGGATGGTATTGGTATAGTGACAGGCAGGTAGATCAGTGAAATAGAATTGAAGACCCAGAAATGAACCCATACACCTATGGTTACTTGATCTTTGAAAAAGGAGCTAAAACCATCCAGTGGAAAAAAGACAGAATTTCAACAAATGGTGCTGGTTCAATTGGCAGTCAGCATGTGGAAGAATGCACACTGATCCATTCTTATCACCTTGTACAAAGCTCAAGTTCATGTGGATTAATAACCTCCATATAAAACCAGATACACTGAAACTAATAGAATGGAAAGTAGGGAAGGGCCTTGAACAAATAGGCACTGGGAAAATTTTCCTGAACAGAAAACCAATGGCTTATGCTCTAAGATCAAGAATTGGCAAATGGAACCTCATAATATTGCAAAGCTTCTGAAAGGCAAAGAACACTGTCAATAGGACAAAATGGTAATCAACAGATTGGGGAAAGGTCTTTCCTAATCCTACATCCAATAGAAGGCTAATATTTAATATATACAAAGAACTCAAGAAGTTAGGCTCCAGATAATCAAATAACCCTATTAAAAATGGGGAACAGAGATAACCAAAGGATTCTCAACTGAGGAATATTGAATGGCTGAACCCAAAGAAATGATTAACATCCTTAGTCCCCAGGGAAATGAAAATCTAAACAACCCTGAGATTCCACCTCACACCAGTCAGAATGGATAAGATCAAAAACTCAGGTAACAGCAGATGCTGGTGAGGATGTGGAGAAACAGGAACACTCCTCCATTGCTGGTGGGATTGCAAGCTGGTACAAATACTCTGAAAATCAGTTTGGCAGTACCTCAGAAAATTGGACATAGTACTACCTGAGGACCCAGCTATACTACTCCTGGGCATATACCCAAGATATGCTTCAACATATAATAAGGACACATGCTCTACTATGTTTGCAACCTTATTTATAATAGCTAGAAGTTGGAAAGAACTCAGATGTCCTTCATCAGAGAAATGAATACAAAAATTTGGTACATTTACACAATGGAGTATTACTCAGCTATTAAAAACAATGACTTCATGAAATTTGCAGGCAAATGGATGGAACTAGAAAATACCACCCTGAGTGAGGTAACCCAATCACAGAAGAACACACATGTATGCAGTCACTGATAAGCAGATATTAGCCCAAAATCTCAGAATACCCAGGATACAATTTAAAGACCATATGAAGCTCAAGAAGAAGGAAGACCAAAATGTAGATGCTTCAGTCATTCTTAGAAGGGGGAACAAAATACTCTGGGAGTTAGAGGGTGGGAGGGACATGAGAGGAAGACAGGGTAAAGGGGGAAAAGGGAGGACAATCATGCATGAGAGGATACAGGGATGATAATACAGGCCAGGAATTTGAACAGAGGTGTGTAGTAATGGGAGATGGGGAAGTGGAGATAGCTACTAGCAAGTCCAAGAGGCTTCCAGGACCCAACAGGGATGAGATTAGCTGAAATGCCC
This sequence comes from Mastomys coucha, assembly GCF_008632895.1. Classification (NCBI taxonomy): domain Eukaryota; kingdom Metazoa; phylum Chordata; class Mammalia; order Rodentia; family Muridae; genus Mastomys; species Mastomys coucha. The sequence goes on from NW_022196900.1 coordinate 12,870,152, forward strand.
AAAAAAGAGTAAAGAGAACCTGTAGAGACCATATCCAGAGGCTAGGCAAGGCCTCTGGTTGGGGGATTGGAACACCCATTCATCTCCAAATTCTTAACCCAGAAGGTATCCTGTCTAAAAGAAATACGGATACAAAATGTGGAGCCAAGTCTGAAAGAAAAGCCATCCAGAAACTGCCCCACCTGGGGATCCATCCCATATACAGACACCAAACCCAGACACTATTGTGGATGCCAAGAAGTGCTTGCTGGCTGGAATCTGATATAGCTGTCTCCTGAGAGGCTCTGCCAGAGCCTGACAAATACATAGGCAGATGATTGCAGCCAACCATTGGACTGAGCGTGGGATTCCCAATGGAGGAGTTAGAGAAAGGATTAAAGGCGCTGAAGGGGTTTGCAACCCCACAGGAAGAACAACAACATCAACCAACCGACGATTACACATGGAGGGACTCATGGCAACAGCTGCACATTTAGCAGAGGATGTCATTGTCTGTCATCAATGGAAGGAGAAGCCTTTGGTTCTGTGAAGGCTCGATTCCCCAGTGTATTCCCCTGGAATGCCAGGGTGGTGAGGTGGGAGTGGGTGGGTAGGAGGGGGAGTATCTTCATAGAAGAGTGGGAGAGGGGGAGGCTTCTGGGAGAGGGATGTTACGGAGGGGAAACGGGAAAGGGGATAACATTTGAAATGTAAATGCATAAAATATCCAATAAAAAGTTTTATAATGTAATTTTTATAATTATGCATAATTAACTACCTACTAACTACATAGTAAGGAACAGCTTACCTTTTCACTTTTCTTCTAACCTTACGAATTTGGCTTCTATTTGCCAAGAACCTCTTGAGAAACTTTTATTAGTGTGATTTTTGAAAAGCCATATAAATTTATCTTGGAAGCATTTTTGTTATGATTTCTGGTTTTGGGATAAGTACAGTAAGGAAAGTGTAATTCAAATGTTGTGAACTACTTCTTAGTCCTCTCAGGTACTGAAGCTCAATTAAATAGGCTCAAATCCCAGTCTGTACAGTTGTAGGTATGACTCTGTACAGTTATTTAATTTCCCTTTGTTCCAATTTTGTAGTCATTAAATATGGATATGATATTGCCTCATTTATTAGTCAATAATCAACTATTAATGTACAGTGAAAATACAATATCTCAATGGTATTCAGTGTAAGAAATGTTTGCATTTCTGTGTCCTCTGGCAGTGATTGATCGGATGAGATTCATCTGTTGACTGTTCAGTTGCAGCATCTCTCTTCCAAATGTCTGCCAACCCCTCTCCAGCTAGACTGCACTGGTTCTTCATCTGTGAGAGAAAACACACAGATACACAGAACTTTTCAAACTTGTTTACATTCCATCTGCTAACATTCTCTTTCTGAAAGCTATTCATGGGACTCTTTCCACTCCCCAAGACAGAGAAACTTTGCTCATTAACATAGACTAAGCAAAGCAGAGAGTTTTAACCTTGAACCGGGTTTGAGGAAAAATTAATTAATAAATTAAAACACTTAACATCTGACATAAAGGCACTCAATAGTTTGATAGCAACATTATCCTCATCATTATCGTCCTTTATTTTTTATTTAAACTTGGTTGCCAGCTAACAATGCATGTAAAATGCTGTTTGTTTGCTAAAAACTCAACTGTTAAATAATGTGGAAAACAGCCCTAGTTATTTTTCTCAGAAAATATAAGGTATTGATCAATATATTCAGTCTGAGCACATCAACAAACAAATGCAAGACACTTGGCTTACATTTCTCTCCATGTGTTAGAATTTACTATAGAATGTTTCTATAGTAAATTGTGAAAAATACAACTACAAGGGAAAAGTGATTTTTTTTTCTAGAAGTTTCGGTATATGGTTCATTTATTTTGCTTTTGGAGATTTCAGTCCATGGTTGACTGACTCCATTGTTTTGGGGTCATAGTGTGACGGAATATCATGATGGGAAGCAGAAGTCAGAGAAATAAATCAGCTCACTTATGCAGACAGGAAGCAGAGAGAATACCTATACTTAATGGCATCTTTCTTCTCTCTTTTTAGTTTTTCTGATCTCAAGCTTTTTGCATGGCATTACCAGCTTTCAGGACAGAACTTTCTCTTTTAGTTACTCTGGAAATGGGCTTATAGACAAACCCAGACACCTGAAAATAGGCCTATAGATATGCCCAGATGTACATTTTACCAGCCTCCTCAGTATCACTCACTCCTAGCTGACGAACAAAATTAATTTTCACATCATTCCATGTAAGTCTAATTTGAAATTAGACAGAGTCAAAGACAGCAAAACTAGAAAAAGATAAATGGGTAAGGAAATGAAGAGACAGTTGCTATTACTCTTCTCAACAGGAGTGATATACTGAGCTTATAATTTACCGTTTTGGTTGTAGTAGTTTCATACTGGCTATAAAAACCCCACCTGCTTTCGTATATAATGGCATTGACATATAAAACCACTCTATAGTTGATAAGGCAGGCATCATTATTTATAATTTATACATGAGGTAATTAGGATTCATATAGCATTTACCTTGACAGAATTCTTAAACTAATTAGCAATAGAGCTGTTATTTTAACGTGAGTACTCTGCTTCTTAAACCACTGTTCTTTCCATCAGGCACAGAACATCCTGGATCTGACTTAATTATGGAATAAAATGCATCCAAAGGCTCTGCTGATTAGAAAAGTTGCCACACAATTTCCATCAGTCCTCCTCAACAATCTGTTCACGATCTGCAAATGCAAGTGTTTACAAGCCCTGACTTGGAGGAAGACAGTGAGGGCTGGAGATCAAAGAAAAGATGCTGCATTTTCTTAGCAATCTAACCCAAAATATTATGCAAACATCTCTTGAATTTTGTCTACCGATAGTTAACACATTATATTTGTTTACTTTTCTAGTTGTATACTCATTTCCAGAAAAGCCTACACTGATATTCCAGTTGCTCTTACATTATTAGGGTGAAAACCTTCACAGCATTAAATAAGTGATCTTTCCTTTGTTCATTAACTAATGGTGGGCTTGTTTAATAGGTAAATCCATTAAGTTAATTACATATTGAATCTATTGGCTGCTTAATTTGAGGGGACATAAACATGGAATTTGATCATTTAACTTCGCATTATTAATATTAATAAAGTTAAATCTTTAATTTGTGAACAGAAAATTAATTTAAAGTATTTTATGAAGAGACATGTATACACAATAAAACAAAGAAGTGTCTAAGAGGCCAAAAATAACAATAACAATGATTTTATTTGTCAACATTCCCTTGCCACAGATTTTAAAACTCAGAAAAGATGTTTCAGCTACCACCATCATCTTTTGAAAATTTTCCAGTTTTAGAAAAAGAAAACACTTTTATTTCTCTTTTCTGTTAAACTTCCATATTTTCACATTCTCTATCTATCTGATCAATAAGTCCTTTTCATCTTAAAGAGTTATTCAAATGTCTGCCCTATGTACCCCTATTACTAGTGCTCTACAGGAGCCATCACGATGTCTTCCTGGAAATTTTGCAAAACTATTTAATACATTAAGTTCTTTCTTCTAATGTGCTTTTATCCTACTGCCCCATCTGCAGTGTATACATCATTTAATATTCTTCAGAATTAATTGGTGTGGGAAAATGTGGAAGGCATTCCCCAGCAGTAGTATATAATACTTGAAATCAACACTAGAGAACAGTATGAAATCATGTGTTTAAATGTAGGGTAGGACTCATTCATATCCAAAATTCAATGAAGACATTGACATGCCTTTGAAAAATAAAATTATGTCACTCTTTTCAAATGCATCTTCACTGCTTACAAATTAAAATTATATACCTTTATATGGCATAGAAGCTACAAAACAATACTAATCGTCCACCCCTGTATCTCTTTTGGACTTATTTAAATGATTTCTGGAAGTCTGCCTCTTCCTTCATAGAGTTCACAGTAAATACAATCCTTCCTGTGATCTTTTTTATGTATCTGTAAAATAAAGCTGACAAATATGTTCTGTTATACACATTTTGCAATTTTATCTATTTTACAAGCTATGTCTTACTTTTATCATTAAAAATATCTCTCCAATATGTTGAGTTCTTGTTTCAATTCCATTGTGTTTGTCAAATTAATAAATATACAGTGTCATCAAATCATATCAAAGCTTACAGACTTGACCTAAGTTCGAATGCTTTCATGCTCTGCTATATTTGTAATAAAGCTATACTGGAAAAAAAATATAATAATTTAGTTCATAATATCATGTAGTAGTCTGAAGCAATAACAGTACTCAGCTATTCTGGTTTTATTAACCCGGAGAGTATGGCTAAACAAAGTGGCTTCAAGTTTAAGAACACAAATTTCTAACCACTTTAACACTTCACTTACTATGTGACCTTGTAAAAGTTATTTAGCTTCTCTGAGCCTCTATCACCTCCTCGACACAGAAGAGGATGATAAAGCTGGCTTTAACTCACAGGGTTTTATAACAGATTGTTGCAACCCCAAGGTAGGCGCGAGTCACCTAATGAAGACTTATAGCTCTCAGTCCCTTGCTAACATCTCTAATTTCTTTCTAACCTGCATGAGCGGATCACATGAAACATGCTTGACATCAGGCTCTCTCTCAAAAAAAAAAATTGTAGTGGGATTTGGTATGCAGGTGTCAAGTCAAAAATTATGGTTCATGCTATTGCTAACATCGCCCCCTGGCACAAATCTGGGAATTCTCACCAGCAAGGCGCCACAAGCCTGGGAGTCTCTTTAACATAAAAAGAAGTGAAGGAGACAGCTTTGGGAAGGGATTTTCCTAAATCCTGCATGGAGCTCATAATTCTTCAGCTAGGAGAAGAGACAAAGGAGGCCAAGGTCGGAGCTCATCACCTCAGTAAGTATCTCTGGTACGAGTAAAAAAGCAGAAGCAAGTAACTACTCCCACCCACAAACATTTGCTATCCAAGAGAACCAATCAGCTCAATGTCTTGAAGTCTTTAGTTCCTTTTTTGTTCTCCTTTCCTTTGAATGTGCAACAACTCTCACAAGCTCATGAGTTGAACAATTGATCCCCACCTTGTGACACTGCTGTAGAGAGGTTTGAGCAGAGGGTCTAACTGGAAGACAAAAGATTAGAGGGCGGAGCTTAAGTCTATTAACAAAAAAATGTTTCCACTCAGATTCTGTCCTGGGCTATTGGGGAGTCCCAGCCATTCACTCTGGTTACCACTATTTTCACCATGACTCCTTCGCCAATAAGGACTGTACCCTCTTAAGATATGAGCCAAAATAAATCCCTCCTCCATTATTTCTTGGGGGAGGTCAGGTATGTGACAGTTACCAAAATGTCACTGGGCCCAATACTACAATAACCATTATCAAAAAATTAGAAAACCTCTAATAGTATACTTTCAAAAATAGTAGTCACTTGCTAGACTGGCTAGACTGAAAAATTCTTTGTCCTGTTAATTTTAGGATTCTACTCTCTCTTTTTCTCTTTTCTACCTCTCCTCTCTTACCTCTCTTCTTATCTTCGTTCTTTCCCTATACCTGCTTTTGCTTCTTCCTCTTCTTCTTCTTCTTCTTCTTCTTCTTCTTCTTCTTCTTCTTCTTCTCCTTCTTCTTCTTCTTCTTCTTCTTCTTCTTCTACTCTCTAATTTATTTCTCATTCTGTCCCATTTTTTATAAAATGGGCTTCTCCTTCATTATTTTTAATTATTAATTTTGCTTTATTATTAATTTTAATTATCAATATTACTTTAATTTTTCTACCTAATATGTGACATTTTATTTTTTAGAAAGTTTGTGGTAATTGGTCCTTGATAATGGATTCAAATCTATATTCAAATCTTTTACATATAATTCATCATATTCTCTGTGATCTATTACTTTGTGATTCTTAAATCACAGGTCCTCAGATGGAGATAATAATGAATACCTTCTGGGTGGACTTACAGTCTATATAAAGGTCAGTGCACAGTGTCCAAGCACAGAGTAAGCACTTCAATAATTCTAATACTTATCATGAATCTATTACCCTGATATCAGCCTTTATGCACTGGGTGCTACAGCCAACTCAACAACAACTTAGGAGATACAATTCATAATTATTTGAAAATTTTATGAGCCAAATGCTAAGTTGTCTTAACTTAAAAATTAAAACACAATTAGTTTATATAGACCAGGGAAATTAGACAGTGCTAATCAAGGCTTTATTTTTTGATTCCTAGCTTATCGATGAAAATTTGATTAATTGTGATATACTTTATAAAGCTGACCAAGTAATGTATTAATATTTAATATAAAAAAATCTAATTTACTATGTTAACCCAAACAAGATACTAAAAATTAATCAATATAAATTTCTTCAATTTTGTGTGTAGTGATAATGAATCAGGCTAAGAATATGTAACAGAACATTGTAAATTTGAAAGAAAGTTGTAAGGTCATTCCTAATACTGCAATAATGGCATTAATGGCAATACAGAAAACACATACATATATAACCCTAAAGAATGTATATATATATATATATGAATAATATATGTATATGTATATATATAAAAGAATATATATAAGAATATATATATTCACATATATATTCTTTTCTGTACTGGATTTCTAAGGAAATTTCCATCTGTGGCATTTTTAAAAGTATATTGCTAAATGTGCCCTTCCTTACTTTTTAGACAATAAGTGAGCAGACTATAGAGAAGCAAGAGCTAGGCTCTTTCACCACAAGCCACAGGCATTCACCCTGACTCATTCTAATTTCCTGGTCTAAGACTGTATTGGAAACCTCTCTGGCTCATTATTATGGCAGTTGAGAAATTTTATTTTCTGCGTTCTCCTTATATGGGCCATAGAATTTAGCTACAATAGTCTTTTCTCAGTCATGCAGAACATAATAACAACTTGCTTCAATATGCATATGTCCCTCTCTATCCCTAAATTATCCTGTCCATTGTCCCACCCCAAAAGATTTACTTTATCCCATTCTTATCTCACTCTGATACCTTGGGCTCATCACTACTGTATGTATCAATGCATGAATTTCAATTATATGCATATTTACTTGTCATTTCCTGGACACTGTGAACGTTTCAGAATGAATAAAGGATAGCATAAGTATGCAATATCATTTATATTCTCCTTAAAATTCTGCTGATACCTTGCGTTTCTATTCTTTACTACATTGCTACATTGTACAGGTATTCTAAAGATGATTGTCTTTTTTCAGCCAGTATGTTGAATGGAACGGATAGTGCTTTCTGGGAATTGTTGCTCATATTTCTCTAGCTCAGAGTTACAGTCTTCAAGGACACAAACTAAGCCATCAAGAAACCATGCTAGATTTACTGCCTTTAAAATTGCTGCAGTCACTGTTGGCAGAACTCCCATTTCCTAATCTCCAATATACAGTGGATTCATAGGGAAGCTTAGCACAGTGTCAGACACAAATATTAGGAAAGGTTTGTACTTTACCGTCCAACTAATGGAAAATGGTACAAATGATGCCAATAACAGTAGCTGGCTTTCTTGTCATCAGGTAAATTTTGAAAAAGGCAAGATCCAAAGGCTATCTAACTGATTAAGTGGAGGGGAAAAGCAGAGCCAGTTAATTTGTGTACATTCATCCATCCTTCTTACTGATTAGTAGTCCCATTCTCCCAAGCACCTGTTTATTTTACTAGTTGTATCCATTTCAATCATGGGCAAGTGATCACTTGTAGCATCCGTATCCTTTGTCCCTTTGACTTTCAACTATTTTTAGCACAACCCTGAGTTTAGTGGATAGACTGTGGAGATCTTCAAAGACTCTGACTCACTAAAGCCTTGTGTCCTGGGAGAACTATATCAGGGTTGGTAGCCTGAGTCCATCCCCTAGAAGGTTCTCTGAGCGCAGTGCTCTTCGGGGATAAGAGTTTTTATATATACCACTGCATGAATTCACCAAAGAAATAATCTCAATACTCTAATAAACTGAAATGTGTCCATCATTTCAGGGACCTAGGTTACCCATGGCTATGAGTAAAACTAGAGACAAAGATCTCTTCAAATAATGGTAGAACTTTTATATGTTAGCATCCTGTTCTCTCCAGGAATTACAAAGTAATCAATGCCTTCAAATTCATGGACTTGAGGCAATTGAAAATTAACTTAATCTTTTGGTGTTCTTTTTTCTAAAATAGAAGCAAGTTGAGCTATAGAGATGGCTCAGTGGGTAAGAATGTTTGCTGCCAAGCCTCAAGATTTAAGTTCGCTTTCTAGGAAACACACTGTAGAAGCACACTCACACACACACACACACACACACACAGAGAGAGAGAGAGAGAGAGAGAGAGAGAGAGAGAGAGAGAGAGAGAGAGAGAGAGAGAGAGAGAGAGAGAGTGACTGAGATGAGAGATAGGGGACGTGACAGATACAGGGACAAAGCAGAGAGAAATAATGCACGTTAACCATTATGAGGACAAAACCTTTTCTCTTTTAGAATGCAACATTCAACATAGCAGATATTCAAAACATTGCTGCTGGCTACATGATAAAGCCAGAGTCTCATAAGATACATGCAGGAAACAGCCCAGATCTAGGGAGAGCTTACTGTAACTAATGCTTCTTATCCCTGCTTTGCCTGCGTACACTACTTAATCTGAAACCATCACAGAAAGATAAGTACTGGTACTATTCACTTATTTTTAGTTGGCTTTTAAATTGAATGCTTCCCCTGTATTTATATTTTTACATACTTTTTGCCTGTGTGAATATTTTCTCATAGTTTTATCCCCTGATCAATTTATGCATGTTTTCTCAGTTGCAAACTCTAAAATCTAAGATTTATAGTCTCTGTCTATGTTGCAGGTACGCTTTAGGTTTGTGTTTATATTTTGTTTACCTTGCATCTTGTAGAAGAATAAACATGCTTGTACATTTACCTGCCATTACTTTATTAGTCTTCATGTTTCCTTTTGCTCTGTCTCAGGTATCAACCTTAAACAATACTGTCTGATAACAGGATTAGATTCCATTTCAATAACATTTTCTTGCAGAAGTGACTTCATTTTTCACATTAAAAGGCTTAATTTATCTGGCTTTTACTACAATATACCGTGTGTGGTATGAATGTAATAATTCTTTTCTCTCCAAATGGATAGCCATTCTCCCCAGCACTCATTAAAATATCCATCAGTTTCATCCTTATGATATAAAATGTCACCTTTATCATAAGCTAAGTTTAATGTATTCCTCGGTAGTTGGATGTTGTTGTTTTGTATCTGGTTTTATCGATTTGCCTCTTTATTCTTGTACTGGATAAAATGATATGTTATGTATGTTTCTGTAAATGTCAATGTCAATAGTGAAATGGTCTCCTCTCTATCAAAGGTTCTTAATGCCAGCAGCTCAGATTGGTTTCAATACAAAAGAAACATAAGAAATGAAAGTAGCAGTGGAGAAAGAGCCCATTTATCTGCAGGCCCAGTCACTAAGCTAACCAGTATAGAAATTTTTATCCACATGGCACCCTTTCAATGTGAAATTACATGCATTAACACAGAAAATTTAGATAGGTAATAGCATATATTGAATACATGATGGAATCAGATCCAGAACAAAAATAAAAAAATTTAAAAAAGGATCTTTGACTTTGGAGAAAGAGTACAAATACTTGTGCTTTCCTACAGTTGATCTGCTCAGAAATTAGACACAAAGCCCTATTGAGAGGTCATCTGTGTCCAAAAGGAAGGATTATCCTTATGCCTTAGTACACAGACACAGAGAAAAACTTCAGTGGCCATTCTCCACCCCCCAGTTGACTATTTACACCACATTCTCTCTTTATAAGCATGCATCTGTGTGCCTCTATTTTCCTTCATCTAAAACTAAACTTACAGTTCCATTTGTGCCTACATCTTTGTAACTATTCATCAGACTTAAACCTACAATTCTACATATGCCTTTATCTCTGAATCAACATTCTTTTAAGAAGATTCCCAATCACAGAACACTTAATAAATTTCTGTACTTTCCTCTTGTTAATCTGTCTAATTGAGTTAAGGCTTACATTGCTATGATAAAACATCTTAACCAAAGCAAAGTTGGGAAAGAAAGGCCCCATTGTAATTTACAATAGAATAGTCAATCTTTAAGGGAATTCAGGGCAAGAACTCAAACAGGTGGGGAATCTAGAGGCAGAAGCTGATGTAGAGGCCATACAGAAATGTTGCTTACTGGTTTACTCTGCCTGGTTTACTCAGTTTGCTTTTTTAATATAACCAGAACTTCCAGTTCAGGAGTGGAGCACCACCCAAAGTGACCTGGGCCAGCTCAAATCAAACATCATTAAGTAAAATGCACCACAGACCAATCTTGTTGAGACATATTTTTTCAATTGAGTTTCCTTTTTCTCAAATGACTTCAGTTTGTGTCAAGTTGTCCTAACACTAGCCAGCACATCATATATGTTGTAGGATTTTCAGTTCACAAATTCAGTGTGGGTAAGGGAAGTAAGACTTCCTACATGGACAGATTTTGTTACACAATGTGAGAAGACCCAGCCTTCTCTATATCAAATGTTTTCCTGGTCTTAGGACAAGACAAACAGAACCATTTTGCCCTGGACTCAGTGTATAACTATGATCCCCTAGACATTACTGTTCCTTATGATATTCCAAGCCTTTTGGAGTTAAGGGACATTTTTGATTCTTCACAATCAACCTTTCTTTCTTGAAAGGTGTTTTGTTAATTCCAAAGCTGGAAGGAGAAAGACTAATGACCCAAATGGTCTTGGCCAAACTAATTAAAACAAACAATTGATTAAAGCAAACCTTTTTATTCATATATATAGGTTGCCCCCCCCTCCAAGGTGGAGTGAAAGAGGTCAGCCTTTGATGTGAGGAAGATGAGGCTTTTGAAGCTCAAGGGTAGATGGTTTTCTCTTTTCTTTTTTTTGATGGAAGCATTTTTAAATGTTATCCCCTTTCCTGGTTTCCCCTCTGAAAACCCCCATCCCATCTCCCCTTCCCCTGCTCACCAACCCACCCACTCCCACTTTCCTCTGCTGGTATTCCCGAACCCAGATGTCCCTCAACAGAGGAATGGATACAGAAAATGTGGTACATTTACACAATGGAACACTACTCAGCTATTAAAAATGATGAATTTATGAAATTCTTAGACAAATGGATGGTACTAGAAAATATCATCCTGAGTGAGGTAACCCAATCACAAAAGAACACAAATGGTATGCACTCAATGATAAGTGGATATTAACCCAGAGGCTCAGAATACCCAAGATACAACCCTTAACCCACATGAAACTCAAGAAGAAGGAAGGCCAAAGTGTGGATACTTCTGTCCTTCTTAGAAGGGGGAACTTTCCCCTTTGCCTGTGTGCTCGAGTCTCTCTTATCTCCTTGTATAAAGCTCAAGTTCAAGTTGATCAAGGACCTCCACATAAAACCAGATATACTGAAACTAATAGAAAAGAAAGTGGAAAAGAGCCTTGAGCACATGGGCACAAGTGAAAATTTCCTGAACAGAACACCAATAGCTTATGCTCTAAGATCAAGAATTGACAAATGGGACCTCATAAAATTGCAAAGCTTTTGTAAAGCAAAAAGACACTGTCAATAGGACAAAATGGCAGCCAACAAATTGGGAAAAGATCTTTACCAATCCTATACCTGATGGAGGGCTAATAGCCAATGTATACAAAGAACTCAAGAAGTTAGACTCCAGAGAGCCAAGTAACCCTATTAAAAATGGGGTACAGAGCTAAACAAAGAATTCTCAACTGACGAACACTGAATGGCTGAGAAGCACCTAAAGAAATGTTCAACATCCTTAGTCATCAGGGAAATGCAAATCAAACCCCTGAGATTCCACTTCACACCAGTCAGAATGGCTAGGATAAAAAACTCAGGTGACAGCAGATGCTGGAGAGGTTGTGGAGAAAGAAGAACACACCTTCATTGCTAGTAGGACTATAAGCTGATACAACCACTCTGGAAATCAGTTTGGCAGTTCCTCCAGAAACTAGACATAGTACTACTTGAGGGCCCAGCTATACCACTCCTGGGCATATGCCTAGAAGATGCTCCAACATGTAATAAGGACACATGCTCCACTATGTCCATAGCAGCCTTATTTATGATAGCCAGAAACTGGAAGCAATCCAGATGTCCCTCAACAGAGGAATGGATACAGAAAATGTGGTACATCTACACAGTGGAGTACTGCTCAGCTATTAAAAACAAAGAATTTATGAAATTCTTAAGGAAATGGATGGATCTGGAGAACATCATCCTGAGCGAGGTAACCCAATCACAAAAGAACACACATGATATGCACTCTCTGATAAGTGGATATTAGCCCAGAAGATCAGAATACACAAATTACAATCCACAAACCACAAGAAACTCAAGAAGAAGGAAGACCAAAGTGTGGATACTTCATTCCTTCTTAAAAGGGAGTACAAAATGTCCATGGAAGGAGTTGCAGAGTCTAACTATGGAGCAGAGACTGAAGGAAGGAAAATCCAGAAACTGCTCCACCTGGGAATCCTTCCCATATTCAGTCATCAAATCCAGACACTATTGTGGATGCTGGCAAGTGCTGGCTGACTGAAGCCTGATATAGCTCTCTCCTGAGAGGCTCTGAGAGTACCTGCTAATACAGAAGTAGAGGCTCACAGTCATCCATTGGACTGAGTACAGGGTCCCCAATGAAGGAGCTAGAGAAAGGAAGGACCCAGGAGCTGTACCCTCAGAGCTCCCAGGGACTAAACCACCAACCAAAGAGTACACATGGTGGGACTAATGGCTCCAGCAGCATATGTAGCAGAGAATGACCAAGTCAGTCATCAATGGGAGGAGAGGCCCTTGGTCCTGTGAAGGGTCTATGCCCCAGTGTAGGGAATGCCAGGGCTAAGAAGTAGGAGAGGGTGGGTTGGTGAGCAGGGGGAGAGGGGAGGGAACAGGATTTTTTTGTTTTGTTTTGTTTTGGTTTGGTTTGGTTTGGTTTTGGTTTTGTTTTTTTTTTTTTCTTCCAGAGGGGAAACTGGGCAAGGAGATATCATATGACATGTAAATAAAGAAAATATCTAATAAAAAAAAATAAGGGCGAACAAAATACCCATAGGAGGAGATACAGAGACAAAGTGTGGAGCAGAGAATGAAGGAAAGACCATCCAGAGACTGTCCCACCTGTGGATCTATCCCATATACATTCACCAAACCCAGACACTATTGTGGATGCCAACAAGTGCTTGCTGACAAGAGTCTGATATAGCCGTCTCCTGAGAGGTAGATTGTTTTCAAATGGGGATTCAAAGTAGGCAGGGTTAAAAGAACAAGTTAGGCCTAAGGACCTCCTTAAAACAAAGACATGGTGGCTAGGCAGGCATACCAATGGGTAGCTATAATAACCCTTTTGAAACAATGAGAGAGATGCAAGATGGTTACAATCAACTTTTTGAAACAAAGATATGATTGCTGTTCCTGAAGCAGGTAATAGAGAACCATCTGTAGTTAAGCTTAGAGGTAAGGCATAGCCCAATGTAAGGAGAACAGAGGTTTGGTCATAGACAGAAATTACCTAGTTTGTCTTTACTATAGGATGGCTTTTAAGCCTAAGATGGAATCAGGCTTGCTCTTCAGTCTAATAAATATTCATTGGCTTAGAAAAAATATAAAATATAAGAGATTATAGTACAAAATGTTCTTAAGAATAAATAAAAGACAAGAAAATCACAAAACTCTTTGCTACTTAATCATCCAGTGAGCTCCTCCTCTTTTAATCCAGAGATTTTTCAACTGCCTTTCTGAAGCCTCTTACTGGGGGAAATACTCAATCTCCTTTGAATGTAAATAGGCACTAGGAAGATTCCTCAGTTTCTCAGTACCAAGGAGGCTCTTCATTCAGATTCAAAGCAGGAAAAAGGTATTTTCCTGAGCTTAGTGCTTTGAATCTCTACTGTGTCTCTAACAAAATAAGGTTAAAAAAGGCATTAGGTGCATAATTACATATCAGTTATTCTTTATGATCTATATAATCAGATACCATCTGGCAACTGGTTTTCAAAAAAGACACAATTAACTACAGTATCAAAAATCGAATGCCGCTGTCAAATAAGCTCTTTGGCATTGACCAGTGTAGTGAAGCCCTCTGGGGTTCTCCACTGCACTGGTGAACCATCAGGCAGCTTTTAAAAAGAAAAAGCAGTAAGTCTGACCTCTCTTTACTGACCCATTAACAAATTCTTGTTATTTGTTAGTTAAAATGTGTTCCTGTGAAAGAGAAACAGAAATACCAAAAAGGTAGGGAGGGGCCAAAGGAAGCAAAAGAACCAAAAAATTCAAGTTAAAAATGTATTCCTGTGACAGCTGAGGCAGGCGGATTTCTGAGTTCGAGGCCAGCATGGTTTACAGAGTGAGTTCCAGGACAGCCGGGGCTACACAGAGAAACCCTGTCTCAAACAAACAAACAAACAAACAAAAAGAAAAAATAGTTCTCCAAAATTTGCAAAGAAAGGCCTCGTGGCAAAAGAAATGGAACTGCTATCAAAATTCTAAAGGCAATGCAACCAAACGGCTATAGGCCTTGTCTTCATTTTTTAGAAGTCCTATATTTTCTGAACTATTAATGTTTTATACAAATGTGTTTAAGATAACGTAGAAACACAGCTAAATGACTCACATGCCTTGGTTAATATAGCAAGAACACTGCATGTAGTATTTTCACTTTACATAGTTGTAGCATGAAATGAATGAAGCGCACACTATCAGATTTAACATGCAGAGAAATGTTCTGTTTTGCCTCATAATCATCATGTATTTTGAGAACATGCAAACGCATGAATATGAATAGCAACCTTTGGTATCCTGCCTCACAAGCTGTAGCAGGATTTACACTAGACTAAGATTTTCAACAATGTGCTGCCTCAAAAAAGAATTATATTAAAAGTTTACAAGTTACTCTGAATGGAAATGATGTTATTTGCCTTTACTTCTATAGAGTTCAATGTGCTGTCTTCTATTGATGGTGTCCATTCTGAATTGTCTTTTAAAAAACATTATGTGCTTGAATTGCAAAGAGCGAAAACTGCATATATATCTGTGTGTATGCATATATATGTATACATATATATGTATATATATATATAT
>NW_022196900.1:12885315-12906087 GCF_008632895.1 Mastomys coucha
TATATATATATATATATATATATATATATACCTATGTGTATATATATATGAAAGTACACACACACACATGGCATGCATAGAAAAAAGTGAGTATCTACAAAAGGACAAAAATCAGTTTTGCTTCTGTTTACTATATTGAGAGAAGTAAATGGGAAAGTTTACTGTGTCAAGGAGAAAAACTCGAAAACCATAAAGGTGATTGATTATGGTGTCTTTTAAGTTCCTCTAATGCTATAAATTTTAACCTGCTTAATAGGTTGAAGTCCAAATGACTAATAGTCTCTAAAGGGAACTCTTTTCTTCCAATTCTAAAATTTCACTTTTAGTTTGTAGAAGAGTGCGTACAAAATTTTTGCAAATAGCTCTCAATAAATGCTTTAGGAAGAACAGAAGTCCTTTAAAGTTCAGTGAAATCCAGACAAATCACAGTTTAAACCCTTTGCTGTGTTTTTGACACATACAAGGTCTGCTAGGGTTAAAGGAAAACTAAATCCTGATTGCATTTAGGATAGTAAAAAGATATTATTATTCTATAGCTATTGCAATGGGGGGATAAACTGATTTCACTATAGACTGGGGTCAATTCCCCATCCATTTTAAAGCAGGGGACCTACAGCCAAGGAGCAGAAAATGGGGACAGTCATTGAGAAAAAATGAGTGACAGGTAGTATCAGAAGTAAAAGATGATTCCTGCTAAAACAAACTTGACAGGATTCTGGCTGAAATAAGTGATATAAATAGAAGCACAGAAGATCAAAGGTCAAGCGATGGTTAGGAAGCAGGTTCAAAGGACCTGAGCACATTTTTGTTTAAAGAGTATTGAAAACCTTGCAGGCCAATAGCAGAAAGAAGCATGTATTGATGTTATTTCAGCTTTTACCCTAATTGTGATATACTCTGATCTCAAGAGATATTGGCACGCTGGAGACTGAACATAGGACTTTACACATGCTAAGCAAGCACTCGCTCATCTACAACTCACTATGAATTCCAGTAGTGTGTCCAAGGTTTGCTTGTGACTTCCTCTGACTCTGAATCTATGCAGCTTTAGCACACGTTTTTCAAAGCAATTTCCAATCCCATTATATTGGAGTCTAAATAGATGTCTACTCACAGCCCATTAAACACATGTTAAAAGAAAGACCAAATTCTTTCATGTGTATAATAAATATGATTTGAGCTACCATTCTAACATTTAAGCTTGTTGAACTTACGAGACAATTATGAACACACATTATATTTTATTTTTCCTAATGTGATATTGTGTGTTTACCTCAGAAAATTGATAGTATTTGTACTTTATCGGGCTTTTTGGAAATTAGTATAAAAACATACAAATTACAACAATGACAAGAAAGTGAAAGCATGCTTTTATGTAATGTAAGACTGTAAATGTTAAAGACTTCAAGTATGTGCCCTACATCCAAAATGCATAGTTTGTAACCTTCATGATGGGATTTAAAATAGGACTATTGGGAGACATGTAAATCACAAAGGTGGAACCATATGATGGCACTCAGGAGACAAGATACCTTGCTTCTTCCTTGACCTTAACATCTGTGGATTCAAGATGTTAACAGTTTGCAAACCAATACAGCTTATGCTGGGAACAAAAACTTTATATGTCTCACTCTTAGATATCAGGCTTTCAGAACCATGAGCTGGTTTGGTCTAAGTCCAGTTGATTTCAGAGAGGCTTCATCTAGCAACTGAAGGAATCGGATGCAGAGACCTATAGCCAAACATTAGGTGGAGCTTGGTAAATCCTGGCAAAAGAGGTGGAAGAAGGATTATAGGAGTCTGGGAGAAAAAAATCTAGTTTTAATAAAAATTAAATAAATGAGAGAAAGAAAAATCCTTGGGAAAGAAATTCAAAGAACTCAGTAGATGTCCGAACACTTGAGTAGTACCAAATCCTATATATATTGTTTTTTGCCTATATGCATATATACCTATGTTGAAATTTGATATTATAAATTAAACACTGAAACAAATTAATGGTTAATAATAAAATATTGAAATAAAGATTAAAAACACATCAAAACATAATTTAACAAGAAATCTGAAATTGTAGTAAGAAGGACCTTTGCATGCTGCCATGTCTGTGACTTTGTATATACATCATACTCTTGCATCTAGAAGCCTTTATTTACTTGGTGTGTTCGATCAACATTGATCCTTAAAAATCTTTCCACTTCCCCATCCCCCACTGCTACATGTTTCTATTCAATTTCCTGACCCTCTGTACTTTTCTCCTGTCCCTTCAAAAGCCTAATGCTACCTCCACTTTTTCTCTCCCCCTCCTATCTCCCTCCAAGGTTCTTCCCTCCCCCTACCTCCTGTGATTGTTTTATTCCCTGGCCTATGTAGGATTGAAACAACTACACTTTGGTCTTCCTTCTTCTTAAGCTCCATATGATTTGTCTTGTATTGTGGATATTCTTAGCT
The DNA here is from genome assembly GCF_008632895.1 of Mastomys coucha. Lineage (NCBI taxonomy): Eukaryota > Metazoa > Chordata > Mammalia > Rodentia > Muridae > Mastomys > Mastomys coucha. Next base: position 12,887,764 of record NW_022196900.1, read on the forward strand.
TTTGGGCTAAAATCCTCTTATCAGTGATAAGTATACCACATGTGTCCTTTTGTGTCTGAGTTACCTTACTCAGGATGATATTTTCTAGTTCCATCTATTTGCCTGTGAATTTCATGAAGTCATTGTTTTTAATAGCTGAGTAGTACTTCATTGTATACATGAATTACATTTTCTGTATCCATTCTCCTGTTGAGGGACATCTGGGTTGTTTCCAGCTTCTGGCTATTATAAATAAAGCTGCTATAGACACAGTGGAGCATATGTCCTTGTTATATGTTGAAGCATCGTTTGGCTATATGCCCAGGAATGGTATAGCTGGGAACTGGGGATAGCCACTAGAAAGTCCTAGATTCCAGGGAAGCAAGAGGTTCCCAGGTCCAAAAGATGATGACTTTAGCCAAAATAACCAACAAAGGGGAGATACAACCTGTAGAGACCACCTCCAGTAGATAGGCAAAGCCAACAGTTGCAGGATGAGGGCACCCATGCCTCTGAAAATTTTTAACCCAGGAAATTTTAATTCCTATCCAATGAAAAGACAGGGACAGAGATGGAAGGAAAGGCTCTCCAGAGACAACCCCACCTAGGTATCCATTTATCTACAGACACCAAACACCCAGACTATTGCTTGTCAGGAGCCTGGTGTGGCTGTTCCTTGAGAGGTTCTATCAACACTTGACCCATGCAGATGCAGACACTCATAGCCAACCATCAGACTGAACCCAGGTACCCTAATGGAAGAGCTGGGAGAAGGGCTGAAGGAGCTTAAGGGGATCGCAACTCCACAGGACACACAGTATCAACTAACTGGACCACTGAGATCTCCAAGGGGCTAAACCACCAACCAAAGAGCATACATGGAGGCTCCAGATACATAGGTAGCAGAAGATGGCCTTATCTGATATCAGTGGGAGGGGAGGTCCTTGTTTCTATGGAAGCTTGATGTCCTAATGTTGTGGGATGCTTGAGCAATGAGGCAGGAGTAGATGAGTGGGTAGAGGAGCACTTTCATAGAAGCAAAGGGGAGAGTGGAGAGGGGGGAATGGGATGGAAGTTTTTTGTGGGAGAGAGGTAATCAGGTAGGGAGATATCATTTGAAATGTAAATGAATAAAATGATTAATTTCTTAAAAAAAGGAAAAAAAATCTTTCCACTTCCTCTTCTACAAAGTTCCCAGAGCCATAGTGAGGAGGGGTTGATATAAAAATCCTATTTAAGATGAAGTGCTGCAAGGTCTCTCACTCTCTGCATATTGTCCATTTGTGGTTCTTGCTGGTTGTTCCCATTTACTACAGGGGGAAGTTTCTATGATGATTGTGGAGTAATATCTTGATCTATGAGTGTAGCAGAATGTCATTGAGAGTTATTTTGTTGGTTTGTTCATAAGCACAAAGGTAACATTTGTTTTCTCTTTAGGTCACTGGCCTATCTAGACTCAAGTTCTTGGTCACCCAAGCACTGCTGAGAAAAGTCCATCTTATAGAGTGGGTCTTAATTCCAATCAGATAGTAGTTGGTTACTCCAACAACCTTTGTGCCACAATTGTCTGAGGGTATCTTACAAACAGATAGATTATATATTATAGATTGAAGCATTTGTAATTAGGCTAGTGTTTACCTTTGTCTTATTATAGCATACGTAAGGTTTCTAGTGCTAGGTTGACCTCTCCATATTCAATAGGATACTTAAGTGTTGTCTTCAGCAATAGGGCTTACCATCAATTTGTGGGTAGTAACCAGTAACCTTAGTAATAGCCTGAATTGTTTGGGGTTACCACAGAATCCCTTTGGGCAACAACTCAGTTAGATGAAGCTCATGCCTGGAAACTTGGGTTTCAAGTGGTGGTAACAGATGTCTAGTTGGAGTTTTGTCTTTCCTGTTACTTCCATTTATATTTCTTTCAGATTGCATTATGTGTTGATACCATTCCTCAAATGGCTCTTAGTTTTAACTGCCCTTCACTGTATTCCCTCCCAACACTACTCTTTCCTCCCCTTCTCTGTTTGATTTTTCCATTCCAGACTCTCCCCTAGCCGCTGTCCATTTATAACTAATCTATTATCCTTTTCTAGGGAGATCCTTCCCCTCATCAAGTTCATTACTCTAAACCAAGCCTCTGTGGTTATTTGCATTGTAGCTGGCTTATAGAAGACTCACAGCTGACATCCATGTATAACCAGATACATACCACATTTGACCTATCATGTTGGAGGTGATTACCTCGCTCAAAATGTTTTTGCCCTAGCTTCATCCATTTACATGTGAATATCATGATTTTATTGATTTTTGTTAACAGCTGAGTATAAAGGTATCATATTTTCTTTATCCATTCATCCATTGATGAGCATATAGGCTATTTCCAAATTCTGACTATTTCGAATAGAGAAGCAATGAATATGTTTGAGAATTTAAGAAAGTGACTCTTAGTAGATCATAGAGTCCTTTGGGTATATACTCAAAAGTGCTATTGCCAGATCTTGAAGTAGATTAATTCCCAGCTTTCTGAAGAACCACCACACTGATTCTGTACAAGTTTGGGTATCACTAGCAATGCATGAATGTTCTCTGTACTCCACATCCTCACCAACATAAGCTGTCATTTGTTTTATTGATCTTGGACATTCTGACGGGTGTAAAATGAAATTTCCAAGTAATTTTGATTTGCATTTCCTTGATGACTGTTTTTCATTAAGTGTCACCTTAGTTGGGGAGAAAGCCCACATTCTAACGTTTCTTTAACTTCTGGTATGGTTTAATAAATTATTGTAATATCTCTAATGTTAACTAAGTATATTTCTAAGTTCTAATGTGAACTAAGTATATTATTAAATCTCTCTCCCATCTGCTTCCACAGCCTGTGAGCATCCCATCGAGAATGAAAGCACAAATTAATAAAATTAATTTGATCAAGATTTAAAGGCCTTTACTTCTGGCCCAAATGGAATAAACAATGCTCTGTAATTGGGATTCTAATCACTCTAGGAATATGTGTTTAGTTACATGTAGAAAACCTAAGGGTCCAGAGAAATGCTATATCTGCTATGACTGCTCTAGCTGAGGATAGTCATACATTGGATAGGTTCTAGTGGCTCAAACAGTCCCATGTCCTGTTTTATTAGGTTTCCCTGTAATATGTCAAAATTCTTTCTTTGTTATGCTTAAATGAGTAACAATATTGCTGGATTAAAGACTGAGAAGGTCACTGTGACTGCATTATCACATCGTACCACTAAAGACCTTCATGGTCTTGTAAACCTCATATAATGATTGTGCTAAATTTGAGAATCTCATTGTAACTTCTGGTCTTTTCTGTACAACCTACTCTGGTACACAGAAGTTTCCAACAACTGTTTTTATTTGCTCATTATTGAAAAGTCAGGATGCAGCTGGACATTTCTTATGGACCAGAGAGGAGTTACTGGTATAAGTACATTGGGCCAGTCACTTGCACTTGGGGCTGATGAGATGGGGCAATGAGCTTTGAATCTTCACTGTTTACTTTTTTTGAGCTCTCATCAAATATCCTAGTCTCTCAAGCAAGGAAAGGCAAAATTCCCAGGATGAAAAACATGGATGCTATTGGGCATTTTGAGGGATAGTTCTGGAACAGAGTCATGCCTATCATAGTCATTTGCTTAAAACAGATTCTAAGCACACAGGTCAAAAATCTAGAAAAGTTGATAACTCTGTTGCATGACTACAAAGAAGTTGACTTCCTGTGAGCCAAGTAGCAGAGGAAACAAAATCTCTTTAGCTGTCATCAGAGCTATTTTGATAGCAAGATGGTAATAGTCGTTGACTAGTTAGACTAATATGTCCATATAGCCCATTTCTCAGCCTTATGTATGAAATTTTCATTTTAACATCAAATTTTAAAGTATTATACTTTAATATAAAAATCATAAAGAACATTATATAAACTCACCAAAACAAGGACACTCATATTATGAGAATCTCTTACACAGAACTGGTTGCAGGTTTAATTGTTGTTTTTATTAATGTTAAGCACCTGTGACAGGTTGTTGAACAAGTTTCCAGGAAACCAATTTCATTTTGTACAAATGGACTAAAATTTAAAAACATAATTAGCTTGTAAATATACCAATTCATTTTTGGAAAAAAAAAACCACCCTGCTTGCTACCACCAGGAACAAAAAAACAATTATAACTGAAAATCTGCCTTGACAGACAACTGAGCTAGCTAATAATATCCAGATATTACCAGTAGTGAACTTCATTGAATTTACATCATCATGAGTTTTTGACAATAAAAATGAGAACATTTAAAACACTGTACATTAATCATTTCTCCTACTTTTATAGAATCCATAATACTTTCTGAAATTAGCCTATCTTATCTCAAACTTTTCAGAGTTTAAATTTCTTCAAAGGTATTAGATCAAGTTCATCCTCACAAAATCATAAAGTATAACCTAATGATTTTATGACCTTCTAGCTCGTCAATAGTTTACCTCAGCTTAACATTTAAATTTTTTGAAGGCTTTCCTTCCAGAACAAAGTAAGGAAATACAATATTTCTGCTAATGTTATTTCTTTCTTATCCTTCCTTCTACCTGCTCTTTCCAGACTACAGTGGCTATCTATATTTAGATGGCTTGAGTACATTAATTGGGGTAAGACATGAGTTAGATCTGTGCTAAAGCTACCTTAATCCTTTAATTCAGATACAATTACAGATGTTGTCTAAAATCTAACTTACCCTGCTAAAAAGGATATGGGGACCATTTCTTCTGTTATGAGAACTCTAAGGTTGAAATTTCATGGCCAGAGTTTCTATTTCTTTTTAGCATTTCTTTTTTTGTTTTGTTTGTTTTGTTTTGGTTTGGTTTGGTTTTTTTCTAGACATAGTTTCTCTGTATATCCCTGGCTGTCCTGGAATTCACTCTGTAGACCCTGGCTGGCCTCAAACTCAGAAATCTGCCTGCCTCTGCCTCCCAAGTACTGGGATTAAAGGTATGTGCCCTGCCAGAGTGTCTATTTCTTACCTTTGATTTAGTCCTTGGGTTTACATATGCAATGATTACATGCTTTCACTGTCTCTAAATTCATATGTGCACCAGCCCTATTACATCTGGAAAAGTCGACTTCCTGGAAGTCATGCACTATCTCTGGCTCTTATCATCATAGTTTGGTGGATACAGATGAGGGGCAAGATATAAGAGGAGCTCAAAGAAAAGATCAAATATGACTAAAATATGTTGTATGAGATTCTCAAAAGTAAATAAAATCATAAAATAAATACATAAAGCAGGTGACCTCTCACACAGCAATACAAGGGCTGTGCAAGAGAAGAGTAAACCAAACACAGTAATCTCCCTAAGCCTTCGTGGGACATGAATGAGAGGAGAGGCCCTTGGTCTCCTGGAGGTTTGATGCCCCAATGTAGGGGAATGTTAGGACAGAGAAATGGAAGCAGGTGGGTTAGTGAGCAGGGAAGGGGGATGGGATGGGGGGTTTCAGAGCAGTTAAAATTTGCAATGTAAATAAAGAAAACGTCTAATTAAAGAAAAAAAGAAAAAGAAAAAATTCTAGAACCAAACAGAAAAAAAAAGAAAGAAAAAAAGACTTTTCCTAACAATTAATTTGTAGAATCATGGATTTGCAGTTTTGTATATTTTGTTCTTTTTTATTATTTTTTATATTGGACTTTATTGATTGTGAACATGATAGTAATTAATATTAATTACACATTCCTCAGAGTTTAACTATCCTTACACCTGATGTTTTATGTTTCAACTTAAATAGCAACTTAAAAAGTCCTCTGGTTACTCATTACCTACCTACTCCTGACACAATAGGTTTTCACTCTCAATAACAGCGCTTCTAGTAGTTTCCTTGGCTGCTCTGGGCAAGCACTAACAGAGATGGTTTAAAGCTGTAAAGGCTTACTATCTTACACCTCTGGAGCTTAAAACTATAAATCTGAAGGGATTTCATAGTTGAATTTTTACCTGAAGGGTTTTAAGAGGTCTCATCTTTCATTTTTAAAAGAAAAACAATAATTTTATTAATTCTATAAATTTCATAAAATATATTTGGATAGTATTTACCACCCAACTTCTTCCAGACCCATATATATATATATATATATATATATATATATATATATATATATATAGAGAGAGAGAGAGAGAGAGAGAGAGATTCTTCATTAGTTGGTTTCCATATGACATTTTCAAACGTCATTACAGTTAGTTATTCCTCCCTATACTCCCTCTCCTTCTCTGTCCTCCCCTGTCGTCTCAACCCTCACCCCATCAGTCACCATTATGTTGCAGTTTGAGGGTAAATTGTTCCCATAGATTCAGTGGTGTCTCTTCATAACAATAGAACATGGACTAAGACAAGAACCAACCTTTCTCCTTTTAAGTTGTTTCAAGTATTTGGTGACTGGGATGAGTAAATAACCAAGACCCAACCATCTTTGGCATTTCTGAACTTTAAAGGGTCACTAGTTGTGACTTTTTAAAATTTGTTGTTTGTTTCTAAATTGTATTTATGAGTTAATTCAAAACATGTCAGACCAGTGTATCTTAATCCTCCTCCTCTTCATCCTTGTCCTCCTGGTCCTCCTCCTCCTCGTCCTCCTGGTTAGTCTGGAAGTAGCACTTTTTGTTGTTTGCAACAACACACAATCAGTTTCTGAGATTGTTCTTCAAATATTTTTTGGTGAGATATTTCAAATATCTTTTGGAGAAAGGCATCCAAGAAGTAAGGGCAATCTTGTTCTTGTTCTGTTTGATGGTCGCAACTCCTCCGCCAAGATTCCCAGCATCCATTATTCCACATTCTACAGGGTGAGCACAATCAAGAGTGAACTTCAAAACCTGCTTCTTTTCCCCACTTTGCCACTAGCTTTTTCATGGTGCCATGGCAGCAGAGGAGTGACCGTCTCATTTTTGCCACCATTTTTAAATGATGTTCTCACAGCATCTCTGTGTCCTAATATCTTACAGTCATGAGTCATATTGGATTATATCTACCTGATGATTGTTTTTCTCAATAAGACCAAGTCCATAAATAGCAAAGATTAATAGACTCATCATCTTTGCAAAGTACAAAGGTACAGCTATGTTATCAAAGATTCTGAGAATTCCCATTTCCACTATGCAAAACCACTGTTCCTTCTGGCCCCTTACATTGAAAGTTTAAGGATGAGACTGAATTTGGCCAACATATTATGATCCTGATGGATCTATTTTCTGGTGGCAGTTTCTCTCCCTCTTTTTTTATGTTATTAATAGAACTATTTTTCTCTTTGTGCTGTATATAGCAATATTTGATATTCAGATCACCTTGACTACGAATTACATACAAGGAAGAGTTCTTGGAGTTGGCATTGGGAGTAGAATCCTCTCTATTACTAAGAGATTTACATCATGAGAAAACAGGATTTCTTTGTGTTTTGAGCAACAATTATATTGCAATTAGTTTCTTAACTTTACTACATTAATGTTAATAAAATACATTTTCTTATCATATTTTCTGAACTCACCAGAATCCAATAAAAGCATGACAAAAAAACAATACCTGTCTTATTTTCTCTCTTACCTTAGTCATCAGAAGACTGATAGTAATGGTGAGAAAGCAATAAAATTTGACAGATATGTAAATGAATACATGCAGAATGAGGTCTATTCACTGGGCTATGTCTTTCTCTTCTCTACATTTACTGCTGTACTTTTTGTTTCCACAGTACTGAGAGCTAAACCTAAACTCTTGCATATACTAAGCAAGTGCCTTCCCACTGTGCTATACAATCTTAGCACTTTTTTTAAAAAAAAAATGTAATATTTTGAAAAGTAGTCTCATTTAGTCTCTGAAGTGAGCCTAAAAATCCCTCTTTAATCCAGGCTTGCCTCTGACTCCAAGTATCCAGGCTTGTAAGACGATGCCAACAGGTCAAGTTTCACCTTTGTATTTCACACAAACTTTTACTTTAATTTAAAAGAGTTCATCTTGTTTCTGAAATTCAAAACTTGAAATTGTTCTTGGGTAAGAATGAACTTTTGAGAAAATCAGTTTTATGATTAAGTACTGGTTCAAATTAAAAACTGAATGATTTGTGGTAAGGCATTGATTCATTTCAAACCATATTTCTCATTAATAAGATGGGACAGGTAGAACTGCTGATTATTTAAGAACCATATCCAATCATAAGGTAAACAATCTGTATTTTGTCTCTTTACATTGCATTATTTTTCTGTGGTTAAAAATACCTACAACAGTAAAAACCATAAAGATTAAAAGTATTTAATCCTTCATAACTTTCAACAGTAAGAAATAATACTATTTCAAAATGTCTAATTTCCTTTGGGTTTAGTTTAAATTAAATACATTATTACATTTTTCACAAATTGTAATTACCCAAATGAATATTTTTAAATTACATTTTAATTGAAAAGTCTTCCTTACAGACATAAATCTCTCATATCTTTTGTACTTAGGATTTCAGAAATGGACTGTAAGTGGTCTCTGGCATATCAATTATATCAGCAAAACTGATAGCCAAAGAATTAATGAGTTTATTGTTTCTTAAGCTATATAGTATCTTTAAAATTTCTTTGTGTGTGAATCTTCCAGTGACAAAAACTGATAATGAAAGAAATAAGTAAAAGTACTTAAACTTTGAAGTGTGGACTTGTTTCATTTCATTTGTCTTATCAAAGCAGAGTCTTATATAGTCAAACTACCTCTAATTCATTGTGTAGCAGAGGGAAACTTGAACTGCTGATCCTCCTGGCTCCTCCTCAGAAGTTCAAAAGTGCTAGGATTAAAGATGGATCCATGCCACCATGCCCAACTACAATTTTATTCCCTCTCCCTCTCTGCATCCCTCTCCCTTTCCCTCTTTATCTCCCTCTCCTTCCTCCCCCCTCCACTTCCAGCTCCAGATCCACCATTCCCTCTCCCACTGTGTGTGTGTGTGTGTGTGTGTGTTGACATGTGTTTGTGTGCCTACTTAGTTACATAGGCATGTGGGAAAGTCAGAGGTTCACACTAGACTGTCTTTCTCAACCACTTATTCACCATAAATCTGTGACAGTATCTCTCATTAAACCTTACATTCAACGTTTTTGCTAGCCTGATTGTTAAGCCCCTGCCATCCACCTATCTCCTCCATCCTAGCACTAGGATTAAGGCATCCAGTTTTTTTAAATTCCCTTACATCCTGATCATAGGCCCCCTCTTCCCCTCTTCCAATAACACCCTTACAAATCCCTCTTCCATTACCCCCTTCCCTTCTCCTCATGAAGACCAAGATGAACTTCTAAATTTGTAGGGGATCTAGGTCCAGGACCTGCATGTTCCCTGGTTGGTGGCACAGGCTCTGTGAACTCCCATGGTCCCAGGTTAGTTGATTCTGTAGGTCTTCTTGTTGTGTCATCGACATCTCCCATTTGCTCACTTCTATCCTCCACTCTTCCACATGACTCCCCAGACTCTGCCTGATGTTTGGCAGTGGAATCTCTGAATCTGCCTCCATTTGCTGCTGGATGAAGTCTCTCAAGAAACAATTATGCTAGGTTCTTATCTGCAAGCATAGCAGAATAGTGTCAGGAGTTGGTTCTTTCACATCGATGGGTCTCAAGTTGAGGTAGTCATTTGTTAGATATTCCCTCTGTTTCTGCTCCATATGTATCCCCTATAGGCAAAACACATTTTGTGTTGAGAAGTTTGTGGGTGGATTGATGTCCTCCTCCTTCCTCTGGAACTCTGCTTGGTTACAGTAGGTGGCCAGTTCAGGCTCTGTATTCCCCTTTGGTAGGAACCTAAGCTAGGGTCACCCCCATAGACATCCTGTATCCTCTCCTGTCACAAGCCTTCACCTAGTCCACCAGCTAGTAACCAGAGATCCCCTTGCCAATTTCCATTCTCACTGCCAGCCCACTCTCATACTCTCTAGATCCCTCACAGACATTATTACCACCCAGCTGCCTCTCCTCACCTCCTCTCTTACCCAGTTCCCTTTCTTCATTTACCTCCAAGATGATATTGTACACCCACCAGAATGGCTAAGACCAAATACTCAAGCACATGTTAAAGGATGTAGAAGTGGGGAAACACTCTTCTCTAGCTGGTGGGAGTGCATTCTTGTACAACCACTTTAGAAGTCAATTTGGCAGTTTCCCAGAAAATTGGGAATAGTTCTAACTCAAGACCCTTCTATACCATTCCTTGGCATATACCCAAAAGATAATCCACTATACCACAGGAAGACTTGCTCAACTATGTTCATAGCAGCTTTATTCATAATAGCCAGAAATTGGAAACAACTTAGACATCTCTCAAGTGAAAAATAGATAAAGACAATGTGGTACATCTACAGAATGGAATGACTCAGCTCTTAAAAAACAAGTATATCATGAATTTTGCAGGACAGTGGACAGAACTAGAGAATCATCCTGAGTGAGGTTACCCAGAGCCAGGAAGACATGCATGGTATATAATCTCTTATAAATGAACATTAGCCATGAAGTACTGGAAAACCATGCTACAATCCACAAACTCAAAGAACTCTGAAGTTCCATGAATTTTACAGAAAATGACATTTTATATATATATATATATATATATATGGATATATATATAAATCTTTGTAGATAAATAATACTTTACTGTGTATAAGTAGTATTTTTTACTCATTTGCATGTTAATGAGTACTTAGGCTGATTATCTGAACTATTGTGAGGAATGCTAAGATAAGCACAGACTTATTATACTACAAATTCTATGACTCAAAACTTTCATGTCAACTCTGTACTGTGTTGAGTTGGCCTAAGCTTCAATTAAGTGGCAGTTATTTTAATCATGCTTTCCTAACACATAGAGCAGCAACTTAGTAAACAGACATCTTGAAAGCTTTCCTTGCACCCTCATTCGTATTCATGGAGCTCTGTGTATTTGATGGTGTGAAATTTCACTCAAGGAAGTCCAGAGAAAAGCTGTCAGGAGACAGACCCAATATCTCTAAAACATAGAATAGAACTGACCTAAACATATTTCCAAATTTACGTATAGCATATTATTTCTCGTTATTGGTGCCTAAAATATTTAATGGCTTAAAATAACATAAATTGTGATTGCACAGCTCTGTGAGATGTGTCAAAAAATAGATATATTGGGCTGGAGAGATGTCTCAGTGGTTAAGAGCACTGACTGCTCTTCTAAAGGTCCTGAGTTCAATTCCCAGAAACCACATGGTAGTTCACAGCCATCTGTAATGGAATCTGATGCCTTCTTCTGGTGTATCTCAAGACAGCTACTGTGTACTCATACACATTAAATAAATAAATAAATAAATAAATAAATAAATAAATAAATGTTAAAAAATTAGATATATTTACACATGTACATGTAACAGGGATGACCAATGAAATTTCACATTACTTGAGTATGATTGATACTTTGAGTGTCATGCTGACTATATACTAAAGCTCCTAAATTATTAATAAAATTATCATCTCAGAAATCTGGAAAATGTTGTCTGTAGTCCAGACAATGTGGATGTGGCTCTCTGCTTAAATTTCCCTTTGAGATGGGGAAAACTTGAGATATGTGCCCAGATTCTGAGGGTACATGAGAATGGTCCATTCCCACTAAAGAATATGATAGCCCAGGATGGCCTAAAAGTATCTTTTAGGGACAAAACAAGATCATATCACTAGATCTGTTGGAGATATTCAGAGATTCTATACTCAGGATTTTAGCAAATGCACAATAAAAAATAAGTAAAAAAAAAAAACAAGTTCAGATGATGCATAGAGTAGATCACTGGATACCTTAATGTAATACCTTACAAATTATATAGGTATATTTGGTGATCAGTTGCAAACCAAACTTCAAACTGGGGCACAGCAGACCAAAACTCTGAATTCACCTACTTGCTAAATATTATCATGGTACTTTAGTAACCTTGATATCCACTGATAGTGTTAAATACTTCAGAACTGCAATTATAATCAAAACAGCAAAACAAAGGGTGGTTTGTGCAACTCAGAAGTTGTCACATCTTTATTATTTGGGTTACCAACCCTATGTTCCTTATAGCCATCTCTACTATATCATAGCTATAATTAAAGCAGGTCAAATAAACTCTGTTATTAGTTATTTTTAAAAAATTCCAGCCTTGGGAGATTAAAGCAAGAAGACTACAAATTTGAGACCAAAATGAATTATGAGGTGAGATCAAGGCTAGAAGATCCGGTCTCCGAATGTAAGGAACAATGAATAAAATATAAATGTTCTACGTAGGAACAAGCTGAGTGAACAGGGCAAGGCTCTCATCAATGCTTTGTATTCTTCAAGGCAACCAATAACACCCCGAACACAACTCCCTTCAACATTTTCAGCCAAAACAACTGAAATAAATTAAGGAATTACCTGTGAGGAATATGAATACCAGAAGTTATTTATGTACAAGTATAACCTCTTTAATTTCCCACTTAGCAGTTAATTGTAACCTTCATTCGTTCCTAAGGTCATACCCGTAGGGTCAGCTTGGGATGCCACTATCAGTGTACTCACTTGAAACATTGAAAGAATTGATCTCTATCAAGTCAGTACTTGTAACTCACATTGGTAAATACATATTTTCTCTGTCTTCAATGTGATTCTTATTATTAAAATTTGGTGTTTTATACACCCCCCAATTAAGCATGGATTATTAGAAAGAGGTTGCTATTTTCTAATACACCAATGTACTCCTCTTACATTAAAAGTACATTAAAATTAAAAGTAATTTCTGGTAGTCTCATGTGATAAGCCCATACTACAAGTCCCATGATTATCTTTTTTTCCCCCCTAGACAAGGTTTCTCTGTATATCCCTGTCGGTCCTGGAACTCACTCTGTAGACCAGGCCAGCCTCGAACTCAGAAATCTGCATGCCTTTGCCTCTCAAGTGCTGGGATCAAAGGTGTATACCACCACTGCCTGGCCATGATTATATTTTAACAATTAGTTTGTTTGAATCAGAATTGCTCATTCATTTTCAACAACAGACACGGGCTTTGAAACCAAGTATATCTGGATGGTAATCACTGAACAAATGAAACAGTAATTCTCTGTATCCTGTTATGGTAACACTCAAGTCCATCAATTAATTATCCAGAAAAAAATCTATGTCTATTCAGAGAAACTTCTGGGTGATTTGATATTTCATGTTTTATATTTTTGCTAAAGAAAAAGTAACTTACTTTTAAACTGACATTTAAGTACATTAAATTAAAGTATCCTTACATTAAATTTTATGTTTATGCAATTTCATTGCCATCCATGCTGAAAGAATTGCTCAGAGCTTAGGTTATTGTTTCTAAACAATAACCACTATAGATTACGAGATAACAGAAAGTATCCCACTGTGATAATAATAAACAATAGGAGGGTAGATCTTAGAAAACTGAAGAAAGTGAAAAAGTAAAATACTAGAAGAGATAAAGGTAATTAAATTTAAGAAGTTAAACATTTCTTTATGATAATAACATTAATCTTCTGATGAAATGTGTCAAAAGTATCTATATATTAGTATAGATGGAGGCACCATAAATATTGATACTACAGACAGAAGAAAAAATAAGCTTAACTTTGTACTCAACTCATACATGTGTGAATTTAGGAAAGTTTGTTAAATGTTTTAACTCTCATATTTTGTTCTGCTTTAACTCTGTTTTGATTTCTTTTTTTTTTTCATTTTTTAAGTGGATATTTTCTTTATTTACATTTCAAATGTTATCCCCTTTCCCCGTTTTCCCCCTGGAAACTCCCTATCCCATCTCCCCTCCCCCTGCTCCTATGAGGATGTTCCAACACCCACCCACCCACTCCCACCTCCCCGCCCTCGAATTCCCCTATATTGGGGTATCGAGACTTCACAGGACCAAGGGCCTCTTCTCCCATTGATATCAGACAAGGCCATCCTGTGCTATATATCCAGCTGTCGCCATGGTCCCTCCATGAGTAGTCCTTAGTTGGTAGTTTAGACCCTGAGTGCTCTGGCTGGTTGATATTGCTGTTCTTCCTATGGGGTTGTAAACCCCTTCATCTCCTTCAGGCCTTTCTCTAACTCCTCCACTGGGGACCCTGTGCTCAGTCCAATGGTTGGCTGCAAGCATGCTTCTGTGTACTTGTCAGGCTCTGGCAGAGCATCTCAGGAGACAGCTGTATCAGGCTCCTGTCAGCATGTACTTCTTGAAATCCACAATAGTGTCTGTGTTTAAGGGATATATATGGGATGGATCTCCAGGTGGGACAGTCTCTGGATGGCATTTCCTTCAGTCTCTGCTTCATACTTTGTCTCTTGTACTTGTTCCTGTGAGTAGTTTGTTCCCCTTTCTAAGAAGGACCGAAGCATCCACACTTTGGTCTTCCTCCTTCTTGAGCTTCATGTGGTCTGTGAATTTTATCTTGGGTATTCTTGATCTTTTGGATTAATATACATTTATCAGTGAGTGCATATCATGTGTGCTCTTTTCTGATTGAGTTACCTCACTCAGGATGATATTTTCTAGTTCCATCCATTTGTCTAAGAATTTCATAAATTCTTCTTTTTAATAGCTGAGTAGTACTCCATTGTGTAAATGTACCAAATTTTCTGTATCCATTCCTCTGATGAAGGAAATCTGGATTGTTTCCAGTTTCTGGCTATTATGAATAAGGCTGCTATGAACATAATGGAGCATGTGTCCTTATTATTTGTTGGAGCATCTTCTGGGTATATGCTCAGGAGCGGTATAGCTGGGTCCTCAGGTAGTACTATGTCCAGTTTTCTGAGGAACCACCAGCTGATTTCCAGAGTGCTGGTGCAATCCCACCAGCAATGGAGAAATGTTTGTCATTCTCCACATCCTCGCCAGCATCTGCTGTCACCTGAGTTTTTGATCTTAGCCATTCTGACTGGTGTGAGGTGGAATCTCAGGGTTATTTTAATTTGTATTTCCCTGATGACTAAGGATGTTGAACATTTCTTTAGGTGCTTTTCAGCCATTTGATATTCTTCAGTTGAAAATTCTTTGTTTAGTTTTGTACTGCATTTTTAATAGGATTATTTGATTATCTAGAGTATAACTTCTTGTGTTCTTTGAATATATTGGATATTAGCCCTCTATATAATATAGGATTAGTAAAGATTTTGCCCCAATTTTTTGGTTGCTGTTTTGTCCTACTGACAGTGTTCTTTGCCTTATAAAAGCTTTATAATTTTATAAGGTCCTGTTTGTCAATTCTTGATCTTAGAGCATAAGCAATTGGTATTCTTTTCAGGAAATTTTCCCCTCTACCCATGGGCTCTGAGTTCTTCCCCACTTACTTTTCTATTAGTTTCAGTGTATCTGGTTTTATATGGAGGTCCTTGATCTGCTAGGACTTGAGCTTTGTACAAGGAGATAAGGATGGGTCAATTTGTGTTCTTCTACAAGCTGACCTCCAGTTGAACCATCACTATTTGTTGAAAATGTTGATTTTTTTTCCACTGGATGGTTTTAACTCCTTTGTCAAAGATCAAATGAGCTTAGGTGAATGGGTTTATTTCTGGGTCTTCAATTCTTTTTTTTATATGCAAATACTTGTTTGTCTACAAGCATGTGCCTTCTTGTCTCTTTGTACAAAGCTCAAGTCCAAGTGGATCAAGGACCTCCACGTAAAACCAGATGCACTGAAACTAATAGAGAAGAAAGTGGGGAAGAACCTCAAGCACATGGGCACAGAGGAAAATTTCCTGAACAGAATATCAATGGCTTCTGCTCTAAGATCAAGAATTGACAAATGGGACCGCATAAAATTGCAAAGCTTCTGTTTTGCTTTCAAGTTTAGTTTTTCTTTTTTCATTTCATCATAGACAGAATTAATAGGGCCTGAAACATGGTTCTTATTAGAATTGTATATTAAACAGTCTGTAAAAGTGATGAATAGAACTTTAGGTATATATTTTGTGCTCAATAAATACTAATTATTATTAGTATTATTATCATACCACTGGCAATTTTTCCCATTGTAATTTGATGTACTAAAAAGGAAAAATAACTGTCACAACCAGACAAAGTTGTCACAAGAAAAGAAAACTACAGACCAATATCTGTTATGGAAATGAAGAAAAACATCTTCAAAATTATTGGAAAATCAAATCCATCAACACAAAATTATGTACTATGGCCAAGTTGGACTTATCATGGGGATATAGTGTTGGCTTAATATCAAAATCAAGTAGCTTAATATGCAGCTCATGCATTTGCAGACTGCTTGAAACAAAATCCCATGTTGTCACTTGTATTTATAATCTCATATAAAAATAGAGGAAGATCAATTCTCTCCCACTTTACAAATGTATATTATATAAATTTATTTTATATATCACATCTTTATATAAATTGGAACTCTAAATTTTATATCAACAGAAATAGTAGGTTTTAACAAATCCAATATCTTTTTATCACATAAGCAATCATGAAACTAAGAACAAACAGAATCTTCCTAAAATTGATAAGGCATATCTACGAATAATCTTTAGCTAGCATCATCCTTAACAATGAAAGCCTGTATATCTTTTCCCTAAGACTAAGAATAAAATATGAATGTCAATTTCATCATTTCTGTTATTTTAGCCACAGATAGATGGATAATACTAGTTCAATTTGTTCCTAAGAAATAAATATAGATGTCCAAAAAGTATATAAAAATAAATCTGCCATCATAAGCATTAGTAAAGTAAACTACAAAGGGATACTGTGTCCTACCTGAAAAGATGCACAGAGTACAAGTATTTGCAAGTACTTGAAAAACCAGTTCTGCCCACAAACTTAGAGAACAAGATAAAGGTTTCTAAAGTAAGGCAACAACTTTGAAAAAGATCTAGCTTGTTCTCAAATGACTGACCATATAGCTATCAAATAAGTACAAACTTCTAGGTGCAAAACAAAAAGAAGTAGCCACATATATCTACACAGAAGCTTATAAACTGATATTTATAGAAATATTATTCCAAAAGATAAGAAAAAAACCTCAAAGACCATGAATAGATGAGCATGCAGCATGTAATAATGGAAAGCCCATCCAGAGACTGTCCCTCTTGGGGATCCATCCCATATACTGTTACCAAACCCAGAAACTATTGTGGATGCCAACAAGTGCTTGCTGACAGGAACCTGATATAGCTGTCACCTGAGGCTCTGCCAGTGCCTAACAAGTGCAGAGGTGGATGCTCTCAGCCATCCATTGGACTGAACACAGGGTGCCCAATGTAGGAGCAAGAAAATGGACCCAAGAAGCTAAAGAGGTTTGCAACCCCATAGGAGGAGCAACAATACGAACCAATCCGTACCTCCAGAGCTCCCAGGGACTAAACCACCAACCAAAGAGTAGACATAGAGGGATTCATGGCTCCAGCCACATATGTAGCAGAGGATAGCCTTTTTGAACATCAGTGAGTGGAGAGGTCCTTGGTCCTGTGAAGGCTCAATGCCCCAGTCTAGGGCAATGCCAGGACAGGGAAGTGGGAATGGGTGGATTGGTGAGCAGGGGAAGCGGGGGATTGGATAGGTGATTTTCGGAGGGGAAACTAGGAAAAGGGATAACATTTGAAATGTAAATAAATAACATCTAATTTAAAAATAAGTTGTTTAAAAAAAGAAGAAGAAATCACTAAGAAATACAACACTTTATCTTATCCTAGAAATAAACATCCTTCGTGGCAGAGTGGGAATCAGAACCTTCCCAGACTGTGGACAGTTCAAAGTTTGTCTGATGTAGTGGCCTCACAATACAGATGATATTGAACCCAAATTGTATTCTGAGGATACAGGCCAAGAAATAATGATCCAGAAATGAAGCCCCTCAGCTGTCATTGCCCTACTACCCAGCACTGACAGCATGCCTTTAAGCTGATAATGCACATAATCACTAACGTATCCCAGAGGTGCATTTTTCTGACATTAGATGGTCAATAGCAATATCTCCAAATACCTCCACAATGTCACTGGGGTTAGTTTTAGCTAGATAGAACAGCTGTGATTTTGTAGATCCATAAATAGGAAACATGAGTCCTTTAAATGAGATGCAGTAAAAAAAAAATCTAAGTCCAACTTGTACATAACTTTTGCAAGAATTAAAAAGAGAGACAACACACAAAATTGCCTAATATGTAGACTCGACAAACTTCTAGTGTGTCTTAACAATTTCAGAAGGTGATTGATAAGCAACCAAATAGCAGATAAGAATTCAACAGAGACCAGGCAGTGGTGGCACATGCCTTTAGTCCCAGCAGTTGGGGGGCAGAGACAGGCGGATTTTTGAGTTCAAGGCCAGCCTGGTC
>NW_022196900.1:12906097-12909519 GCF_008632895.1 Mastomys coucha
CAGACGCAATGAGTGGGAAGGCTGTAGACATCTCTGAAGAGAACTCAGTTTTGATGAGATGGCACGAGGGAAAAATTTTAGTCATAAAACGTAGAGTTATACATTTAAAGTATTAATTTTAAAGGAGGGAACAATTGTTACAAGGCATCCTCATGTCTCCCTGTTTAGTTTCTACTCCTTAGGAATGAAATCAGTGAGGTTCCCTTCTCAGATGGTGTTCTGATGGGAAGAGTTTTCTTCATATTGGCAGTCAGGCAAATTGAGTATTTTATACTAGGATGAGTATTACAACTGAGATAACAAGTTAAAGAAAATGAGGAGACAGAAATTTAGACTGGGGAAGTAATAAAGAGAAGGAAGGAACAGGGAGGAACGGAGTGGATATGGAGAAAGGGGAAAGAGAGGGAGCAAGTGAGTACACGGGGAGGCACAGAGAGAGGCACTTATGGTTCTAAATCAACTGACAAGCCTGCCTCTCATATCCTTAGCATTAGGCTACTTCTGTTAATAGATTTTTCTACTTATGAAAAGGCCATAATGGTAGCTCTTGTTTTATTTAAGACTAACAATTACTTTACAGGTCTTTGTTAACAAGGATCTTATTTCTGGGAATAGCTTCCCTTTTAACAACCAGCTTTATACATGTAGTGTCTGAAGCATGTACCTCCCTTTTCCTCTAGATTGTAAGAATAATGTTGTTTTTTTTATTGATGCTCTCATTACATTTGCTTGAGGATTTTTTTATGGTTAGAGGAAAGGATCTAGCTTCGGTTTTCTCTATGTTGAAGTCTAGTTTTTTTCCAGTGTAAATATTTTTGCATATTTGTCAAAAAAATCAGGTAACTGTAACTGTGTAACTAATGTAAGGCTGCTCAGTTGTATTCCACCGATCAATGTGTCTGTTTTTATTACCATAGTTCTGTAGAAATAGTTCTGTAGAAATTGGATGTAGAATACCTTCCTTGGTGTGGTAGAATATTCCTTGGTATGGTTTTTAGTCAGTATTGCTCTGGCTATCATTAGTCTTTGGTGCCTCCATATAAATATTTTACAGTTTATTTTTTGCTAAGTCTTTGAAAAATACCTTTAGAATTTGATCGAGACTGAATACAATCTTCAGATAGATTTTCATTGGATATTCATTTTCACACTTTTAATTCTTCTTATCAATGAGGATGGGATGCCTGTCCATGTTCTTTCTTCAGTGTCTTTACATGTTCATTGTATGAAAACATTGTGTGCCAATATTTTATTTTAATATTTCATGGTGGTTCGACATTTAAATTATTACAAAACCTTTTACTGTTTTCCAACAACAATAAAAATGATAATCTTTATAATACACATACATGAACACACATACATATGTACTCACACATACATACATATTTATATATAAAATTTGAAAGTATTCCCTCTGTGAGTGTGAAGATTTATGAAAATCATAATTCTCAGTGAGAATTATGCATACAGTAGTGTTATATATCCTCAAATTTCTCCCTAATTACATGTACCTATTTTTTACTTTTTTTCAAATACGCATGATCTTGTACTTGGACGCATTAAATATCATAAGTGTCTTTTTTTCTCTCATTAACATTCTTATTTTAATTTCCATTGTGTTATTTGGCTTATTTACATATATAAACTCCATATCACTTGCAATATTGATACATTTAAATTTCTAAAGTGATTCTACAGTACAGTTATATGTATTTATATATGTCTGCATACACGTAAATGTACAATTCAGTGCCATGTGACAAATTTAGGAAGGAAGGTGCTATATTGTTAATATAAGCATTTCAAAATGGACTGTCATAATTGGACCACAGTAGGTATAAATGCATGTCTATATTTTTTATTTTCAATATAATATTGTTTTTACTAATATTATGATGAAAATACTAAAAATAAATTTCAACATGGTGTCTTTGAATTAAATCTTTAATTAATACCCTGTATTTTTTAAATTGCATATAAATGATTACTACACAAATATTTAAATCATCATCTCTGGGTTTTGTGTTAGCTGCTTATCTTGGCCCCATCTCTACCTTTGTTCTACTCTCTTCATGACATTTCTTGAGAGCTAGTAGAACTGGTGGAACTTGCTCACCCTCCATCAACTTTTCCTTCTTTGAGTCTTTAGAACTGTGTTCAGAAAAAGTACTTTTGGCTCAGTGACTCAGTCCACTAACCTAATTTCTGTTGTTTTCCATCAATTGTACAAATAATTATAATGTCAAAAGACAGTTAAACACTTACTTTTACTCAAAAATAGTTTTTATGTTGTCCACACATTTACTCTCCAATTATGCTAATTATATGAACTTATAAAGTTTCCTCTATTCAACTCTTAGGCTTAGCTCTATTTAGTATCTTTTGTTTTCTCAAACATTTGGTGGTTCCAGATCACCTGTTTTGGTTTACAGATGTAAGGGAAGGTTCATCAGCATAAATGTGTGGCATTTACTCTATCAACTTGAATAATAGGATAGTTTTTCTTACAATGCCCTTGACATCACTCCTCTTCCAGAATGAAAGTCCATCTTAGTAGATCCTCCTTCAGTTATGCTGATGAGTTATTTTCCAGGTACATGACTTCTGAGCCTCAGAGGTGCTGTGTAGAACATCCTCAAGGGCATTTTTTTTTTTTAAGCTTGTGATTGTGTCCGACAAACAGCTTCATCTGCTATTTGATTTCAGGGATGGATGCCTCAAAATTGCTATTGATTGAGGAAAGCACACATTCCAGACTTATTCTGAATGCATACCCATGTGTGCGCACACACACACACACACACACATACACACACACACACACACATACACACACACACACACACACATATACACACACACACATACACACACATACACAATCTTTAAAATGATAAATAAAATGACATTTATAACTAAATATAACTAAACTAGTTATAAAATGATAACTAAAATGATGTTATAACTAAAATGACAATTATATTTTAGTCTGTGCACATAACCAAACATGTGAATACATATGTTGCATATATGTGTGAATATATAATAAATATTACACATTGCAATTAAGGAACTTATACACAGTATTCAATTCTTTTCTGAATTCCTTAGAGTATTTCCTGAATTTATTATAGACTTTATAATTTTATGAGAATTGAATACCTTGCTGAAATACAAAGTTATTATTATGAATAAAATATGTCAAAATTCTCACTCTTTCCTTTAATTCAATTCTAAAGCAAGCACTCCGTCCCACTTTCATCCTTTTCTCATTTTTTTTTACTTATTTCCTTTTCAAACTTTTCTCTAATTCTTCTTTCTTACCTATCTTTTCCCCTTTAAATAAAAGAGTCGAAAGAGCAATTGGCAGATTCATCTGGAACAACAAAAGACCCAGGATAGCCAAAACTATTCTCAAC
>NW_022196900.1:12912721-12918218 GCF_008632895.1 Mastomys coucha
AAAAAAAAAAAAAGAGTCGAGGCAAAGTCTTTCTTTTAAATTTAAGCCAAAATAATAGAGCAACTTTATACTTTGTTTTCTATATAAAGTTTTACAACCCTTTTTTGTGAAAAACTATAAGAGAAGATCACCTAGACTTCTCTGAGATTTGTTTTTTTAAAAGAAAAGTTTTAGCAAAATAACCTTTCAGCCATTGATTGTGAGACAATAAGATTGTATTATTCACTATGAACATAATATTAAGGCAATGCATTTCATATATAACATTTATCCTTTCATTTTGTAAAACTATTTAAATATTTTATATTAAATGTCTTCTACCTTTCCATTTTTCATTAATGTGTCTCCATTTCAAATGTTTAGGCTCAGGTATAATTACAGTGGTTTTCTACACTCCCCTCCCCTCATTCTCCTCAGATTTGAAAAAACAATGGAATTTAAGTCTGCCTCCACTACATCAGAAGTACCTGAGCAGACAGCCAGTGAAATGCCTCTAATTTGTTCAGCAGAGAACTTTGAGAACCAAGTACAAGGAAATTTCTAGAGCCCAGAAGTTCCTAGCTCTTAAAATTAATATTTCCCTAGCATACTGAACATGTACATCTGCTACTATGAATATTTTAATGAGCTAATGTCTACCATATGCCAGTAGCAATCTGCACTTACACTGCTGTACAATCTGTGATCTCAACTACTTTATAGGCACTACTTTCAATAGTCCAAACATGAAAGCACAATTTTCTCTTCCACGCCACCATCGCCCAGCTATCAGCTACCATTTCTCAAAACTGTTTCTTGTGTGACTTTTGTCTCTTCAATCCTGCAACCTGTAAGCTGTATTAAAATTACCTATTCTATTATCCTACATTCCCTTCCTTCTTTGCCAACGTGATTCCTATAAATACCTGCCACAAATACTTGTCACTTCTCAAATGCATTCTTAACCTCTACCTCTAGTGCTACTACCTCATTTCAGGCAACCACCAAGTGTCTCCTGGAATTCTTCAAGGGCTGCCTACCTCTTCCCTTCTGCCATGTCTTCTTCGGACTATATCTTACACTGCTATCAGAATATCCTTTATAATGCAGTGGCCAGATTTTTATTCTTTGATGCAATACTTAAGTACTTCTCTGTCATCTTCCACTGTCCTTGTAATGTCTGCATTTATTCCTTTCTTGGTTTCTAGGACCATAGCATTTTTTTCTCTGTCTTCATCATTTATTGTTCTCCACCTCTCTCGATGCACAAATTATGAGTATTCCTCTTTCCAAAATATTCTTTGGTTTCTGTCTCTCCATCTTCCCACTCTGACCTAGAATCTCCTAATAGTCAGTTGATAACTTTCCTATATGAATCTAAAGAATCTCACATTCTCCAAACTTTCTTGTAATTGTCTACATGAATTATTTTCTTCAACAATGGAAAGTAAAGTTTCCTTCATGTCAGAGGAAAATGCTATTCACTGTTTTATACAGGTCTTTGTTTATTTCTGGCTTACAAAAAGTGCCTATTTAGGGAGCATGGAATTGTGTTTACATGTCACAAATTTTGTTTGATTGAATAGAATTTCTAAATTGACTCCTTTAAGTAAATTCCGAAATGTAAAAAAGACAGTACTCAGTGGGATATAATTAGACTTAGGCACATTCCTACACCAGCATCATGCTTTAATATTAATTTAATAACTAAGAATAATGTAGATACATATACTGAGGGCAAAAAGTAACAGCCAAAATGTCAAATAAGTCTTTAAATTAAAAAAAAAGAAAAACATGGCATAATTATTTCATGGCCTTTTGTCCTAGACTCCTGGGAAGGTTAATCTAAATCACTGAAATTAGTTGAGTAGTAAGCATGTTTTTCTTATTCATAAGCTCTTTAGTATACATCTGAGTCTATGCTGAGAGAAAAAATCAAGTTGGCCTTTAGTGACCAGAAACACCCAAGCTTGTAATATCTGGGGGGAAAGGCGTGCTTCAGATTGAAATGAATCATGTGTGCAGTAATTAAATCAGTTAAACCTGATTAAACTCAGTAAAATCTCTAAACACCAAAGATTGATGGAGTTTCCTGGTATTGAGTTTCCTGGTCTGTGAACACATCAACGCACTTCGAACGCACTGTGAGAAAGGCTGAATACTCTGCATTGGGGTGCTTCACTAACGTCCTTCTATGTGTTTGTTCCTTTGACTACTCCTGGATTCTTTGTCATAAACCTGTGATTATAAGTATACAATATGATAAGGGTACACATCATTTAAATGTCCTCTCAGGCCTAAAAGAAACAGGAAGATTGCCTCAAACCTATACTGATTTGGTAAGGATTTCAGGTGTTGGCAGAGCCTTATACTCATCACCCGCATCTGAAGTAAAACTGATCCAGACACGACTAGATTTAACATGTGAGTCTGCACAACCCTACATGATTAATGCTAAAACTGAGTGGCAATAGTGACAGTACAGACAGTGACAGTGTCAAAAGTCCTGAAGTAGGAAGGGCTTGTAATGAGAAACTAATGACCAGTGACAAACAAACACTGACTTAGAAATGCACGTAATTTAAGGACACTGCTGATAGAAAAGCCAACCAAGAAGGCTGAGAAAGTACTGTTATTGAAGTAAAAGTAAATGGACTGTAACTGAGATAGAAAGAAGCATGAGGAAAATATTAATGTGGAAAAAAAAGCTGAAGTATTTAAAGGAGGAGAGATGGAAAAGCTTGGATTCCATTATGAGATTAAATAATGCTACATGAGAAGCACAGGCAGGATTTTTACTAGCAAAAGAAGCCTTCAAAAATGTAATAGTGGCATTACGTTCAGTAATTGCTATGATAGCTAATATTTAATGTCTCACGGTCCCTCTTCTCATGGACTGTTATTAAACTAAAGTGGATTGAGAAAATACTAAAAGGGAAACATGTCTAAGTTCTAATCTTTGAATAAGTTTGACAGAAAAGAAAGCTGAGATACACCCCATTACTCAGAAGTGGGAGTAAATACAGAGCTATAGAGTAAGGAGCTAGCAGTTTAGGGTCTGTCAGTATAGGGTGTGTGATGACACAAACGAATGTGTGGAGGCAATAGTACTACTCCGATAAAAAAACAATAATCAAGAAATTATACAGCAGCTTATAGTTAAAAAGGCATTCCATCATTTTTACGATAGGTAAGTGTGCTGGCTGGTTTTGTATCAACTTCACACAAGCTGGAGTTATCATGGAGAAAGGAGCTTCAGTTGAGGAAATGCCTCCCCTCCAGGAGATCCAGCTGTAAGGCATTTCTCAATTAGTGATCAAGGGGGGAGGGCCCCTTGTGGATGGTGCCATCTCTGGGCTGGTAGTCCTGGGTTCTATAAGAAAGCAAGCTGAGCAAGCCAGGAGAAGCAAGCCAGTAAGGAACATCCCTCCATGACCTCTGCATCAGTTCCTGCTTCCTGACCTGCTTGAGTTCCAGTCCTGACTTCCTTTCCTGATGCACAGCAACATGGAAATGTATACTGAATAAACCCTTTCCTCCCCAACTTGCTTCTTGGTCATGATGTTTATGCAGGAATAGAAACCTTGACTAAGACTGTAAGAAAATGCTAATATGTGATAGGAATTGATATACAATAATCATAATTGACGAAGTAACTGAATTCCAGATTTTCATATTACATGCTTTAAAAATCTTGTTTAGCAAATTAGCAGATATTCTATTAGAAATACAACTTTGTAAATCTATCTACATAATAAATATTTGGAGTTTGCCCTTGCAATTAAAATATTAGCATGAATTTATCAATACACAATGCAGTTATATGCATGCATGACTTGTTTATATATTACCTCTTCTGAACAATATCCCACCTTAGACTAAATCAGTTTCTTACAGTTCATTTGAGTCTTTTTAGTAACCTCTCAATTCTATTGAATAACTGTATGCATGTAAACACACAAATACATGGAGAAAATATTCCTAAATACTTAAGAATGACTGACTTGTTTCAGAGTTAGGAACTAGTTAAATTTTCCAGCACATTTTGAAGAAAAAAAATGATGCAAAATTAGCTTGTAGCCATGTTAAAATTACAATTGTTCAAACTTTGATATACATAGTAACCCTTTCCCAACTACGGAGTCCTTCTTAGTATAAATTAAGAACACACACACACACACACACACACAGAGAGAGAGAGAGAGAGAGAGAGAGAGAGAGAGAGAGAGAGAGAGAGAACAGTATGACTTCCCATATAGTAAAAGTGGGGAGATTGAGACACTGACTAAATGAGTCCTTGTCCTGCACACAGACTCGAGACATGAGAAGGGCCTCTGAGATACTTCCATTTGCACTTTGGTTGGCTGCCTGATGCTTGCTACCATCAGCTGCATTCAACTTCTAGCATGAAAATGTACTGTTTTTTTTTCACTTCAATTCTTTCCTCATATCTTGGAAGCCTCTGGAGACACTGAAACAGATCACGATCAATCTGTTTTTAAGACTGTTAGAAGATGACATTAAAAAAATTAAAAAAAAAAAAGATGACATTAACCCCTGCTGCACACTGGTATCAGAGCTGATAAACACGAGCCTTTTAATCCTATATATAAACAGTATTTTTTTCAATAACATGTGACCTAAGTCACTCTCATTACCCTCATACCAGCCTTTCTCACATAATGATCGATTTTGGGCTGTAAGTGACCAAGTGAGTGCGCAGATGTCCAATCCACAAGTACAATATAGAAGCGAATTTTCCTTTGTTATGCTTCGGTAGCCATGATATTGCACATTTTCCTGCAAGGGTAACTGCAGCATCACTACCTGATAGCCAACTATTCCTTCTTCATGCAGCACTAAGCTCTAAGTCAATTCAGTGAGACAGCCAGATTGTAAATTAAAAATTAAAAACAAAATTCTAGTTGGACATAATCAGGTTCCACAGACACAAATTCCCCTTGAGATGGATCCCACTTTGGGCCTGTCACTGGACCTTCTTTTCCTTAGGCTCCTCTCCATTTCTATCCCTGCAGTTCTTTCAGACAGGAATAAATATGGGTCAGAGTTTTGACTGTGGGATGACAAACCCATCCTTCACCTGATGTCCTGTCTTTCTGCTGGAGGTAGGCTCTACAGGTTACCTCTTTCCAATGCAGAGCACTTCATCTAAGGACCCTTTCTTTGAATCCTGAGAGTCGCTCAACTCCAGGTCTCTGGTACATTCTGGAGGGTCCCCCTCAACCTCCTGCCTCCCAAGGTTGCCTGTTTCCATTATTTCTGCTGGCCCTCAGGGCTTTATTCCTTTTCCCCCACCTAATACTAGATCATGTACCCCTCTCCCTGTCCCCTGTCCCCTGTCCCCTTTTCCTCTCAGGTCCCTTCTACCTTCCCCCCTTATGGTTGCTTTCTTCTCCCTCTCAAGTGGGACTGAGGGGTTCTCACTTGGGCCCTTCATCTGGTTGACCTTTTTGAGTTCTGTGGACTGTATCTTGGGTATTCTGTACTTTTTTTTTTT
>NW_022196900.1:12918228-12923961 GCF_008632895.1 Mastomys coucha
TTTTTTTTTGCTAATATCCACTTACTTATTAGTGAGTACATACCAGGAATGTCCTTTTGGGTCTGAGTTACCTCATTCAGGATGATATTTCTAGTTCCATACATTGGCCTGCAAAATGCAGGATGTCCTCCTTGTTAATAGCTGAGTAGTATTCCATTGTGTAAATGAACCACATTTTCTGTATCCATTCTTCTGTGGTGGAACATCTGGGTTGTTTCCAGCTTCTGGGTATCACAAACAAGTCTGCTATGAACATAGTGGAACACATGCCCCTGTGGCATGTTGGGACATCTTGTAGGTATGTTCCCAAGAGTAGTATTGCTGGATCTCCAGGTAAATCTATTTCCAATTTTCTGAGGAAACCTCCAGATTGATTTCCAGAGCAGTTGTACCAGTTTGCAATCTTACCAGCAATGGAGAAATGTTCCTCTTTCTCCATATTCTCTCCAACATGTGTTGTCACCTGAGGCTTTGATCTTAGCCATTCTGATGGCTGTAAGGTGGGATCTCAGGGTACTTTAATTTGCATTTCTCAAGTCACTAAGGACTTTGAGACTTCTTTGAGATTCCTCTATTGTGAATTCTCTGTTTAGTTCTATAACCCATTTTTTTGATTAGGTTGTTTGGCTTTTTGGTGGTTAGCTTCTTGAGTTCTTTATATATTTTGAATACTAGCCCTCTATAAGATGTGTGGTTCATGAAGATTATTTTCCCAGTATGTAGGTTTGTCTTAGTGACTTTCCTTTGACTTACAGAAGCTTTTCAGTTTCATGAGGTCTCATTTATTAATTCTTGATCATAGAATGTGAGCCACTGGAGTTCTGTTTAGGAAATTTCCCCCTGTGCCAATGAATTCAAGGTTCTTTCCCACTTTGTCTTCTATCAGAATCAGTGTAACTGGTAAAACCTTTTTCTTAAGTGTATTCATTTTATTTTGGTCATAAGTGTTTCACTTACATATATGTATATGTACCATGTATATGCTTGGCACCTGTAGAGGTCAGAAGATAGTATCAGATACTGTGAAAATAAAGCTATAAATTGTTGCAAACCACCTTAGGGTGCTGGGAAACAAACATGGACCCTTGCAAGAGCAAAAAATCTTCTTAATTTTTGAGCCATCTCTCCAGTCTCTAAAATACATTTTAGTAGGAAGAAGAAACTATAAAATGGTATGGTTTAAAGAGATATGACCTCCTTACTCTGGAGAAACATGTTCGTGTCTTTCTTTGGTTCATAGGAAACCCACACAATCTTGAGCATGGAGTCCATAAACATTTAAGTTGCTGTTAAAGACACAGAAGATGTCAAAATGCCAAATTCCTATCTGAAAACATAATTCTAATCATGTCAGCATGCATGAAAAAACCTGCACTATCACTCATAAATTTCTATTAATTTTGAAGTTAAGATTTGCTATGACATGAAATATACAGGAAGCAGATTTTTCTTTAGAAATTCAGTTATCATATGATTTATTAATGGATTTTTCTCCAGTAAAGTTCTCAAACACTTTTAGCTGTCTATGATGTAAGTAAAAACATTGGGAAAGAGACTTTACCACGAAACAAGACAATATACAGATAGAGGTTTATGGGCTATAGAAATGGCTCAGTTGTCAAAAGCACTTCCTGTTTTCACAAAGACGACTGATTGGGTTTCAGGCATCCACATTATCTCATTTACAACCTCTTATTTTTCCCATTCCAGGAAACTGATACCCATTTGTTGCCTTCCCCAGAAACCAATACATAATGCTACACATACATACAAGTAGGCACTCATACATGCACATAAAATAAAAATAAGTAAATATGATTTTAGAATAAAAATAAATATAAAAAAGAAATAATTTTTTGAAGTTTATGAATGATGAAAGTAAGTCTGTAAACCTGGTGTCTATACCTATAGTCTGATAATAGGAGCCCCTCCTTCCACTCCATCTTCATTTGCCCAGGAGTCAACTTCTTGGTCCCCCTAGTTATTTCCTGTTGTCCCTTTAATCTTTTCTGTCACATCCTCCCTGTCCGGCAAGAAAGATGTGACCCGGGAACTCTTCCTTTTAGCAGTTTATTTCAGGAACCTTTTAACAATGTTTCTCCCTCCTGCTTCTTCCTCCTGCTCCTCCTGCCTGCTTCTCCTACTTCTGGCTTCTGCCACTCCTGCCTCTCTTGAGCCGTTACTTAAGCTCTGCCTTCTGGCCCACCCTCAGCCGTTAAGTACTCCCAAGCTTAGCCAATCCCAATGGGCCATGTGGCAAAAACGGATAGGACACCAGATGCGGAAGCAACCAATGGCAGCAAGCTTAGCCAAATGAGGGCTTGCTTATGAGACCGCTTGCTCTTGGAGAGGCTCTCCACACTTTTCATTCTATCTAATTTTCCACAATCCTTTGTGTCACTGGAAAGTTCACAGAACTCTCTGCAAGGATTCCCATAGCCACTCCCTTATGCTAGGATTCAAAAGAAAAAGAAAAGAAACAAAAAACAAAAAGCAGAGCACTCACTCAACAAACATAAAAGCAAATATCTATGCCAAGAAACACTTAAAATATCATAACTGTAGATGTCATATTCCAGCCAACAAAACAAAACAAAACATGAACAGCCAATACACTCTTCCCCAGAAGCCAGCAAGACCTTCTGGAATAGGTTGTGAGAAACACAGTATACTCATACACAAGACACAGACTTCAAAATATGAAGACCTTATGTTCAGAGACCTTAAGGAGGATATAGACAAAGGCCTTAATGAAGACTGAAAATATAAAGTGTTGAAATACTGAAAAAATATTTAAATAAATGAAAATAAAATTTTTCAAAGAAATAGAATCACTAACAAGAACCCAAACTAAAGTAAAACTGGAACTGAAAAGCTCAGAATACCAAACAAAAACCTCAATGATCAATGCCTGCTTAATGCTCATCAGTGAAATTTCTTGTTGAATACATGGGAATTAATGCAGAGATTCACAGCTGAACAATGTAAACAGTGATAACCTTTGGAGTATTCAGTCAGTCCTAAAAACGTTGTCTTCATAAAATCTGTCCCATCAGGGCTCCATGATCTATGCAAAAGATGAGACAAAAAGATGGTTAAGAGCCAGAAGTGATGAATAACTCCAAAGAAACAATGTCTTCCAGACACAACAAAATTGATAGTCACAGAAAGTCAGAGACTCTGGCAGACTGCATAAGACTTGCACAGACTGTAAAGAGATGAGATTTCAGTGTTGAGAAGGGAAAGTACACGTAGGGTCCCAACCCTAACCAAATAGCCATTTGTAAATGATACATGCTGGCAAGTAAAAAGCATTTTTTTCAAAGAGTCACTGTATATCAACCACAGGAGGTCTATGTCCAATAGTAGTTGGCCAACAAAACAAAACTACACACACATTTTTTTGTGGAATATTTGCTTTATTTTGTTTGGGAATTATTTTGTCTTATTGGTTATTTATTTGTTTGATTTTTGTGTATGTTATGTGGGTTGTTGTTGTTGTTGTTGTTGTGGGAACATGAAGTTGAGTAGGTAGGGATGTGGAAAAGATCTGGGAACAGTTAGAAAAGGAGAAAAAATTTTCATATAAATTTTATTTAAAGAATGTGTCAAGTACATACTTTGGAGGGACTGAGGAGAATGTGTTATCCAACCTGGACAGAGGATCTGATGTTCAAATTTATCATCCAATAGAAGGGACAGAGCAGGGAGTGACAGGAACATATATGTCTCTGGAACAATCACTAGAAGATGGAGTTATGGAGTATATCACATACAATCCTGCCTGACCATAAAACCACCAAGACTGACATGTATTGTAAGACACAGACTTCAGAGGACCCATTATTGTGATTACTGCAAAACCCAGAGAACATTTTTAACATTATTTAAATTTCTTGGTTACTTCTATATGGAATTCTCTCATCTTTCCCCTACCCGGTTAGCAGTTAAGACACCAAAGGGTTTCTATAATGTTTACCAAAAACATTATACAAAATTGAACAATGTTCAGCAAAAATAGCATTTCAATCTTGTAAACTATTTTCTTTTCTGTGAGTAAAGAGGAGAGAGGAGTTGTATGCCTGCACATGATTTAGAATACATCTGAGTATAATCCAGCAGAGGGTCTCAGAGATGTTTGGAGGATGTTAACTAATAACTTCAGGATTACATTAGGGAAACCCCAAGAGTTGACAAAACTTGGATGTTGGACATTTATTTATCCATATTATTTATAAACAGCTCAAGAGGATTCAAACTAGTTATTCCCACTTGGAGACTTCTTGTTGAAACATGGAGGGCACATTTCTTTCAAAATAACAACCTGTCACCACTCAGAAAAAAAAAATCAACGAACTCTATTTCATTTGCAATGTGCACATTCTATGTTTCATCAAATTGTCAGTGAAGTTCATCTATAGACAGATACTAAAGCTTTTTATATATCTTGACTTCTATCACAGGACAATAGATAGGTCATAGTATGTGAAGTATGTAGAGATTTGGAAGTCTCCACAGAGCCACTTCATCCTATATAAAGCCTCTGTGGAATTTTTCATGAAGAGTTCTTTGAAATACTGAATTTCTAGATCTTCTGACTCATTGTTGATTTAAATTCCCAGAACAAATACTACACATGAATTCTTCTTGAGAATCCTGTCTACACATATACATGGATGGAATTTAGATGATATGTGAGAAAAAAATCACAAAAGTAAAGGTCACTATTTCAGTCCTGTGAAGATGTCAATATAAAATCACCCAACACTAGATGTTTTTAATGCAGACATTCTACTTATGTGTACTTCATAGGCCATTCATTAAAAGCCAATATTATAAAGTATAGTATCTCTTTCCTAATGATGTATACCTTTCTTATGATTTAAGATAAAAGAATATATCAATAAATTATGACACTTTAGGTATATGTACTTAGATGATGAAAATACAGAAAGTGTTATGGGACAAAAAGAGGCTATGTATATATATATCTATATGTATATAAATAGTATGTACATAAAAGGAGAACTGATTAGGTTGTTTTTAATGGTATGGATAATATTCTAAAATTAAAAATTATAACTCAAACAGCAAGGATTAAGCTCAAATATTATGTGATACAAAAAGCTATATGTTGTAAATATTTTAATGACTAATAACATAAAGAAAACAACAAGAACTGGGACCAGCGGGACCAGGCACACAGGAAATCTACCAGCCCAGTGACTCAGGTTCCTTCCGGTCTGTCTGGGCTGGGGTCCAGAGCAGACCTTGGGCACAAGCTCTCCAGTCATTCCCACAACACCCAGAGGAAGCTCCACTTCCAGGCATTCTGACACACCTAGGATCAGAACTGAGGAGGAACCAACATCTGTCCCAACTGGGAGTAACTGGGGCCAGGGGGACCAGGCACAGAGGAACTCCACCAGCCCAGTGACTCAGGTTCCTTCTGGTCTGTCTGGGCTGGGGTCCAGAGCAGACCTTTGGCGCATGCTCTGCAGCCAGTCCCATAACACCCAGAGAAAGCTCTACTCCTAGGTGATCTAACAAACCCAGGATCACAGGATCACAGAATCACAGGATCACAGAGACAGCTTGACTCTGAGGAGTTCTGACACAACCAGGGTCACAGGAAGGACGAGCTCCAGTCAGATTTAGCAAGGGTAGGTAGCACTAGAGTTAACCAGATGGCGGGGGGCAAGCCTAAGAAAATAAACAACACAAACCAAGGTC
>NW_022196900.1:12924260-12925237 GCF_008632895.1 Mastomys coucha
GGCAGAAGACACCTTAGAAAACATTGACACAACAGTCAAAGAAAATGCAAAGAGCAAAAAGCTCCTAATCCAAAACATACAGGAAATCCAGGACGCAATGAGAAGACCAAACCTAAGGATAATATGTATAGAAGAGAGAGAAGACTCCCAATGTAATGGGCCAGTAAATATCTTCAACAAAATTATAGAAGAAAACTTCCCTAACCTAAAGAAAGAGATGCCCATGAACATACAAGAAACCTACAGAATTCCAAATAGACTGGACCAGAAAAGGAATTCCTCCTGTCACATAATAATCTAAATACCAAATGCACTAAACAAAGAAAGAATTTTAAAAGCAGTAAGGGAAAAAAGGCAAGTAACATATAAAGGCAGGCCTATCAGAATTACGGCAGATTTCTCACCACAGACTATGAAAGTTAGAAGATCCTGGGCAGATGTCATACAGACCCTAAGAGAACACAAATGTCAGCCAGGCTACTACTATACCCAGCAAAATTCTCAATTACCATAGATGGAGAAAACAAGATATTCCATGAGAAAACAAAATTTACACAATATCTTTCCACAAATCCAACCCTACACAGGATAACAGATGGAAAACATCAACATAAGGAGCAAAACTACACCTTAGAAGAAGCAAGAAGGTAATCTTTCAACAAATCCACACAAACCTAATTCCACCTTTTATAACAAAAACAACAGGAAGTGACAATTACTTTTTCTTAATATATTAATTTGAAAATTAATATTACCGCCGGGCAGTGGTGGCGCACACCTTTAATCCCAGCACTTGGGAGGCAGAGACAGGCGGATTTCTGAGTTCGAAGCCAGCCTGGTCTACAGAGTGAGTTCCAGGACAGCCAAGGCTATACAGAGAAACCCTGTCTCGAAAAACCAATAAAAAAAAAAATTAGTATTACCAACATATCCTAATCGATTGAAATCCAATAATATGAGGAATTGGAAATTTGTTG
>NW_022196900.1:12926550-12954393 GCF_008632895.1 Mastomys coucha
CACTGTTGCTGTAGACGAGCATCTACATAAGACTGTTAAATTGATTGTTGTTTTATATCAAACAACTTATATTAATTGTTATAATATTTTATAAATTTTAAGGAATATGACAAAAAAAGGTATTGTAGGTATTGAAGGGGGGTCTCTGGGAAGAGTGGTGGTATAAAAGGGAAACAAGAATGTGATTCAATTCTATTTAATTAAAATATGTTTTTAAATGTTAACAAATTCAGATAAATTGAAATCATGTAACTTTTCTCATCAAAATGCAATAAAAGTTTAAAAAAAAAGAAAACAAAAGGCAGATAGACTGAAAATTCTAATATATATTTTACACACACACACACACAGACACACAGTCATGCAACCAGAAATGCATGTCTAGTACTTTTTAGAACTCCAGAAAGCATCAGTTCATACTGATTCCTAACAAGGAAATGTAAAGTTAAATTTATTAGGAAGGGCCATTGTCTGCATAAATAAATAATAAAAATAAAATGTGAGAGAAGCAACATCAACATGTCTTGTTTCTACCTTGAAGACTGCTGAGCGTTTGAGGAGCTGGTGATGTATAAGGTACATGAACAATTCTTCAGCCCTCGGGAGATGAGCTTCCATAAAAACTTCTTGTTAATTGCATTGTCACTGAAAGGAAGAGAATGATTTCAAGACAGCAAAACTCTAGCTAATTATTTTGAGATCAATGCTTCAGAGAATTTTAAGATATAACCCATAATTCTCTTGGAATCCAAACATGTTGACAGGGAAGATAAACTAATTTCATATTAACTCTTTCAAATTACTATGTCTCTAGTTGGAGAAGTAATTATAGCATGTCTACATGATGAGATATAATGATTGAACAGGAAAATTCTACCAAAAATTTTGCAAAATTTGTATAAAACTAATAAATTTATAGTCATGCTATTAAATCTAAAGTATTATTTCCTTTAGCAAAATTTTATTATGAATCAGGATAAGGTCCAGTCATTTAAGAACTATCAGAAACTTTATGAGATATTTAAAAATATGGTATATAAAATTTAATTAATAATCATATTCACATGGCAAAACTAGTTTTTAATTTAAAATAAAGTGATTCATAGTTAAATTGATTAAACATACAGAGCTTTAGAATGATTCCACATTCACAGTATTTAGATTTTAAATTTGTATTCAGAGACTGAAAGCTCTCTTGTCCTCACAATGAATCCAGCTAAGCTTGGATACAGACATAAATTCAACTGTTTGTCAACATGAGTATAGTCCTAGAATAGCTTATATATTAACTATTCATCACACATACAACAAAAACTACTGCAACAACCAGCAAAGTTAATAGACTTTTGCAAAATGGTTAAGCATATGGCATTTCTCAGGTCCCTTCCCTGCAGCTGTTAAAAATAAGTATGCTGTGTGGCAGCCGAGATTACACACATATCATGGGCAGCAGCTAAGAGAGAAAGCAAGAAGACAGAAAGTGCAAATCAATGGTTCAAGGAAGTTCCTGGAAGAAATCACTGTCCATCTTCATGTTTTAGATCAAAAAAAACATGTTGATTCTAATTAACTAGATTAGCTTCTCCAGGTGTCACCCTAGAATTGCTTCATCTCAAGGGGTATCTAACGAATCTTCATTCTTTTATCAGAGGACAGAGAGTGTCAGGATATCAGCCTACCTCTTGTAGTTATATCCTCTCAGGAAAGACTTTAGAGTTCCATTTAACCCAGGAACAGGCTAGGGCAATCTCTAACACATGCCCTACCTTCATCATCTCATTAATACTAGTTGAATTTTTGCCAGTAAACAAAGGAAGTAAAGAAATGGAAGAATCACAAGACAAGAGATGTAAAAGTGAACAAATGAGCACATATGGACACAAGCAAAGCATTGTCTAAAGTAGTTGCTCATGTCTATGCATGTTGTTCTCAATCTTCCGAACACTGTGACTGTTTAGTACCCTTCCTCATTTTGTGGTGAACATCAACCATAAAATTAGTTCCTCTTTACATCAAAGCTGTGATTTTGCTACTTTTATGAATATTAATGTAAGTATCTGATATGCAAGCATAGAGGGGTTGAGAAACATAGGCCTATACCTTAGTGCCTTAGTTTTTGCTAGATCAGGAATAACCTGTTCATAATCTAAAGGCTTTTAATCACAATAGAGCACTCTATTATGAGATACAGCTTCAACAATACAGCCAGAGTTTCCTCTTTGCCTCTAACCACTTGTCTTGCCAGTGTTAGCAGCATCCATCCATGCAGCTTTGGAGCTGTGCTTGAAGTCCATTCAAATTCCCTAACTACTAGACACATGCTCTCTGGAATCATAAGAGAAATACTTCATAGCATGGCTGGCATCTCTGAGTGATGATGTGGCATAACAGAAAGTTGTGGGAATAAATATGAGTCTGACTCCAAAACACTTGAGAAATTCTTTATTTCGGGCTTCAACCATCCTTGATGAAGCAAATGGAAATCAATCATTTCCTCAGCTGGAAGATTGACCTTCAGGAAAGAGGTTGAAATGATTTGCTGCAGTTTTGTACAGAAGTGCAAAGAGACCTTCATTAATAGTCTACTCAGCTTAGGTCCTGGTTTTTTTTTTTTAATACCAAAGTGATCTTGAAAGAGCCTTCAGGGCAGAGATCAGAGTATGATTAAAATAGCAACTGATTAGCCTTCCTTGACTCAGCCTTTCCAGAGTTCTCATGAAAGTACAAATGGAGACACAGGAAGAGATGAGATTTTTAAAAATCCTAATCAATAATACTTAGGACTCATTGATTGGATCCTTAAAGGGTGTGCCTATAAATACCTGAGCTATAGGGTTAAATAAGGAATCACAACTCAGAAAATTTACAGTGTAATTGCCTCCTTCAAAAGAATAGAAAGTCAAACTTCCTTCTTATCATATTAATCTTTTTATTCAAAGGATTACCACTCAGAATTATCATCAGCAGAAAACATATTACCACACATATTCCTGAGGATAGAGCTAGAATATTTCAATAAAATGCATAAGGATACATTCTGAAAATGAGCTTTTAGAACTAGCATTCTGAGTGATTCTTCAATAAACTTTGAAGATTACAATTCTATCAAGAACATTTTTCTCATTTCCAGCTTCCCTTTTCTTCCAGACTCACTTCTCTTCTGTTTTCCTTCAGAAAAGGGCAGGTCTCCCAGGGATATCAACCAAACATGGCATATCAAGTTGCAATAAGACTAGGCACATCCCTCATGAGGACATATTTTATTGGTGATGTCTTAAGAATTCTTTAAGGAAACATCTTATGTCTTAGACTTCTATATTTCCATTGCTAGTAATAATCAACATGACCACAGCAACTATTATAAGAGAAAGCTTAGTCCATTATCATCATAACAGGAACCACAACAGCAGCAGGCAGGCAAACTCTAGAACAGAATATGACAACTACATCCTAATGCAGAGAGAGAGAGAGAGAAAGAGAGGAAGAGAGAGAGAGAGAAAGAGAGAGAGAGAGAGAGAGCTTCTAATCTTAATCCTTTCAAATTGCACCATTAAGTATTCAAATATATTAGCCTATGGGTAGCCATTCTTATTTAAAACACCACATTCCAATTTCTGGCCACTGTAGGCTTTACCCATGCTCAAATACATTCAGTCCAACTTCAAAAACCCTATAGTGTTTAACAGTCTTCTGACTGCTTAAAAGTTCAAAGTCCAAAGTCCCTTCTAAGCCTCACAGCACTCTCATAACTGCAGCTCAGCTCCCTGTAAAATCAAAATCAAAAGACAGAGCACATATATCAATACACAGTAACATATAATTTACATTACCATTTCAAAATGGAGGAAATGGAGAATATTGAGGAAATACTGGACCAAGCAAGGCCTAAAAGCAGCAGGACAAACTCCAAGTTCTCTTCAGGTATCTAACATTTTTCAGCTTTGTTGACTGTAACCTCTCTCTCTTTCTCTCTCTCTTTCTATCTGTCTAGCTAGCTAGCTAGCACTGATTCCAAAATCAGTCTGCAACTCTCCTTGGCAAGTATACCATGACTCTGGCATCTCCAACACTTTGGGCTCCCCAATGAAATCCAGGTTTCATCTTCACAGCTTTATGCAATGGCTTCTCTTCTCCTACATGCATGAACACCCTGATACATGCCTAGCCCTTTATGAGAGATTCCACAACCCTTTTCTTCTGTTCTTGACTCTAAATCCAGAACATTGTGGCCAAAGCTGCCAAGTGCTGTTTGCTGAGGTTGAAACTTTGCCTCCTCATTCAAATAAATCTGCATCAGCCTTCCGGGTTTTTTGTTTTGTTTTGTTTTGTTTTTGTTTTGTTTTGTTTTTTTGAGACAGGGTTTACCTGTGTAGCCCTGGCTGTCCTGGAACTCACTCTGTAGACTAGGTTGGCCTCGAACTATGAAATCCACCTGCCTATGCCTCCCAAGTGCTGGGATGAAAGGCATGTGCCACCACCACCCAGCCAGCCTTCTGGTTTTGATGGTTTCATTCACTGCTTAACATTTTCTTAAATTCATTTTCCCTGGTTGAAAGCGTTTCTGAGTAAGGTCTTGCTCTGAGGTCACCACTGCCTTATTCTTTTAAACCTCGGGTTTTTCTTTATATTTTGAATCTCCTAAAGCACTCAATTTAGCTCCAATCTACTTCCTGGTGCTTCTTTTCTCCTCAAAATGTACATTTTTTATTTCTCCTTGCTCAAATTGGACCTTTTCACTATGGATTTGCATCTGCCTAAGAGTGACTACTATTAACTACATGACAAAGTCAATATTAGTTTGTTTTGAAATCTTCCCTGCCAATGCCATTAATGTAAAACTCTTCAATTTATTGTCTAGTGGATTTTTTTGGACACGGGCAGAAAGTAGTCACATTCTTTGCCAAAATATTACAAGAATGGTTTCTAGGCCACTTACTAATATTCTCCTCCTCTTGAAGGCTCTTGAGCTGAGCCATCATAGTTCAAATAGCCCTCAGCAATGTCTTCTATGCTATTATTGAGATGATCAATTAAGCCCCAGTTGTGTCCAACTGCTTTCCTAGTCCAAAGTCCCCATATCTTCAATATTCTTCCAACAAACAATATCATCAAAGTCTCTAACAGAAATAACCCACTCCTATAACATTGTCTGTGTTACATACTGTTTTATTGCTGTGACTATGGAAATTATTGTTTTTTAAAAAAGCATTTAATTGAAAGCTTGCTCACAATTTCAGAGGCTCAGTCCCTTATGATCATGTCAGGAAAAATCTAGCCAGACACTGGAGCTATATTTGAACTGGATTCTGATCTACAGTCAGAGAGAGAAAGACTCTGGGCATATCATAGACTTTTGAAATCTCAAAGCTCACCTCCAATGACACCCTTCCTTCAGGAAGGCTACACCTTCTAATCTTTTTAATTTTTTCAAATAATATCACACCTGGTAACTAAGCATTCAAATATATGAGCTTAACAGAGCCATTCTTATTCAAAGCTCCACACCTTATTTTTGCTATCATTGTTCTTTCCAGCTAACATCTCATTTTAAATATCTCATAAAAATAATGTCACATTAGTTTGAATAAAATAAATGAAGATTAGAAAGTTTTCAGAAAAGACTTGACTTAACAAGATGCCCCAACCTGCAGGACTTAAACAACAGGGTTCTTGAGGGAAGGGAGCAACAATGACAAATTGGGATCAGGAGACATGAAGGAAGGAGATGAGACAAAAAATTCTGTTCAAATCTCAGTTTACTCAGTTTACTCTAGGGAAACAAAAGATTTATAAGGCTACAAACCTCAAATACATTTGCCCAGGTGTATGGGACAAACCAGTATTATTGCTTGGCTACATATTAACCTAAATGGAATGTCCCCATTGTAAAATATCTGGAAAGGAAAGTCCTCATTGTAAAAGTCTGGAAAGTCCCCTATAGTAAAATGTCTCAAGTCAATACGATAATGGAAGCAAGATAGTGGAAGAAACAAAAAAGTGTTAGTTAATAGATGATGGCCCAGGGACAAGATGGAGACTGAGTTGCCAGGGGCTTCTGGGCCCCAACAGGTCCCCCTTTTTTGTATACAGAAACAAGGCATACTTAGGGTAGCAATGGCTAAATCAGCTTGGTCCTAGAGACTCTAAGGTGACTGTGCTTGTCTTAGATCAAAGAGGTTGCAAGGACAGCCATGCACAGAATGGTCTGACCTGTCATAGGGGGACCCATCAACTTAGCGGGGGTTCCCTGTCTTAGGCTGCCATTCACACTAAGGGTGGCTTCCTCCTCTCAGTTGCCCATCACTGTCTAGCCAATCCATCACACTGTAAAGGTGAAGGACCAAGCATGAGCTGGGTTATTTTAATGGTCGTTCACCAAAACCATCTCCCAGATCTGACATTGCCAGTCGGTGTAATGAATCTACAAGGGTTGGGCCTTAATTACATCTATTTGTCCCTTAATAAAGGCCATAATTTTATTAAAAAGAAAATGTTCTAGTGACAGTAGAATTAATAAGCCAAGCACTGGGCCAAGGAAGGGGAGAAGATAGGGCAGAATTCCATTCCAGGCACTCCACATGGGGTTATTGAAGAGTTCCTGACTTCTCTTCTCTAATTATTGTTGGTGTTTTCAGATTTAGTAGTGCACAATCTCTGACTTGTTTGCATAAAAACAGCACTTTTCCATAAAACAAGGTCAGGAGTTGCTGCTTATCAACAGGTCAGTTGAGTCCACTCTCAACCTGTTTTATCATCAGGAGTAGTCCAAGAATAGTCAGCATTTTCATTTTCTTTTGGTTTTCCTGTAGAGCAAAGAAGGGCAAGTTTCTCAGA
The DNA here is from genome assembly GCF_008632895.1 of Mastomys coucha. NCBI lineage: Eukaryota > Metazoa > Chordata > Mammalia > Rodentia > Muridae > Mastomys > Mastomys coucha. The sequence goes on from NW_022196900.1 coordinate 12,933,385, forward strand.
GGGCATTTTCCCCTCTGTAAGGGGACTGTTAAATTGTCTCACAAGTCTTTCAGGGAGCCACCTGGCTGACTGTGCTTCTTTAGAATAAACACAAACAGACCCTCTTCTCCAGATGAGTACTGAGTCTGGGCCATGCCAGGAATTATCTAAGGGATCCTTCCATCTCACCTAGCTATGAGTATGCCTAGTTGTAAGATGCTATAGACACTCACCAAAGAGTTCCTTGGCATCCAAATTTAAAATTTTAAAAATAAAAAGTGTGATTTAAATAATGTACACAGGGATGTAATTCTCCCTTTTTTTAAAAAAAAATCCAAATCTTTCAGAGTGTGTGTAAACAACTCTTTGTCCCTGAGAATTATAAGGAATCCCAGTAATGTGGGTAATACTAAATTGCTGAAAAAATATCTCAAATGCTTGACTGTAATAATCAGTTCCATTATCTGTTTTAATCTGATTTGGAACACCAAGCATAGAAAAATAATGTAGGCAATGATTACATTTTTTAGTTGCTTTTCCTGTTAAGGTAATTGCAACTAGAAATCCTGAAAAGATATCAATAGTTACATGTGCATATTTTTCTAAAATCAGAAACATGAGTATCCATTTGCAATAATTGATTAAGTATAGCCTTAAGGGGTCTTGCTTGTTTAGGCAGTCCAGTATGAGCTCTTAAATGTCCACAGACAGTCGTTTAAAGGAACAGTACTTTCTCTTAACTTAAGTTGTATATGTATAAACAATTGCAAAATTTGAGAATTATCAGTATCTTAAAAATGAAAAATTTTAATCAATTGTAAGCCCTGAGCTATATATATTGACTATCAATATATAAATTAAAGTTTGATTTTAGCACTTTAAAAAACAGTGACTTCTGCACATTGTTCAATTATTAGTGGTGAAGTACATAGAAACACACAAGAATAAACACGTGATTCAATCACATATACTTTGCTCCCATAGAAGGACTGTAGTTGTATTCTTTATGGGATATATACATAAATTTACAGGAAATATAAAAGCATGCATAGAAGCAAATTTTTAACAACTTGTCTTTTGGATATTGATTATCAATTTTGCCTAAAAAGTTTATGCAATAGCTCAAATATCAATCAATATTCTGCAATAACCTATTTAATTTCTGTTTGAAACAAGGAATAGGTGTCTCCTCAGATTTTTAAGATATACTTTTCAAAATTCTTTCATGATTCTATTCTATAATTGTTTGTTAACACCACAACAGCTTCTTAATAGGATGGTAAAACTTTACTTGGAGAAGGAGAAAGATGAATCCACATTAATGTTCTCTTTTGCCAAAGAATTGTTGTGGACACATTGAATAACAATAGCTAACATTTGATTACAATTGATTACAGTTGGTAACAATTGATTGCAGAAACTTCCTCTTTCTGCAAAGCTCTTTGACTTTCACTAGTTAATTTTCATTCCCCTTGACAACATCCAACAAAGGCTTAAGTCTTCCTGTAGTGAGCTTAAGGTGAAGTCTTAGCCAATCAACATTTCCTGAAAGCATTTTTTGAAAATAATTTGAAGTAAGCAAATCATCTTTTCTTTCTTGAATTTTCTGTACTACAACCCTTTCTAGGATATAACTGAGGCCCCAAATATTGAAAAGGATATTGTCTTTGAAACTTTTCTGGAGCAACAACAACTCTAAAATTTATAAAGCTCGTTGTTGTGTAAGACCAAAGGTAGTAAAATTCCCCTTCAGAGGTATTGGCTAATAAAATACTCTCCAAATAATAAACAACATAAACTAAAAAATCTAAATTCCTAGCTTCTTGTATTGAAGCAGAGACAAAAAATTTTTTACATAATGTAAAGCTATTAGTCATTCTTGGAGGCAAAAATTTTCAATGATTACAGGCTCAATAGAAGCAAACCCTTTACAATGATCAGGATGTAAAGGAAAAAACAGTCTTCCAAATACACAATAATTCTATTTGGAGTAGACAGGCCAGATTGTAATGCCTGTATAAGTTCCACAGCCTCACTGACCTTTTACGAATCTTATGTTTAAACTTTATTTTGAATAATACCTGGATAGATCTGTGATAATGCTGTTTTGTCTTAAAAAAAATTTCCCCAAAGGCAAGGAGAGGTCAGGCCACACAAAGCCTGTGAGGCAGGGTTTGCAAAACAAAAGAAATGCCTCACAAGCTTTTCTGAGGCTGCTCTGAGCTTTGTGTTAACTCAAATGTAGATATTTTTTTAATCTGAGTATACCATCTGAGTCTTGGCCCAAAGATTACACCTCCTGCAGTGAGGATAGATTCCAGGGGAGCAATTCTACTATCTGTCTAGGCCTCTAATATTTGGATAGTCTTTCCTAAGATGATTTATACTTAAAACATTCTTTATAACCATGGTACTGTGAAAGAATTGCTTGTACATACTGTAGTCCCCTGCAAGGCAGAAAACATAGCTAAACCCTGATTGTATGTGGGTCTAATTTTTGCACAAAGTTGAATATATTCAGATAACTCTGTGTTTCCTTTGTATGACCAGATGGCCTCAGAGAACTGTATTAGCATTCTCATAAGACAATTATATAACCAAAGAAACTCCTGCTGAGGGTCTCTGAAAATTCTACTAGCTGTTTTTAGTAGTACAAACTCCTTGAAACAGTTCATCAGGAGCCTGTTTGATACCAAATAAATTCTCATCGAGATCTCCTTTCCAACCTTGGGGGTTAAGTTTTGCTTCTACAACTGTGTCTAATAAAGGTTATTTTTAAAAGGGGCAGCAGGCCCATACGGGCCATAGCTCTTTTTAACTTTTGTTTGTTTGTTTGTTTGTTTTGTTTTTTACTTTTGCAATCATCTTAATTATAAAATATATATGAGTTAAGAATCCTGAGCTTTTGATCAAACTGCAAACTGCAGTCAATGGAACAAGGGCAATTTAACCATACTTTTTTTTTTTATTAGATATTTTCTTTATTTACATGCCATATGATTTTTCTTCTCCCAGTTTCCCCTCCCAGGAACAAACAAACAAACAAACAAACAAACAAAAACAAGAACAAACCCCCATTGGCTCCCCACGCCCCATGCTTGCCACCACACCCTCCACTTATTGGCCCTGGAATTCCCCTGCACTGGGGCACAGAACCTTCACAGGACCAAGGACCTTTCCTCTCATTGATGATTGATTTTGCTACCCTCTACTATACACATGCTGCCAGAACAATCAGTCCTACCATGTATACTCCTTGGTTGGTAGTTGAGTCCCTAGGAGCTCTGAGGGTATTAGTTAGTTCATATTGTTGTTTGTCCTAGGGGACTGCAAATCCTTCAGCTCCATTTTAACCATACTTTTTAAGTTTCTTTTGTAATATTAAGGCATAACCATAACTTTTGGAAAGCAAAATTTTAAACAATACATTCTCTTTAAAATCAATACCAAAAACATTATTGTCACATTATGAAGTTTGGCCCCCAATTTTTACATATGAATGCATGACAGTGCAACTTTTAAAGCTTCATTAAAGAGACATTGTTTTATATCTTATCCCTTTATAAGTTTAGTTTCTAGGTTAAGAATTACATAGTGTATTATCCCAATTTAGAAGCATCTTTAGAAGCCTAGTTTCCTGGGTTGGTTCACACCATGTGTTGTTGTTTAAAATGTCTCTAACCCTAAGTTACCAGTTTAAAGCTAATTTTCTGTTACCAATTTACACATTTTTAATCACACCCAATGACTTATAAGCCAATACTCTATGATTAAGACATGCAGAGAATATTTATACCTTTAAGACCAGTCAGAAACCAAATGAAGCGGCTACATGAATCTTATAAATTTAGACCAAAGAAAGAATTTTTACTTTTTCTAGCTATAATTTCAAGTGAAAAAGCACTTTGTCATTTGCTGAACCCAATAATCACAATTGCAGTGATTTTTCTAGGAAAAGACAACTATCAGCTTATTTGCCTTACAACTAAGGAGCTGCTGACCCCTCTTAAAAGCAGATCTTCAGTAGGGCCTTTTCTGCTGTGTTTGACTCCTGGCTAAGGGTGCAGGGTAACTTAAATCAGCTTCCGCTGTGCAAACTGAGACTGAATCAAGAGGATAGCAAGCACATAAAGTTTTAACATTTTTTTTTCTTTTCAACATGAAACATAGAACAACAGTCATTCAGACAATGAAACAATAACAGACACAAATTGACACATGGACAGATTGGTGCACCAAAATAGACAACAAAGAGAGGGTAGAGAACTTGATGTAACCAGAACTAAGGATGTCTCCTGTAGAGGAAGCAGGATGTCTGCTGATTCCTTCTGTCCCTAGGAGAGCTCTGAAATCTGTTTTCCTTTCTTTCTCTCTCTCTCTCTCTCTCTCTCTCTCTCTCTCTCTCTCTCTCTCTCTCTCTCTCTCTGTTTTTTCTCTCTCTCTTATGTCATTTGTATATCTAGCATCTCCCTTTGTTTGTTTGGGTTTTTTTTGCTTTTTTTAACTCTTTATTTTATTTCATTTTAGGCCCTATTCCTGATGCAGTTCTTGACTGTGGAAAAATCTCTTTAACAAAATCAAAAACTGCAAGTAAGTCATGTATTTTAACCTTTATCCCTCGCACCTTTAAAGCCTTTTTTAAACCTTCCACAAAAAATTCATGGCTACTCAATGCCTGTCCCATGATCACTGCAAACTTACCAGGATCCCTAGTACAGATGGCAGGCTCCTGCACAAGAGGTCTTCCATACAATATTCATCAGACAACCAAAACACTGCGGTGATCTTCACTGGTCCCCTCGTATTCAAGCTCCACTCTTGGTTACCTGCTGCCCCAACCTGCAGGACGTAAACAACAGGGTTCTTGAAGGAAGGGAGCAACAATGACAAATTGGGATCAGGAGACTTTAAGGAAGAAGGCAAAAAAATTCTGTTCAAGTCTCAGTTTACTCTAGGGAAACAAAGGGCTTATAAGGGTATAAACCACAAAGGTATTTGCCCAGGTACATAGGCCAAGCTGGTATTATTGGTTGGTTACACATTAATGTAAATGGAATGTCCCCACTGTAAAATGTCCAGAAAGGAATGTCCTCATAGTAAAAGTCCAGAAAGCCCCCTATTGTAAAATGTCCCAAGTCAATTACGGGAATGGAAGCAAGATAGTGGAAGAAACAAAAGGGTGTTAGTTAATAGATGATGGCCCAGGGACAAGATGGAGACTGAGATGCCAGGGGCTTTTGGGCCCCAACAATAACAGAAACAAGTTTGTTAGATATTGAAATGAGCCCCTGATAAGAACTACTATGACTTATTTCTATTCAGATTAATAAAATGAGGATTTATCTTTTAAAATATATTATTTTTAATTTAATTCATAAAGCAGACAATATAATCTATGGTCAAATGATTTTAAAATTGTATTAAAATAAACTGTGAAAATTTGTTGATAGAATAAGACTGAGAGTCTTTATCTTTAAACTCTAACTTCACTTTCCACTATAGATTTGTTTATTTTGAAATTCAGTGGAGAAATGCATCAGAAAGAAATGTATTGGGGCAGGAGTTCGGGACTCACATGTGAGCCTGAGAGTGTCAGAACTCCTGGGGGGGGTGTCTCTGGGTATGGGTGGGATGGTGGGGTTGGAGCACAGGATCTGTTCCATCCTGAGTAAGGTAACCTAGGCACAAAAGGACACACATGATATATACTCACTGATAAGTGGATATTAGCCCAAAAGCTCAGAATACCCAGGATACAACTCACAGACCATATGAAGCTTAACAACAAGGAAGAGGAAAATATGGATGCTTCAATCCTACTTCAAAAAGGGAACAAAATAATCATGGGAGGTAGAGTGAAGGAGGAATCAGGAAGGAAGTGAAGAGGGGGTGGGAGAAAAGAGGGGAAAGATCAAGTATTGGAAGAGACAGGAGAGAAGTCCAGAGGGTCAGGAAAATGAATAGAAATATGTAGCAATGCAGGGTGAAGTGGGGAGAGCTACTAGAAATTCTCAGATGCCAGGGAAGTGACAGAGTCCCAGGACCCAACGGGGATAACATTAGCTGAAATACCCAACAAAGGGGAGTGAGAACTTATATAGACCACCACCAGTAGGTACACAAGGCCTCCAGTTAAGGAATGGTACCACCCATCTCAAAATGTTTAACCAATAATTGTTCCTGTCTAAAGTAAACACAGGGACAGAAAATGGAGCAGAGACTGAAGGAAAGGCCATCCAGAGATCACTTCATCTAGGGTTCAATTCCATCCACAAACACCAAACCCAGACACTATTGCTGATGCCAATAAATGCTTGGTGACAGGAGCCTGGTATAGATGTCCCCTGAGAGGCTCTGCCAGCACCTGTCTAATACAGATGTAGATACTCACAGCCAACTGAGCCCAGGGACCCCAATAGAAGAGTTAGGAGAAGGACTGAAGGAGCTGAAGGGGGATTGCAGCCCCATAGGAAAAAACAATATCAACTAACCAGAACTCCCAGAGCACCCAAGAACTAAACCACCAACCAAGGAGTGTACATGGATGAGTTCATGGCTCCAGCTACCTATGTAGCAAATGATTGCCTTATATAGCATCAGTGGAAAGGGAGTTCCTTGGTCCTGTGGAAGCTTGATGCCCCAGCATAGGGAGATGATAGAGCGGTGAGGAGGGAGTGGATGGGTGGATGGGGGAGCATCCTCTTAGAGGCAAAGGGGAGGAGGGATGGGATGGGGGGTTGTGGAGGAGAGACTGGGAAGGGTGACAAGATTTGAAATGTAAATAAATAAAATAGCCAATAGAAAGAAAAGCAGAGAGACAGAAAGAAAGAAAAAGAGGGAAAGAAAGAAGAAAAGAAAGAAAGAAGAAAAGAAAGGTATAAAATGTCAAATTTTCTATAAGACTAAATATTAAATAGGAGAGAATGTGTACATATTTCACTTACCTGTGTATTTCTGATTATAGCACATGAAGCCAGTGCCCTCCTGCTCCCTGTTCTCTCTCTCTCTCTCTCTCTCTCACTCTCTCTCTTTCTCTCTCTCTCACTCTCTCTCTCTTTCACTCTCTCTCTCTCTCTCACACACACACACACACACATACACACACACACATTTGTACACACAATCACACTCACACACAAAATGGGGGTATCTAGAAGCATTTTGAATTTAAAAATTTTTCACTAATACAATATTTAAGGATAAAGGAGAAGTTGGTGGTATCGATGGTTATGAACTCTGTCTTGAGAAAACTTTTATTAGCCAATGTTATCAAACAGATGAAATTAGCTAGAGAGAGCACAATTTTTAAGGTAGGAAATACTACCGAGATTGTTCAGTCACAGGTTGTGCCATCTTAGCTGAGGTCATCTCCCCTTTAGCTACTGTCATGAGAATCAGAAGATGTAGAAGTTATCCATAGATTATATACATGCAAAATAAAAAGAAACTTCACCTAAAAGAAAGCCCCTTTTTTGTAACATCATTCAGAAAGTACATTTATTTAATGGAATTTATTGGCATGAATATGCCAATGAGCATCTCACATAGTGTCTTCGGAACAATGAAATGAATCACTTGGGAATCAGAAGTATACATTTTAAACTGATTCACATCCATGGAGAAGATGATTTGTATTCATGACCGACATGTTACTTAGATGAATTATATGTTTTCTCAGACTGGTTCAAGCCTTGTCTGAATATAAAACAGCCTTAAAATTGGAGTCTCTTAAATGTGAGTTGGGTTCTCTTTACTACACAAAGAACCCATAAATCCATGTATGTATGAGATTAGTAACTGGGAGTGAATAGTAAGTACCTCAAAGAATAAAAAAACGAACATAATCTGTGAGGAGTTGGCAAAAAAGACAGGGATACTTGCAAGGAACTGGGACGATGAATGTTTAAAACAGTACAGCCTTTCATACCCCTTCAGCTACTGCAGCAGTCTACAATGTGTCAGTGAGAAAATGGGATTAAATGGAGAGTTGTGTTATTGTAATTTAAAGAAAGTATTTACTATTCTATATGCCTTGAGCTCTCAAATATATTTTGATGAGTTTATAATTCCAAGGTCCAAGTGTAATGTGATGTGATATAATGATATTTGTCTGTGGGTTTATGTGTCTGTGTGCCTAGGTGTGTGAGTGTGTATGTGCGTGTGTTTGTCTATCTCTCCATCTATCTATCTCTATAAATGCCCATGCTGTGCTAGGTACTGAGGAATTAAATCCAGAATCTTGGTGTATTAGGAATGCATTCTACTAATGAGTTAAATGCCTATCTCTACTATTAACATCATTTTAATAATTTAAAGGTGAATGTGCACAAAAAATATTTGCTTAAAGATAAACAACCCTAATAAAGGAAGTACAGGAAATTTCTGGAGAATGAACAATTCAAAGTTCCCCTTCAATCAATGTAACTGCAGTGGGAAGTACTGACAGATTTTCTGAAATGGAATCAGCACAGAGTCATGGATAAAGGCAGGGTGGAGTCTATGAAACTAGTTCTGAACAGGGACGAATATGCAATCAGGCTAAGAATACAGATTAAGACTTCTCTTTGAGACTTAATTCAGTGATGTGTTATTAGCAATGGTTGTATCCACTGGAAATGTTATTAACCTTCACAGGTCATACAACTAACAGGCAATAGTCACCTACAGAATGTAGTCAGCCAAGTACAAAATGGTTCAAGGAAAGCTACACACTATGTCACCCAAAAGTCTGAATTGAAGAACTTCAGTTGAAGATTGAAACAGCTAACAATCAAGGAAAGCCACTGCACTTTTGTCTTTGGTAAATTCATACCTGCAAAGAATCAGTGTAAGAGAAGAATCGTGTGTTTTACCTCTTAACAGGGGATATAGTTCATTCTATGGAGCAAGGCGTGGCGATTAGGGGTATAGGGTGACTGGTCCCATTGCGTTCACAGCTAGGAAGCTTGATAAAAGATAGCAAGTGGGGTTGGGCTGTCAAATCTTAAGAGTAGCATAAGAGACTTAGTTCCTTCAACAAGTCTCTACCTCCAAAATATTCTATAACCTTCTAAAACATCGCCAAAGCAGGGGACAAGTATTCAAACACATAGGCCTATTGGAGACATTCCACCACCAGCCACACTATGTTTTAACTCTTCCTTTATTTAAATTTGAGTAGCTTTTCAAAGTCTTTATTCAAGTATGTACTGTACACTGACCTTATTCCCTCTAGCCTCCCCAGCTTCATCTGCCTTCCATTCAATTAGTTCCTGCCTCCCCAGCCTCATCTGCATCCCATCCAGTTAGTTCCCATGGTTCCTCTAGACAATTTTGTTCCTACTTTCATGTCTTAAAGATATACATGGTTTTATATATCTAAATACAATCTAGGAAACACAAACAATTTTTTTTTACTAGACAACATTGCCTTTCTGAATCTGACTTAATTTGCTTACTACAGCAATCTCCAGCAGACTCCAGCAAATCCCATAACCTCATTTTTCTTTATGTCTATAGAAGTTCTACTGTGTATCTATACCACAATTTCTTTATTCCTTTATTGTTGGAGACATATCTTTTAATGTGAGGTAGAATAAACCTATCTTAAAATTTCTTTACATGTATTGTTATGGTAGCATAAACTGACCTCAAAATTTCATATTTAACCATTTTATATATACAGTTCAGTAAATGTTACATGAAGTTTTCTAGCCTTGAAAGTATCCTTGCCATCCTTCTGAAGAATTTGTCATTTGCTCAAATTCTGCACTCAGCCAATATCAGTTCTCATCCTTCTACCCTTCAGCCTTCTGAAATATGTACTTTATAAATATGCAAGTTTGGCATTCCATGTACCTCTTGCACATAGAACCATGGCATTTTTCTTTGTGTGTGTGTGTGTGTGTGTGTGTGTGTGTGTTCATTTAGTTATTTCAGCAAACAAAATAGCCCAAAACTTTCTCCATGTAGTAACATGTGTGACAAGACTATTCTTTTTTAAATTATATTAAATACTATTCCACTGGGTGATGTCTACTCTTTTGCTCTTACATATATCTATTAATAGACATTCAAATCATTATATCTATTAATGGCCATATAAATTGCTTCTATCTTTTGGTTATTGTATTGCCTTTGAAATAGTTCATTCTAGAATGGACCATATTCTTTTATGCCTAAAGGCCTATTATAAATTAGAGTCCCTCTTTCTACATATCTAGAAAGTTAATTTTCTTTTAGATTATTTCTCATATTTATGTATGCAGTTTTCACATTAGAGGACTATCTGTTATGTTGTAAATGTAACTAGGCATCCATACTATAGTCAACATAGCTAATATTTAATACTGTACATGTGATGTTTATGAAAGTATTGTATACTCCTGTAAATTCTCTTAATCCTTATTTTGTATTCATAAAGACATATGTCATCCATAGATCCACAGCTTTTCACAGATCTATAAATGGTGCAGTACACTCTTCTAATTATGCTAATTCAAGGTTACTGCTTCTTGCAGTTTTAGTTATCTTCCACTATTCACAATTAATAGCAACCACATTCAACTGGCTCCCAGTTGGTTAATTGATTCTTGGTGAAATTGTCATTATATTCACAATGAATCAGATGAATTTGAACTGTGACATATGATATTCACTCCTTGAGCAACCACAACTTATAAGCATGTGACAATAAAGTGTTAGAAAACAGTTTGAAGCTCCAGTGAATAAAGGTAAGATGATTCAACATATCTCATTTAAGTAAAGGCCTCATGGCTTCTGCACCCTGATTTAATTAAATCAGATGCCTGTAAAACGGGCATCCATGCTTAGCATTATCAATTTGCTTTCTGTTTGGCACTGGATGAAATGTGTCATATTGAAAATTGACATGATTCTACTTGACATTGACCCTTGTAAACTATGGATTAGCTGTCCTGCTTCAGTGATTGCATCACTAGTGAGAAATGCCTAATTGGCATAATTTTATTTTAAAGTACTACATTGCAGCCAAACTAGCCCAGCTGAAATGGCAGTGCATCCTTTAAAATGAGTCTTAATTTACTTAACATTATACATGCAAGCAATAAAACAACCCCGGGATAGGTAAAAAAATCTGATGGGTTCAGAGTCAGAATTCAGAGCTTATTACTTGTGTGCTGTAAACATCTTGGCCTTTGTTGGGGCATTTTATATGACAAGGTCTCAGTTTCTACATCTTCAAAATAAATATGAGATTAAATTGTCTTTAAAGTTCTCTACAGACCTAAAACATCTTGACTTTGAGTGACTGCTAACATTGCATTTTAATATTCAACAATAAGCCACAAGACATTTCACTTCTTGATTTATTTCTATTGGAAATTTTACATTTTTTCAAAGAAATGTCATTTAGAACATATGTCTATGCAAATTTTTATGGGAATATAGTCATTACTGTAACACAAATAATACTCTGGAGACAGAATTCTAATACTTTATCACACAGTTTTCTTTTCTATTTGTCTGTTTGAATAAAGTGACATTCAGCCAATTGACATATTTCCAACACCTCATACAAATAAACATCTGCCAAAGAATTTTTTATTCTGAAGCAGATTTGGAATTATAGCTATTGTTTTGCTTGCCTTAACAGTTGTTGTTGGCACCGTAACAGAGGTACTTTGTTTTAGGGTGACATTGACACATGTCTGCTTAAACGAATTAGCATTCCAATCTACACTGACATTTAGTTGAAATAACAAGTTCATATGTCAGTGTGAATAGAACTAAATCATTCCACTAAAATCTATGAACAATATGGGCTGTATCGTCTCGTGTGCCTGCTGCTGAAATAGAACAGTGTTGGCTCTGCATATTAAGCACTCCAAGACCATATAACAAATACATAGGTAAACAGAAGAAAGGGAAGCTGGGTTTTATTATTCATGAAGATCTGACTATAGGCACTTTTGCTAAGAGCTATTTTCAGTGGAGATTCTGCAGGATGAATATAAAACCTTTGTCTAGCTTACAAAGCCATTTATGTGCTGACCCTTTCAAGCTCTCCAGTCTGGTTTGTGCTCCCTTATTTCTCACCAACAAGTCTCCTACAGTTTTCTGAGTTGTTGTTTTGCTGCCTGGGATCTAGCTTGCTTTTGTCTGGCACTTTCTATTCTATTTACTTCACAATCACAGATCCAATACTTCGTCAATGCTCTTCCATTCAAGAAAAAACTATTAAGTCATTCATGTACACATTGGTTGTAGAAACAAAGAATAGTCTATGAATCATGTGATTAAATGCACGAAACTAAACAAATATAAGTAGGTCAAATGTTTTAATTAAAAATCTCTAATATTTCTTTGTGTTGAATCGTGTATGTATATATGTACACATGTGAGTGGATGCCAGTGTATACAAGATAGAGTATCAGATACTCTGGAACTGGAGTTACAGGTAATTGTGAGCCTCTTGACATGAGTGCTGAGAAATAAACTTGGGTCCTCTGAAAGATCAGCAAGCACTCTTAACTGCTGAGCCATCTCTCCAGACCTCAGTTTAAGTGCTCTGTTCTGTAGAATGTTGTCTGTTATAAGGAGATACAAGTAACTCATGCTTGTGGTGACAAGGAAGGCATAGTAGTTACTATGCTATTGCATCGCTTCCCTAAGTAGGACTAAAACAGTCATTTATTCACCCACTGGCAGGGTAAAACCTGTTTTTCTTCTTTTACAGCTTTCAAGCAAGACTAGGAGTAGTCTCTCAATAAACCTCCATCAGCAAAACACATAGTCAGAATAGAAAGGAAGGAAAAGTTATGGGATACAATCATTATCTCTGATAACAGTGATAATAGGTAAGAAACATCTTGAAGTTAACTAAAGAACAGTACCTGATTTAAAATGCTCTTCATTCTTATCTTTTCAAAGGAAATATTCAGTTGAAAGGCAAAGACAATTTAAACAAATATGCATTTACTAGAATAAAGCAAATAAAAAACATGCTCTAAGATGCTTAATAGCAGGTGGCCCCACAGGTTGAGTTCAGTCCTATTGGATTCTTCCTTGTGGTTTTTAAGGACATTGTCCTCACCATTTTTTGATGTCATTGTTACACTATTTACATTTACACTATTTACATTTATCTGTTTTGGGCTTTTGTTTGTTTTGTTTTTGTAACACAACATAGCACACGGTCAAGTCTAGCAATATCCTTTCCTGTTCCCATGAGTTCTTAAGTGACATCAACCACAGAGCAGGTGATAGCATGCACGGATTCATGTAAGAATTGTTTTACTGCTTATGCTCTCAGACCTGGGAAAAAGTCTCACAGGATTTCTTTCCTTTTTTTCTTAACATAATATTTTTATTGATTTGGGGGGAATTTCACATCTTGCATTCATTTTTCAGCTCTTTCTTGTCAACCCTGACCTATGTGACCTCTCTTCCAAAAAGAAAATAAAAAAATTAAAATTAAAACAAGTCCAATTATAAAAATTTTTAAAAAGCACAAGTCCAATTTCTTTGCCTTTTTATTAGAATGTTCCTAGTACAAAGTGTATGACTCTAGATGGAGTTTGGTCAGACACTTGTACTCTTGGAATCTTGGCTCCATAATCCTTGTATCTACCTAGTCCTCTACTATAATAGTAACAGTGGGAAGGGACAACACAAAAGAAAAAGTCAAAAACTTATTGTATTTTCTGGTTTTAGCATGATTATTTGATTAAATACAAGTTTACATGAGTGAAGAAGAAGAAAATAGTAGATATTTTTGCCAAAGTCTGAGCTGTAAAAGTCAGCTAAACAAATCAACATTGAACTGACTCTGAAGAATCAACACCATGTAGAATACCATTCAACTTTACACTTATTAAACATAATGTAAATACTGAAAAAATATGAATAAATAATTCATATTCTGATGAGTGGATTATAGTCAGAGAATATTGATTTCCTACACAGGTGACAGCTTCCGAGCTTTTGATATGTTCTCATGTATGATAGTATATGAGTTTATAAATTCATTGCTACATCTCATTTAAATGTGGGGAGCTTATTTCTCTGTCCTTAAGTATGACTTGGAGATAATAATATTCCATATTGAAATGTTACAGAAGTTATGTTAGGATATGTAATATCTAAGTGTCTGTATAACAGTTTCTGTCTTGTTATTCCTCTTGACACTTTGGAAAAAAACAGGTGTCTGTGCTTTGAAAATTCTCCATAAGCCTCATAAAGAAGCTCACATAAACAGACTTTCTGCTACAAAGATCTGCCTGCTCTGTAACTTAGAAATAGATATGTTATTGTCTTAATCAAACCTAGAATCCTACATCTGATAGAGAGCTAATATCCAATATACATAAAGAACTCAATAAGTTAGACTCCCGAGAATCTCAAAACAACCCTGAGATTCCACCTCACACCAGTCAGAATGGCTAAAATCAAAAACTCAGGTGACAGCAGATGCTGGCGAGGATGTGGAAAAAGAGGAACACTCCTCCACTGCTGGTAGGATTGCTGGTGTGGTGGTACAACTACTCTGGAAATCAGTTTGGCAAATCCTCAGAAAATTGTACATAGTACTAACTGAGGAGCCAGCTATACCACTCTTGGGCATATAACCAGAAGATGCTCCAACATGTAATAAGGACATATGCTCCTCCACTATGTTCATAGCAGCCTTATTTAGAATAGCCAGAAGCTGAAATGAACCCAGATGTCCTTCAACAGAAGAATGGATACAGAAAATGCGGTACATTTACATAATGGAGTACTACTCAGCTATTAAAAACAATGAATTTATGAAATTCTTAGGCAAATGGATGGAATTAGAAAATATCCTGAGTGAGGTAACTCAATCACAAAAGAACACACATGGTATGCACTCACAGATGAATGGATATTAGCCCAAAAGCTCCAAATACTCAAGATACAATTCACAGACCACATGAAGCTCAAGAAGAAGGCAGGCAAAAGTGTGGGTGCTCCAGTCTTTCTTAGAAGGAAAACAAAATACTCACAGGAGCAAATATGGAGATAAAGTGTAGATCAGAGACTGAAGGAATGGCCATGCAGAAACTGTCCCACCTGGGGATTCATCCCATAAACAGTTACCAAACCCAGACATTATTGTGGATGCCAAGAAGTGTATGCCAAAAGGAGCTGTCTCCTGAGAGATCCTGCCAGAGCCTGACAAATAAAAAATCAGATGCTTGCAACCAACTGTTGGACTGAGGTCGGGTGCCAATAGAGGAGTTAAAGAAATGACTGAAAGAGTTGAAGGGGTTTGCAACCCCATAGGAAGAACAACAATATCAACCAACCAGACCCCCTAGAGTTTCCAGGGACTAAGCCATCAACCAAGGAGTACACATGGCTCTAGCTGCATATGGAGCAGATGATGGACTTGTCAGGCATCAATGAGTGGAGAGGTCCTTGTTCCTATGAAGACTCAATAGATGCCCCGATGTAGGGGAATCAAGGGAGGGGAAGTGGGAGTGGGAGGGTGCATGGAGGAACACCCTCATAGATGCAGGAGGTGGGAGGATGGGATAGGGTTATCAGGGAGAGAGGGAAACCGGGGAATAGGATATTATTTGAAATGTAAATAAAGAAAACATCCTCCTATTGATGATCGAATTTACAATCCTCTACTATACACGTGCTGCCAGAACAATCAGACCCACCATGTGCAGTCCTTGGTTGGTGGTTGAGACCCTGGGAGCTCTGAGGGTACTAGTTAGTTCATATTGTTGTTCGTCCTAAGGGGCTGCAAGCCCCTCAGCTCCATAGGTCCTTTCTCTAACTCCTTCATTGGGGACCCTGTACTCAGTTCAATGGATGGCTGTGAGCCTCTACAACTGTGTTAGTCAGGTACTGTCAGAGCCTCTCAGGAGATAGCTATATTTAGGCTGGTTTGCCCTTCCTTCAGTCTCTGCTCCGTAGTTAATCTCTGCAACTCCTTCCATGGGTATTTGGTTCCCCCTTTTAAGAAGGAATGAAATGTCCACCTTTTTGGTCTTCCTTCTTCTTGAGTTTCTTGTGGTTTGTGGGTTGTTCTTCCTGTATTCCAAACTTCTGGGCTAATAGCCACTTATCAGAGGGTGCATACCATTTGTACGGGAATGCCAGGGCCAATAAGTGGGAGAGGGTGGGGTGGCAGGCATGGGGAGGGGGAGGCAACAGGAGTTTGTTCTTGTTTTTGTTTGCTTGTTTGTTTGTTTTTTGGAGGGAAACTGGGAAAGGAGAAATTTACATGTAAATAAAGAAAATATCTAAGAAAAAAAAGAAAAAAAGAAAAAACAAAACAACAACAAAAATAATTATTCTGTTTGTTGAATATTAACAGTTGAAAATATTAAAGTCGTGTTCTACAAACAAAAAAAAAAGAAAATATCAAAACAAAAAACAAAACAAACCAAAAAACCTTCATGAGAGTGTAGCCTCCCTCCTAAGAAGTGACCCCTCTACAGGACTTCTTTTTTATTTTTTTTATTTTTTACTTTTTTTTTATTTCAAGACAGGGTTTCTCTGTGTAACCCTGGCTGCCCTGGAACTCACTCTGTACACCAGGCTGGCCTCAAACTCAGAAATCTGCCTGCCTCTGCCTCCCAAGTGCTAGGATTAAAGGAGTGCGCCAACGTTGCCCATTACTTCAACTCTTACTGTGCTACACAGCTCAGCCATCTGCAGTGTTTCCTTCTAAAGTCCTGGTAAACAAGAATTATGAGATAATAGTATTTTTTTTCTTAAAGTACTGAATTTGGGAAGGCTTTATTTCATACTGTTAAAAAACTAATACCCAGTTAAGGTTTCCAACTAATCTCTTTATTTTAATCTTCATCCCAGTTCCTCAAAAGATACATTCTAACCTCACCAACCATCTCATTAAGGATCATTTCCAGACCTGTACTCTGCTGCCTGGGTCACAGAGCTAAAGCATTGCTTTGCTATAATTAAAGCCATGGTTAAACCTTTGTTCAAAATGCTGTACGTCCAGATCAAAGATATGAAATTGAAGAAGTGTTAAGAAGGTGTAACTCCAGTAAAGTGCTGGCTATGCTAGTCAATAGCATTGTAAAATAAGCAGAAAGAAGATATTTAAAAATACATCAATGGTAAAAATGACCTGAATACAGATATATTTTGTGTGTATATGTAGTGTTTCTGGATGCAGAAAATGTGCTTATTTCCTCATTTGACTGTGAGGAAAAATAAAATATTTAGTCTGTAAGAAAATGGAGAGAACTGGTTATTTTTTTGTTAAAAGAAGTAAGCCAGACTTGGAAGGACAAATATTGCATGGTTTGACTCATGCACAGAGTCCGCAGAAGGAAAAGGAGATGAAAGCAGAAGAGGGGTGGTGAGTTGAATCAGCAAATGCAAACATTGCCACCAAACCTGACCACTGAGTCAGATCTTGAAAGCCACATTGTAGAAAGACAAAATGCTTCCACCAAGTTGAACTCCACATACACATAGAATGCATGTGTGTCCACTCGTGCATCCATACATGCTGCAAATCAGTAAATAAATATAATACAAGAGCAAAAAAGGAAATGGAAAGGTTGTTATTTAGGAAAATAAGGACTCCAGAGGAAGGACAGAAAACAAGAGAGAGTAAGGGGAAGCAAATATCATCAAAGTGTATTATATATGTTTATGAGAGTGTCATGATGAATCAAAATAATTTCTATGATTAATGCACAAAATTAAAATAAGTAGCAGAACTAGAAATAGGGATTCTACATCATACTAATTAGAAGTTATTGGTAGCAGAAGCAATTATGTTACCTCCTTTGTTTTTATTTCTCCTAAAATGTTAAGAAAGGTCATGAATAGTTTTTTATGGAATCTTGCTTGTAATTAGAATGTACAGTAATGCCTATCTCCTTGATTTAGATAGAAATACATGCAAAGAGATATTCTCTGAGTGGTATTAGCGTTTATAATGTGGCTTCATTTTTTTTAAAGATTTATTTACTTTATTTGAGTACACACTGTAGCTGTACAGATAGTGGAGAGCCTTCATCTGGTTGTTGGGAATTGACTTTTAGGACCTCTGCTCACTCCGGTCAACCCTGCTCACTCAGTCCCTGCTAGCTCTGGCCCAAAGATTTATTTATTATTATAAATAAGTACACTGTAGCTGTCTTCAGACGTACCAGAAGAGGATGTCAGATCTCATTATGGGTGGTTGTAAGCCACCATGTGGTTGCTGGGATTTGAACTCGGGACCTTTGGAAGAGCAGTCAGTGCTCTTACCTGCTGAGCCATCTCACCAGTCCTGTGACTTTTTTTTTCACTGTGTGAACTACTGTCTACCTTTATTTTTACTTCTCACATTCCTCCCTGGTTAATTACAATAAGGGCTACAGTCCATTATAAACATTTCCCTGACTTTTGTGTGTGTGTGTGTGTGTGTGTGTGTGTGTGTGTGTGTGTTTGTGTGTGTGTTTGGTGTGCACTCTTGTGCATGCATGAAAGGCCAGTGGTTAATAACAGAACTCTTTCCCCAGCGCTCCCCTAGTTTCATGAGACAGGGTGTCTTATTGAACCTGGGCTTCATCATTTTGTCTATGCTTGCTGATGAAACTCACTAATAACTCTTCCTTCTAATGTCCTGATCCACAAGAAGTATGAGACAATAGTGCCTTTTTAAAAGTACTAACGTTATGAAAGTTGTATTTAATACTACTAAAAATTAATACCCAATTAAGGTTTCTATATAATCTCTTTGTTTTAATATTCATTACAAAGGAGAATTATATATTGGCTAAATGTTTGTCGCCGTTGGCTTTAGAGTACCTTCAGGGCTTTTCAGCAGATTTTTTTTTTCTAATCACCAATACTGAGAAAGTTGCTTCATATAAACACAGTACAAAATAAAAGAGGGATATTGAAGCTTTTTTCAGAAGTTGGTGGAACTCCTGTTCTGATCACAAGTTCATTTAACTTACTATGCTTTCTGTTTGCTAGTCTTATTTCGAGATCATTATTTATTATGTTTTTGCAATTACGCAAGGAAGGCAATTAAATCAAGTAAAAATAATTGAAATTATAATGATTTTCTTTCTGACAGAAGAGAGAGCACTAAGATAATCTTACTGTACCATCCCTCAAGTCCTCACTGATAACTCCAGCCCTTTAAAAATGTGTTGTGAGAAAACATTCAGGTCAAATACTCAAACTTAGATTTATTATCCTTTACTAGCATATTGATAATGAAAAATATTAAATCACCAGGGACTAATCTGTTGAATACATTTTTACTAAGATTATTTTGATTGAGACAATTATTTATTACATGTATAAGCAAGAATATTTTAGCTTTCCAAAGAATTCATAGGGAATATGAAGAAATCTAAGCATGATATAAATTAAAGTGAACTGAATGTTTCCACTGAGCATAAAAGAACTAAACTTATGGTATATCTCATTACTAGCTTTGACTGTGTCTTTCTTCCTGAATTCTATGTTATCAACTTTAACTATGGTTTGTATGGTATTAGACAAATAGCCAGAAGACAAAATTATCATATAAATAAAAATATATTGACCTCCTTTGTCACCTCCTTTAATTTTGAAATCATATATTTTATTCAAATTAAAAATAATAAACATCTTTGTATTTTCAATATTCAAAGGTATGAAAATGAAAAAAGGTATTGACCTCCTTTGTCACCTCCTTTAATTTTGAAATCATATATTTTATTCAAATTAAAAATAATAAACATCTTGGTATTTTCAATATTCAAAGGTATGAAAAATGAAAGTAATAAAACATAACCTATCACTATAATTGCTGCTCTTCCATAAGGACTGGTCTCATATATTTTCATAATTTGCCCTGACTACTTTAGAAAAGTGCAAACTCTTCAAGGTTATAGATTTTGTAACTATTTAGTACACTATGTAGTTATATTCTTCAATGTTGTCTTTACATATAGCTTTAAATATAATGGTTCTCTAGTACACTCTCAGTTGATTGACAAGATTTTTAAAAACCCAATGATGGCTTCAGTGGAACTTGACTAAAGTTCCCATCATAGCCATTTACCTTTACATATTAAATACTTGTGAAAAATAAGCACGCCATGCCATACTGTTCAATTCCCTCTAAATACATGATTATATCTAGATTTAAATTTATCTTGAAAGATGGAAACCATCAATGATTAAGCCTTATCAGCCATATGAAAGAGGCCACAGATATTGGTGTGTAGGGGAAATGATAGATGGGGAATAAAGAAACTGGAAAAGGAACTAAGCTCCTAAACTTGATTTAGACCATAGTATGGTTAGGTTAGACCTGTAGTTAACTTTGTTATCTTTCAAGTCCCCCAGTATGAGATGCTGGGCATCTCAGCTTCTTCATGTATGACTGAAAAATACATTAAGCATCAAAGAATTTTTATCTTTCTTACAATTTCCCATCCTCATTTGTGATATATGTAGGAACTCTTTGAGTATTCAATAATAACTCTGAGGTTTTGGTTAAACTGTGATGCCATGATTAGCAGTTCCTATGCAGACTGAAGGATAGTAATCATATACTTGGCAACATTAGAGGAGAGAGAGAGAGAGAGAGAGAGAGAGAGACAGAGACAGAGACAGAGACAGACAGAGAGACAGAGAGAGAGAGAGAGAGTAGTATTTGCATCCCAGACTATCTTCTCCTAGTGCAGGACTTTGAACAAGTCACTCACTGCATGTATCACCTGCCTTTAAAATGAGTTTGTAGTTTCTAAAGCTTTCTATGGTTTCTTCAAACTCCAATTTTTTTTAAGTCTCTTAAATAGAGATAGAAATAATGAAACGTCAACACCATGAATATGGATTTATTCCTGATACTGTCAGAGACCAGTGCAGTTAGGATTTCTTTGTCTTTCTTTTATTGAAAATAGATTTTTCATACAATATATTATGATTAGTTTGCCCTCTACCAGCTCCTCCAAATTCTTCCTCATCTCTCTTCCCATCCAAATCCACATCCTTTTTTTCTAGCTCTCCTTAGAAAACAAACAAGCGGCTGGGTGGTGGTGGCACACACCTTTAATCCCA
>NW_022196900.1:12954403-12982967 GCF_008632895.1 Mastomys coucha
AAGAAAACAAACAAGCATCTAAAAAATAATAAGAAATGACAACATTTGGTAGATGATTCTATTATTTTATGCTTATGGATACTGGATCAATTAATTTATATTTAACTGCTTTTTCATAAATGTTTCTTGTATATGAAACAAAATACACTTTAGGACAACTGTTAGAGGCTCATTGTTTCCTCACTGTTGATGAAATGTGTCTAGGTGCTTCACACTCATACCACCGGACATTCCTCAACATAAATTCTTCACTTTCAAACTGTGAGCCAAGGTAACCCTCTCTTAAGTTGCTTGTCAGGTTTCTTTGTATAGCAATGAAAAAAAGTAACTCATACAATAAGAAATCTCCCAATTAGGTGAGCATAATCAAATAAAGAACTGAAATTACCTGGATAATACTATTTATAGTATAACCATAGAAGTCTGGTTTACAAATAGGAAACATGAGCCATTAAGTCTTTGAGGGAGGATAATATGGTTTTTAAAAAAGATTTATTTAGGTGAGATTGTAATTTTCTCTCCATGACTTTCTAAGGTGGGATCAGCTGGGAGGCTCAGGCCACAGAAGTGGCAAGGCAGCTAGGACAGAATCCTTTCTACCTCCATCTACAACTAGGAGGGACAGCAGATTTAGGACCCTCTCTGCACACCTTTCCGGAAAGCAGAGAGCTTCTCTCCAGGGAGTCTTCTGACCCAGGTCTCAGGTGGGACCAGCAAGGAGGCATAGGCCACAGAAGCTGCAGTCTTCAGTCTTCAGTCATCCATCTGCACCCAAGAGGGATGGCTGATCAACACAGGTCACATGGGTCCTACCAGGGTAGAGCTGATTTCCAAGAAGTGCTGACACAGGCTTACAGACCCAGCCAGAAACAGCAAAAACATCTAACAGCAGAGATTAACAGATGGCTAAAGGCAAACACAAGAATCTTACCAAAAGGAAACAAGACTACTTGGCATCATTAGAACCTAGTACTCTCACCATGGCAAGTCCTAGATACTCCAACAAACCAGAAAAGCAAGATATGGATCTAAAATCATAACTCATGATGGTGATAGAGGAATTTAAGAAGGACATAAATAACTCACTTAAAGAAATACAGGAGAACACAGGTAAAGAGGCACAAACCATTAAAGAGGAAATACAAAATTCCCTTAAAGAATTACAGGAAAGCACAAACAAACAGGAGAAGGAATTGAACAAAACCATCCAGGACCTAAAAATGGAAGTAGAAACAATTAAGAAATCACAAAGAGAGACAACTCTGGAGATAGAAAACCTAGGGAAAAAGTCAGGAGCCATAGATGCAAGCATCACCAACAGAATACAAGAGATAGAGGAGAGAATCTCAGCAGCAGAAGATAACACAGAAAACATTGACACAACAGTCAAAGGAAATGCAAAATGCAAAAAGCTCCTAACCCAAAACATCCAGGAAATCCAGGACACACTGAGAAGACCAAACCTAAGGATAATAGGTATAGAAGAGAGTAAAAACTCCCAAGGTAATGGGCCAGTAAATATCTTCAATAAAATTATAGAAGAAAACTTCCCTAACCTAAAGAAAGAGATGCCCATGAATATACAAGAAACTTACAGAACTCCAAATAGACTGGACCAGAAAAGAAATTCCTCCTGCCACATAATAGTCAAAACACCAAATGTACAAAACAAAGAAGGAATATTAAAAGTGGTGAGGGAAAAGGGTCAAGTAACATATAAAGGCAGGCCTATCAGAATTACAGCAGACTTCTTGACAGAGACTATGAAAGCCAGAAGATCCTGAGCTGATGTCATGAAGACCATAAAAGAACACAAATGCTAGCCCAGGCTACTATGCCCAGCAAAACTCTCAATTACCTTAGATAGAGAAACCAATGTATTCCATGACAAAACCAAATTTACACAATATCTTTCCACAAATCCAGCCCTTCAAAGGATAGTAAATGGAAAACTCCAACACAAGGAGGGAAACTACATCCTAGAAAAAGCAAGAAAATAATCTTCCAACCAAACTAAAAGAAGTTAGCCTCATGAACAGAATTCCAACTTTAACAACAAAAATAACAGGAAGCAACAATTACTTTTCCTTATATCTATTAATATCAATGGACTCAATTCCCCAACCAAAAGAAATAGGCTATCAGACTGGGTACGGAAACAGGACCCAACATTTTGTTGCATTCAGAAAACCCATCTCAATGACAAAGACAGATACTACCTCAGAATAAAAAGGCTGGAAAACAATTTCCAAGGAAATGGTCCCAAGAAACAAGTTGGAGTAGCTATTCTAATATCTAATAAAATTGACTTTCAACCTAAAGTGATCAAAAAAGATAAAGAGGGACAGGACACTTCATTCTCATCAAAGGTATGATCTACTAAGATGAACTTTAAATTCTGAAGTTCTATGCTCCAAATGCAAGGGCACCTACATTCATAAAAGAAACTTTACTAAAGCTCAAAGCACACATAGCACAACACAATAATAGTGGGAGATTTCAATACCCCACTGTCTCCAATGGACAGATCATGGAAACAGGAACTAAACAAAGACACAGTAAGACTAACAGAAGTTATGAAACAAATGGATTTAACAGATTAATAGAACTTTTTATCCTAAAACAAAAGGGTATACCTTCTTTTCAGCACCTCATGATACCTTCTCCAAATACTGAGCATATAATTAGTCACAAATCAGGCCTCAACAGATACAAGAAGATTGCAATAATTCCTTGTTCCCTATCAGAACACCATGGACTAAAGCTGCTCCTCAATAACAATGTAAACAATAGAAAGCCCACATACACGTGGAAGCTTAACAACACTTTACTCAATGATAACCTGGTCAAGGAAGAAATAAAGAAAGAAATTAAAGACTTTCTAGAGTTTAATGAAAATGAAGCCACAACATACCGAAACTTATGGGACACAATGAAAGCCGTCCTAAGAGGAAAACTCATAGCTGTAAGTGCCTCGAAAAAGAAACTGGAGAGAGCATACTCCAGCAATTTGATAGCACATCTGAAAGCTCTAGAACAAAAAGAAGCAAATTCACCCAAGAGGAGTCAAAGGCATGAAATAATCAAACTCAAGGCTGAAATCAACCAAATGGAAACAAAAAGAACTATATGAAGAATCAACCAAACCAGGAGCTGGTTCTTTGAGAAAATCACAAAATAGATTAAACCCTTTGCCAGACTAACTAGAAGGCACAAAGAAAGTATCCTAATTAACAAGACCAGGAATGAAAAAAGAGACATAACAATAGACACTGAGGAAATCTAAAAAAATCATCAGATCCTACTACAAAAGCCTATACTCAACAAAACTGGAAAACCTGGATGAAATGGACAATTTTCTAGACAGGTAACAGGTACCAAAGGTAAATCAAGATCAGATAAATGATCTAAACAGTCCCATATCCAGTAATGAATTAGAAGGAGTCATTAATAGTTTCCCAACCAAAAAAAGCCCAGGACCAGATGGGTTTAGTGCAGAGTGTTATCAGACCTTCAAAGAAGACCTAATACCAATACTCCTCAAACTATTCCACAAAATAGAAACAGTAGGTACTCTACCCAATTCATTCTATGAAGTCACAATTACTCTTGATACCTAAACTACACAAAGACCTAACAAAGAAAGAAAACTTCAAAGCAGTCCTAAGAGGAAAACTCATAGCTGAGTTCAAACCAATTTCCCTTATGAATATCAATGCAAAAATACTCAATAAAATTCTTGCCAACCTAATCCAAGAACACATCAAAACAATCATCCATCATGATCAAGTAGGCTTCATCCCAGGGACGCAGGGGTGGTTCGATATATGGAAATCCATCTATGTAATCAAAACAAACAAACTCAAAGAAAAAAATCATATGATCATCTCATTAGATGCTGAGAAAGCATATGACAAAATCCAGCACCCCTTCATGGTAAAAGTCTTAGAAAGATCAGGAATTCAAGGCTCATACTTAAACATAGTAAAAGCAAACCAGAAGCCAACATCAAACTAAATGGAGAGAAACTTGAAGCAATCCCACTAAAATCAGGGACTAGGCAAGGCTGCCCACTCTCTCCCTACCTATTCAATATTGTACTTGAAGTCCTAGACAGAGCAATTAGACAACAAAAGGAGATCAAAGGGATACAAATTGGAAAGGAAGAAGTCAAAATATCACTATTTGCAGATGATATGGTAGTATACTAAAGTGACCCCAAAAATTCTAAATCTGATAAACAACTTCAGCAAAGTAGCTGAATATAAAATTAACTCAAGCAAATCAGTGGCCTTCTTCAACACAGGCTGAGAAAGAAATTAGGGAAACAACACCCTTCACAATAGTCACAAATAAGGTAAAATACCTTGGTGTGACTCTACCTAAGCAAGTAAAAGATCTGTTTGACAAGAACTTCAAGACTCTGAAGAAGGAAATCAAAGAAGATCTCAGAAGATGGAAAGATCTCCCACGTTCATGGATTGTCAGGATTAATATGGTAAAAATGGCTATCTTGCCAAAAGCAATCTACAGACTCAATGCAATCCCTATCAAAATTCCAACTCAATTCTTCATTGACTTGGAAAGAGCAATTTGCAAATTCATCTGGAATAACAAAAACTTACAATAGCAAAAACTATTCTCAACAATAAAAGAACCTCTGGTGGAATCACCATCCCCGACCTTAAGCTGTACTACAGAGTAATTGTAACAAAAACAAAAACAAAAACAAAAACAAAAAAAACAGACCAAAAAAAAAAACTGCATGGTATTGGTACAGTGACAGGCAGGTGGACCAATTAAATATAATTGAAGACCCAGAAATTAACATACATAGCAATGGTCACTTGATCTTTGACAAAGGAGCTAAAACCATCCAGTGGAAAAAAGACAGCATTTTCAACAAATGTTGCTGGTTTAACTAGAAGTTAGCATGAAGAAGAATGCAAATTGATCCATTCTTACCTCATTGTACAAAGCTCAAGTCCAAGTGGATCAAGGACCTCCACATAAAACCAGATACACTGAAACTAATAGAAAAGAAAGTGTGGAAGAACCTTGAGCACATGGGCAAAGGGGAAAATTTCCTGAACAGAACACCAGTAGCTCAAGCTGTAAGAACAAAAATTGATAAATGTTAGCTCATAAAATTACAAAGTTTCTGTAATGCAAAGGATACTGTCAATAGGACAAAACGGCAACCAACAGATTGGGAAAAGATCTTTACCAATCCTATATCCGATAGAGGGCAAATATCCAATATATACAAATAACTCAAGTGTTAGACTCCAGAAAATCAAAATAACCCTATTAAAAATGGGGTACAGAGCTAAACAAAGAATTCTCAATTGATGAACACCGAATGTTCTGAGAAACACCTAAAGAAATGCTCAACATCCTTAGTCATCAGGGAAATGCAAATTAAAACAACCCTGAGATTCCACCTTACACGAGTCAGAATGGCTAAGATCAAAAACTCAGGTGACAGCAGATGCTGGTGAGGTTGTGGAGAAAGAGGAACACTCCTTCATTGCTGGTAGCATTGCAAGCTGATACAACTACTCTGGAAATCAGTTTGGCTATTCCTCAGGAAATTAGACATAGTACTACTAGAGGACCTGGCTATACCACTATTGGGCATATACCCAGAAGATGCTCCAACATGTAATAAGGACACACTCTCTATTTTGTTCATAGCACCCTTATTTATAATAACCAGAAATTGGAAACAACCCAAGTGTCCCTCAACAGAGGAATGGATACAGAAAATGTGGTACACTAAACAATGGAGTACTACTCAGCTATTAAAAACAATGAATTTATCAAATTCTTCGGGAAATGGATGGATCTGGAGAATATCATCCTGAGTGAGGTAACCCAATCACAAAAGAACACACATGGTATGCACTCTCTGATATGTGGATATTAGCCCAGAAGCTCAGAATACCCAAAACACTATCCACAAACCACAAGAAACTCAAGAAGTAGGAAGACCAAAGTGTGAATGTTACGTTCCTTCTTAGAATGGGGAACAAAATACCCATCTAAGGAGTTGCAGAGACAAACTATGGAGCAGAGACTGAAGGAAGAAAAATCCAGAGACTGTTATACTTGGTAATTCTTTCCATATTCAGTTATCAAACCCAGATACTATTGTGGATGTCAGCAAGTGCTGGCTGACAGGAGCCTGATATAGCTGTCTCCTGAGAGGCTCTACCGGTGCCTGACAAATACAGAAGTAGAGACTCAAAGCCATCCATTGGACTGAGCATAGGGTCCCCAGTGAAGGAGCTAGAAAAAAGACTCAAGGAGCTGAAGGAGCTAGAAAAAAGACTCAAGGAGCTGAAGGGTTTGCACCCCCTTAGGATGAACAACAATATGAACTAACTAGTACCCTCAGAGCTCTCAGGGACTAAACCATCAACCAAAGAGCACACATGGTGGGACTCATGGCTCCAGCAGTATATGTATAGCAGAGGCTGGCCCAGTTAGTCATCAATGGGAGGAGAGGCCCTTGGTCCTGTGAAGGCTCAAAGCCCCAGTATAGGGGAATGCCAGGGCCAGGAAGTGGGAGAGGGTGGATTGGTGAGCAGGGAGAGGGGGGAAGGAAAGAGGGTTTGTTTTTTGTTTTTGTTTTCATATTTTTTCTGCGGGATAACCAGGAAAGGAGATATCATTTGAAATATAAATAAAGAAAATATCTAATAAAATAAAATAAAGTTTTAAAAAGATTTATTTATTTATTTATTATGTATACAAGATTCTGTCTGCACACTACAAGATGGTGTTAAATCTCATTACAGATGGTTGTGATACACCATGTGGTTGTTGGTAACTGAATTCAAGACATCGGAAAGAAAAGCAAGATGCTTTTCACCACTGAGCCATCTCTCTAGCTCCTAATATTGCTTAATATGTTCTTCTGTATTTATATCATTTCCTCCTTCTTTCTTCCCCTAAGCCCTCTCACATACCCTACATTGTTCTCATTCAAATTTATGGCTTCTTTTTTCATTCTTATCATGTACATATTTGTATATTATAATTTACGTGATTCTCTGAGACATTCTTGTGAGAACCTCTGATTTACTTGCATGGTTTCAGATACAGCTCTGTGTGTATGTGTGTGTGTGTGTGTGTGTGTGTGTGTGTGTGTGTGTGTGTGTGTCTGTGTGTCTGTGTGTGTGTGTGTGTGTGTATGTCTGTGTGTGTGTGTGTGTGTGTGTGTGTGTGTGTGTGTGTTGAATGAGAAATAACTCATTTGTTAGAAAAGGAGGCACATTCTGGGTCAGCCATCTTGACAGAAATTTGTCAGCATTTTACTACATAGAGCTATTACTAGCAAACAAAAGACTTGCAGAGTATCTGTTTATTCTCTATCTATGTAGACTCTGAGAGGTTTGAATCTGCTATCTCTGAGCTTAGGCACCCACTTTAGTCTCAACTGTAACTTCTAAGATCTTTTTTTTAGTTGAATTTATTTGCAAATCCTATTCTCATTTTTTTAAGATGGTAAAGAGTTTTGTGTGTGTGTCTTTTATAGGTCTTTTTAGCTCAAAAGATTCAAGTGCTGCTTAAAGATTCAAGGGCCTCACAAAAAGCCTAAAATTTACATTTTAACACATCTCACACATTTCTTAAAATAAATTGTACTGCAAAATATACATTGGAAGAGAGTAGAAAATGAAATATTCAAGCTTTCTAGTTCTGCAAAGAAATATAGGCATCTAAAATGACTGAAATACAGTATTAAATATTGTGATGAGCTATGGACAATCCACTTCAATATTTTCCAGAGTGTTGTTTGATATATGAAAACTGAATTTTCTCAATATATCCATCATCAGAATATTTATTGAGCCAATAAGGTAATAATCAGGTTACAATAAATATTTTTATTTTCAGATATCATTTGTAATATATAGACAGAGCTCATATGATTATGAAATTTGTTGTACAAAGTTGTAAAAGTTACATTAAATTTTCTATAAAGAAGATATGTGAATCTGTGACAATTATTCTTTAAAAATAATAGGCTCTATGTATTCAAGAATACACTTTGGTCATTATGTGAAAGGTTTTGCCTAGAGAAATCCCAGATGTTTTCAAAAATGCTTAATAGTGGCCATGGTTCCAGAGCTAAAAGTTAAAAAAAATACACTCCCTCTGTGTTCATATGGATTTATCATACTTCAAAACATTCATACCTGCCCATGGATATGAACTTATCAAATTCCTTGACCACTTTTCCATTTATTAAAAAAAAGAAAAGAAAAAGAAATTTGAGCCTAGAACTTACATACAAATTAGTCTGGGGAAGGCTAACTACACATGGTAGCAGCCTGTGAATTCTTCAACTGAATCAAACAAAAACTGGAATTACAAGGCAAAATACATTCCCTATGAACCTCTAATTATGAGTGTGTGTGTGTGTGTGTGTGTGTGTGTGTATGTGTGTGTGTGTGTGTTTGTGTGCATGTGTGTGCATGCACAAGTGCCCTCACACACGAGTGCATGTGTATAAATACATTTTTATAG
Organism: Mastomys coucha; assembly: GCF_008632895.1. Classification (NCBI taxonomy): domain Eukaryota; kingdom Metazoa; phylum Chordata; class Mammalia; order Rodentia; family Muridae; genus Mastomys; species Mastomys coucha. The sequence continues at coordinate 12,962,942 of NW_022196900.1, forward strand.
ATTTTTTTCCCCATTCATTACTTGTATTTGAAAAGTACTTTAAAACCACTAAGGGAACCTTGATACCCAGAGTGGATCTTCAATTTGACCTACTTCCAACTTAACTCTTTACAAACTCAGCATGTATTCTTTCCACACTTACAAGGGGTAAATTGATTAGTTAGTATTTCTTTGCTAAATCTTACAATATACAGTGTCTTCCCATGTTATAAGACTAGTAAGCCTTGATATCAATTACTGCAACTACATAGATACAATGAAGCCTGAGAAAATGAGCCATTTATTTAATAAAATCTTTGTAAAATAAAACTCACATATAAAACCATTCAACATGGAAACTCTGCTGCCCATACCAGGAGGATATCATAGAAATCATTCCCTTTTAACAGAGTTTATTTGAAAGTGCCAGAACTGATTTGTCCTAAGAAGTTGTAGTAGCTATTCCTGGTTGTCAACTTGACTATATCTGGAATGAACTACAATCCTGAATTGGAGGGCTCATCTGTGGGCCTAATCTGAAGGCTGGGAAATACAAGTTTTTGACCTGGATCTTGGCATGGAGATCTTGCGGCATAGTGGTTATTAATCCTAGAAGATTAAGACAGGATGATCTCTGAGTTCAAGGTCATCTTTAATACCTTTAATCTGGGCCACACCTTTTGCTGGAGACCTATATAAGGACTTTGGAAGAAGGAAGGCAGGATCTCTTCTTCACCTGCTTGCCTTGTGGGACTGAGCAACTGCTAGATCCTTGGACTTCCATTCACAGCTGCTGCTGCTCATTGTTGGGAGTTGGACTACAGACTGTAAGTCATCAATAAATTCCTTTACTATATAGAGACTACCATAAGTTCTGTGACTCTAGAGAACCCTGACTAATACAGAAGTTAAAAAAAATAGTTTGAAAACACAAAGTTCAAAATAGATTGTCAAGAAATTTAACAGCCAAAACAGTAATATGCTAAATTTCAGACTCTTGAGATTAGAATTCTAATACGTTTGTCTTTAAGGTTTTCACTTGGAGGGAAAAAATCATGATTGTCAAACAAAAGAAAATGACTGAAGAAACCATGTCAAATGAGATGAACTGATATTTTTCTTGCTACACTTTTGCATCACTGAAATTGTCAATGAGGAAGCTACCTTAGGTTCACACACTATCTACATGATGCTTTCAAGCACTTCAGAGATCTGTAGAATAATGTTCAGTTTCTGCCCAATGTAACATCATTATTCTCTAGGCATACCCATATACAGTTTGGTTCCTTTGCACATGGGTAACTATAACTCTAACCCATAACACTCATATCAAAACAGTTCTTTGCAAATAAATTAGATTGCCTGTAAGCATAACAGCTCATTTAAATTAGTTGCAGTGTTAACTCTCTATCACTCAAGGTCACGAGATGTAAGATCTATTACCTGTGATATATCTTGTTTGTTTTATCTGTGGGGAGATTAATTGTACAATGTATCAAACCTTACAATCACAAGTTATACTGTTAAGGTCAATAGTAGTAAATAAAGCAAAACCACAGAGTTGGGTAGAAAATTAGGTTTAAATGAGTACATGCTTTATATCAATGTGTTCTGTATAACCATTTTATTTTGGTTTCTTTCCAAGGCAATAGCTCTAAAGCAAGACAAATAAGCAGTCGTTGCTTGACGGACTTTTTGATTCAGTCTTTTAGTCTTTTTGAACCATTTTAATTGGAAAATAATTACACACTTTCCTCCTTCCTCTTCCTTCTTCCCCATCCTTCCAAGACCCTTCCCTTCAAGACCCTCCATACTGCCCACTGTCAAACTGGCAGCTTCCATTTTTATTAGTATTATTGGTGTGTGAATGTGTCACATATCTTGAGTTTTAAAAATCAAATCATATGATTACCCTAGAAACAAATGATGAACAGATTCAGAGTTGTGACCAATAATTCAATTAGATGAAGAAAAATAATCTGAAATATAATTCACTAAAAACAAGCAGCTTCTAAAGTGCAGAAATAATGACAGTATAAGAATTTTTTATCTTTATGAGCATTGGGGCTTATAAACCTTATTTCCACAGAAGCAAAAGCAAACATCCACACAACTGATGGAATTAACTAGAGTTTTAAGATTCTAAACTTAAGCTAAAGCTCACTTGCCAAAGCAGCAGAGAGGAGATTAAGAGATACAGAACGACTGATCTGGAAGGCAGCTTAGAGTGTTTTCACTTGAACTGAGTTGTTTTGGATGAGACACAGGACGACCTTATTGGAGAAGAGCAATGATACAATGCTCCCAAATTAAGCAAGGTTTCTACAACTCTGTGGTTGTGAAATTCAAAGTAACGTGGTGTATTTGAACCATGATCACATGGCTTCTTCCAAGGTATAAAAAAGAGAGAGAGATAGGTTAGATGCTTATTGAAAATGTGCTATGTAGAAAACGCACAAGGAAAGCAATCTAGTGTTATTAATAAGCAAAATTTGATTTAAATGGCACTCCCTGATTGTAGCCACTTCCTAATCAAATCAATAAAAATATTCTGGTGCAATAACTTTATGTAGAGATGCAAAATTAAATTTCTCCTTCTCCACATTTATGTACAACACAAGTTGCAAGAATTTTCCTGTATTGGAATTTAATTATTTATTCCAATAAATATATGTATCTTGAAAAATGAGGCTTCAGGCAGCATCAGATTTCTTCCCATGCAAATAGCAATTGCTCTTGGGGGAATACACAGCTTGATTATTGTTTCTTTGTAATAAAAAGAAAATCTCTAAGAATAACTTCAAAAGTCTTTAGCCAAAGATAACACGTCAAGCACAAAAACACTCTGTAGATATTATAGCTCATATTGTAGGCTTAACAAATTTCTTGCTGCCGATGAACAAAATTATCTTATAAAAGTTTTATTAAAATGAGGTTTTTCACATATTAAAGGAGTGATTAGAATTCTTTCTCAGGGTCATTGTAAAGCTCAAATCTTATACATTATTACCTTTTTATGTCTTTGTCTTTTTATGGCAAACACAAAATAAAACTGAACATTTTCCCATTATATTAAACATTAACTAGCACATGATCTGATATTATAACTTCTGATTAGAAGAAATAATTTGCATAAACTGTAAAGTTAGAGTTTTTCTAATAGAAAAATTTGCTTAGGTTTTGTATAGTAGTAATGATAATTCAGTTTTATAACCTGCATCAGGGGATGTTAATTCAAATGTTCTCAAAATACAAACAGGTGAATAAATGAATAAATGCTACAGATAGAAGACAATCAGGGTTCATGTGTGCAGCTACCCTGTTGTAGTAGCATCACACTATTTCTGTCTAGTCATTTAGAAACTCAGGTTCTTACAGTTTTTTTCTCCCCTTCATCCTCAATGATTCCAATACCTTGAGATAATACAGATGTGTCTTTGGTGCTAATCACTCCACAGTCTCTCATTCTCTGTATGTTGACCAGTTATAACTCATCATGTTACTTCTCATCTACTGCAAGAAGAAGTTTCTGATGAGGGTTGGGAAATGGGGTAATACTGCGTTCATTTAGCAAAATAATAACAGTAGGCTCTCCCCTAGGGTCTATGACCTATCCATCTTGTGAAATAGATCTTAAACTCAACAGAAATTGTTTGAGCACCACAAACTGGACTGGATGAACTCTAGAAAACCTAAAAGACAAGCAATTGGGTGAGTACGGATGTGGAAGTAGGTCTGGGAGGAGTTAGGGGTTGTAGACAAAATGCATTGTCTACAATTCTGAAGTAACAAATAAAAATATGCATTTAAAAATGCAGCACAAATAAAGCAACTGAGGTAGTCTGATTGATTAATGGCAGAAGTCATGAAGAACTACAGGGTTAAGAGTATCTTTAAAATACTATTTCAAATATATAAATGCTGATATTATATGCACAGTTTAAGTTAGAGCCAACACTACGATCGTGAGAGAGACTAGACAGACACCAATATCCTGGCAGACTCAAGGATCGTATCATCCGCTCTCATAACAACTACTAGGAACCAATATTCTTTCTTCCATATTGAAAGAGAAACATATCTATCCAGAGAAAGAAAGGGGAAAGTGAGAGTCATTGAAACATGTGGTAAGAAACACCCGTTTGGCTACAGAAACTCTGACTGAGTAGAAATGGAGAGGCATCTCTAGAGAACTACACGTGGATCCAGGGCCTCCAAGATTAAGAGTTGCATGATCTCTTCCCATCTAGGCTCCACTGACACCTTTCAATTAATATGTTGCCTTGGAAATGTAAGTAATAACTGATATAGTAACAAACCCTAGATTGACTGGCAGGAAATAAAACACCAAACTTGGGTGCTTATATTCCAGCAGTCTCATCAGAGGCAATTCAAAAAGCAAGAACCCTCATCTTCCAAACACCTGAAACTGTCTAAGCCACTGGATTTAAATGACAGTTCCTTTTCAGGCAGTAACATGAAGAATGTGTAACTTTGAAATAGAAGTTATACAAAGAAAAAAAAAAGAATTTACTGAAACCTGGACTCCTCTTTAAGGATATTTATACATAGTCTTGAGGCATTACCCAACTTTGTAAAAACACCACAGGTCACTAACCATATGGTAAAGAAAGCAATAACTTTCCATATATAATCAGACATAAATTATAAAAATGATGATTATCTTTCTCAGGACCAATCAAAATCAAAAATAAAGTTTTTCACAGCAACATTCTCATAAGAAGCCAAGAACAAGAGATTCTCTGTTTCAGTGAATACTTTATAGAAACAATGTTGGTTTGTATAACAATCTTTGATGTTCCCATAGAAAGCAAATTCATATAAAAGTGTTGATGCAATGACTATAGACTTTTCTGAAAATACATAGTCTTAAAAAAAAAAAAAAACAGTTTATATCAGAATGATTTTATTTTCACTATTGTGTGTATTTTCATTGTGGTGAACATCTTCAAGAAAAAGTAAAATCAATATATACGAACAAATTCAAGTTTCAATCAGTAATTTTTATTCAGATAATGAATCAAGCCAAATCCATTCTCCATTTTAGTTGTATGCTAAAAGAGGGAGTTTGATGGATGATAAATAAAAGATTTATTTTATATACACAGTGAGAAAAACTGTATTAATGATGATTAAATTGACTTTTTAAATAAATTCTATATAAATATTTATATATCCAGTAAAACATAATCATATATTCACATAATGTTTTATCTACAAATTACAGTAAAAATTACAGGAGAAATTAGAATATATTTCTATGCCAGTGCACTGTATTGTGGTATCATATTCTATACAAAGAAACTTAAAATATAGAAGTCTTCATTTTTAAGATATAAGCATACAATATTTGGTAAGACTATGACTTTGATTATTTTATTATTCTCTGCTCAAAGGGTAAGCCAAACCTGATTATATTTAAACACTTATTATTTGAATCATAATTCATAATACCCCCTCAAGGTTCATGTGTTGATCCAAACAGAGCTCTAAAGAAGCAACTAAAAAATAGTGCCTTTGATTTCATCAATATATCAATCATTGGTTCATGATTTGTTGGACAACTAAGAAGAGACTAGAATTTAAGAGCTGAAAGAAACTAATCCATGAAGGCATGCTTGGTGGACAAATCGTACTCCATGCTTCATCCCAAGCCCTCTCACCAAGTTTTTGCTCAGCCATGTGCTTGTCACCATGAGGTTCTCCCTCAGCAGAAGTTCACAGCCATAGCGTCAAGTGGTCATAGACTCAATATGGGTGACCTTAGCCAAAGTGCTCAGCAGTGGAGATATGGAAGCTGAAGAGATCACATCCAGTAGTAAGACAGGACCCCTAGAAGAGGGACATAAGCACTAACCCTCCAATAAAACTTTTGGCCCAAATTGCTCCTGTCTAAAAGAAATACAGGGACAAAAGTGAAGCAGAGACTGAAGGAATGGCCAACCAGTAGCCATCCCAACTTGGGATCCATCCCCATGGGCAAGCACCAATACCTAATACTATTACAATATGTTGTGCTTGCAGACAGGAATGAAACATGACTGTCCAATAACTGACCCGACCTGAGACCCATTCCTTGAGCAAGCACCAATCCCTGACACTATTAATGATACTCCATTATTCTTACAGACAGGAGCCTAGCATAACTGCCCTCTGAGAGGCTCTATCCAGCAGCTGACTGAAACAGATGCTGACACTTATGGCTAAGCACTGGAGGGAAGTCAGGGATTCCTATGGAAGAGTTAGGGGAATGATTGAAGGAATTGAAGGGGATGCCAGCCCCACAGGAAGACCAACATGGTCAGCAAACCAGGACCCCTAAAATCTCCCAGAGACTGAGCCACCAACTAAATAGCAAACACTACAAGGGCTAGGCTAGGCTGGTCCAAGGCCCCAGCACATATGTAAAGGAAGGCTGCCTTATCTGACCTCAGTAGGAGAGGATGTACCTAATCCTGTAGAAAATTGATGGTCCAGGGTAGGATACCCCCCAGGGGCACCCTCTCAGAGGTGAAGGTGAAGGAGTGTGGGAAGAAGAACTCTGCAAGCAGGGACAGGGTGGAGTAGCATTTGGGATGTAAATAAGTAAAATAACTAATTGTTTAAAAAAAACTTATGTGAGAAAACTCAAGAGAGAGAGAAATGTCAGTAAATGTGAGCATCAACCCAACTGTAACCATCAGGAATCTAAGGCATAAAAAAATAAATAAATAAAATAATCTGATTTTTAAAAAAACAGATTTTTTTTTAAAAAGTTTCTAGAATGTGTCAAAAATAGCATAAGTGAGCAGCGAATATAAACATAAAGTCTAAAAGTAAATTATACTTAGGAATAGCATAATATTAAAACTGCTGAAGACAGAGAATTTGACAGTGAATGTCTTTGAAAGAAAATGGTTCAGTACACAAAGGAAAAAAAGAGCAAATAAATGAAAGTTATCTGATAGAATGTTTTATACATAACTCACACTAATAATTGGAGTAATTGGAGTAAAACAAATAGATCAGAAACACTCATTAAAAATTGACAGACAAATACAATTCTGAAGGAAAATGAAAATCAATGTATAAAACTATTTGTGACAGGCACTCATAATGAAAATCAATTTAGTGGGTGTCTGCTTCGAAAAGGTTACATTTTGAAGACAAAGAATCATAGAAACATCTGGGTAAATATAATGTGTCAATTGTGACACAAAAAACAAACATGTCTTATCTGTACCCTTTTCAATATCTTCTACAATACAACAGAGATCATGATGAAAATGGCTTTTGCCAGCTGAAGGTTAAATTTTCCATTTACTCACATGAGCATTCATGTGATGATAGCAGGAATGAATTCTTTTAATACACCTAAGACCATGGTACAATCATCTGATGGTTCTACTGTCCCTTAACAAAGGAAAGAGGTGGCCTTACCTTCAGTTTCTGCCCCAAACTTTGTCTCTGTATTTCCTACCATGGGTATTTTGATCCCCCTTCTAAAAATGACTGAAGTATCTACACTGTGGTCTTCTTTGTGAGCTTCACAGTATCTGTGAATTGCATCTTGAGTATTCCCGAACCTCTGGGCTAAAATCCACTTATCAGTGAGTTTATGCCATGTATGTTCTTTTGTGATTGGGTTACCTCACTCAGGATGATATTTTCTAGTTCCATTCACTTGCTTAAGAAAGTTTGGGGCAGAAACTGAAGGAAAGGCCATGGAGTAACTGTCCCACCTATGGATCCATCCCATATACAGTTATCAAAACTGGACACTATTGTGAATGCCAACAAGTGCTTACTGACAGAAACCTGATATAGCTGTCTCCTGAGAGACTCTGCCAGTGCCTGACAAATAACAGAAATGGATACTCACAGCCATTCATTGGACTGAGCACAAAGCCCAATGGAGGAGCTAGAGAAAGATCCCAAGGAGCAGAAGGAGTTTGCAGCCCCATAGAAGGAACAACAATATGAACCAACCAGAACCCCCAGAGCTCCCAGGGACTAAATTACCAACCAAAGAGTACACATGGAGGGATCCATGGCTCCAACTGAATATGTAGCAGACTTGTCGGACACCAATTTCTAAATCAGCATATAAAAAAAATTAATCATCAGCATGGCAGAAATTAATGAAATTAAAATGAAAAGAGAATTAATGAAACAATTGTTTAAAGATAAACAAGAATGGCAAACTCATCCAAATCAATAAAAAAAAGAAAAAAATGAAAGGAAAAGAAAATTGGAGGTGAAGGAATACTATAACAAAAATAATGATGAAATTGAAAAAATCAATAGGATACATTTTAATTTTATTACACTAAACTGAAAAACCTAAACAAAAGTATTAATTTTTACCTTCATATGACCCACTAAAATCAAACACTGATGAGATCAATTAAATTCTAATAATGAGACTGGAGTGGTAATTTACAAAAAGAAAAAAAAACACCAATTGAAAGTAATCTAGGTCTAGAGTGAGTCACTATTGAATTCTAGCCAACCATTAGAGAAGAATCAATAACAATCTTTCCAAAATTATTTTATAAAATAAAATGGAAAGAATGTTACCAGAGTTTTGTGTGGATCTATTTTTACCCTTGGATTAAATTCAGATAGACAAAACAAATTATAGACTTATCTCCTGATGAAGCAGGTGCCAAGATATACAATAAAATATCATGAAAAGACTTAAGGGTGTATCAAACAATTATTCACCATAATGAAGTTGGCTTCATTCCCAAAAGACTAAGATGGTTCAACACACACAAATCACCTAATGTAATATATCACAAAATTGACCTCAAAGACAGAAACCACATGGTCATCTGAATAGATGCAGAAAAGGCTTTTGACAAAGTTCATAGCTTTTCATGACGAAAACTTTGAAGAAACTGAGATAAAAAGAAACAACTCAACATAATAAAGGTTGTATATGACAAACCTATGGCCATATTAAAATCAGAAATAAGACAAGGATGTCCAGTCCCTCAATTGTTACTCATTATAGTGCCTGAAATATTGCTTAGAGTAGTAAAAAGAAAAGAATATAAAATAAGGACAAAGAGGAAGGAAAGAAGTCGAAGTATTCCTATTTGTAGATATGTTTTTATCCATAAAGAGACTTAAGGGATTCCACCAGAAAACTCTGAGTGCTGATAAACACTTCCAGAAAGTGGCAAGTTTCAAAGTTCAAATCAATAGCCTATGTATATATCAATAACGAACATAATGAGAAATAAACCAGGGTGGAAATCTCATTCATAATAACCCCCATAGCATAAAGTAAAATACAATGAGAAAAAACTTAATGTAGGAAGTAAAAGACCTCTGATATAATCTTTAAAGCACTGAATAAAGAAATCAATGACATTAGAAGTTGAAAAGACTTCCCATCTTCATAAATTAGAGAATTTAATATTATAAAATTTCCCGAGTTTACTAATTGATCCAATTAAATCTCCATAAAAATTTAAATGTAATTCTTCACAGAAATAGAAAAAAATAATACTAAAACATATATGGATGCACAAAGGACTAAAAGCAATCCTGAGCAAAAGTAATAATTCTATAAGTATCACCATACCTGATTTTAAGTTATCCTACAGAGACACCATGACAAGAACATCATGATTTGCCAGCAATGCAGACATGAAGATCAATGGAAGAGAATGGGGGCATCTCTGATACAATGTGGCACTTAGTTACTGCTGCCCAGTGGTGGAAAATGAGATTATCTTTAATAAACAGTGTTGGAAAACACACGTAAACTTATCAAACTAGATCTGTGTCTTTCAAATTGTGTGAAAATAAACTCAAAATGGACCTTAAACATTAGGGTTGCCAAAGGAAAAAATATGAAAAATATTTCAAGCTATCAGCATATGCAAATGTTTTCCAGGTAGAATACCAGTTACTTAAGAAGTAGTGCCAAAAATCAAGAAATCAATTTCTTAAAAATTACAAAACTAGTCCACAAAAAAATGAAACAACCAAGTGAAGAGACAGCTGATAAAATGGCATAAATCTTTACTCGCTACACATTTAATGGAGAATAAATATTTAGAATATATAACAAACTCAGAAAAAAATTGAACATCAAAAAGTAAAACCCAAAACTTCATGAAAATAGATGAATGGAATGATCAGAAGATTATCCAAAGACCATATACAAATAGTCAAAAAAACTATTCTCATCCTTACTAATACTCAGAACAAGGCAAATTAGGAAAAAAATTGAAACAAATTTGAAATTTTATCTCAACCAATCAGAATTAACTAATATCAACAAAATGAATGACAAAAGCTATTCATGATACCGAAGAAAGAGGAACCCTTATTCACTGTTGATATGCTTGTAAACTGGTGTAGCTACTCTGGAATTGCTATGGAAAATACTAAGAAAAAACTAAAAGTAAATAAAATATGTAACTGTGCTATCCCACTACTTGTCACTTGCCCAAAAGACTCAACATTCTACTCTGCAGGCGCTTGATCAGACGGGTTTACTGCTTCGCTCTTCATAGTAGCTAGAAAACGGACACAATTTAAACATCCTTCAAACAACAAATGAATAAGAAAATATGCTAAATACAGACTATAGAATACTATTCAGTTATAAATAAAAATGAATTCATGGATTTTGCAGGTAAATGGATGAAAGTAGAAAATATAAAGAATGAGGTTACCCAGATCCAGCGAGAGAAGCAGTGCATGTTCTTTCTCACCTATGATTCTGAGCTCCAAATCTTCAAATACAAGTACATTACTTGGAATAACAGTAGAAAATAAGAAAAACAAAGGAAGCATGGCAAGGACAAGAGCATAAGGATCACTAGAGAAAGTAATAGCAAGGTATAAATGATATGGTGGGGGGATGGGAAAATGGATGAGGGTGGTGACCTTTGACTAGGGATGATGGAAGGAGGTTAATATGGAAGTGAAAGAGGAGTGTGCTGTGCATTAGAAGAGAAGCAACCTCAAAAGGAGGGAAACCCATCCTGGCACTGGAAACCTGACTGGCCATCTGAGGCTAGTAAGGTCTTAAAATCTTAGAAAAAAAAAACTACTAGCAGCCCTTTATTAGAAAAGCATGTTTTGTAACTGTATTCTAAGTACTTAGCATTATACCCACAGGTAAATGTAGTGCTCACTCCTCATGAAAGAAATTTCTCTTTGCAGCACATGCAGATCAGTACAGAGAACCACAACTGGCCAAAATGCTAAGAAAAGCTACTCATGGGGGCTCAGACCCAATGGATATGTCTACAATACAACTGCACCTAAAGCTCAAGGAACATTGAGGAAGATTAGGCAGAAAGACTCTAAGAGCCAGAGGAGCATGAAGTCTGCTGTTAGGTTGTGTTTCTTAGGAAAGCTACACTCATGGTCCTGCCTAAACAAGGCCCAGAGGGCGATTACACTAATAGACATGCTAATATGGGAGGGTTAAATTTTACAGGGCCTTACACCTGCACAAAGAACTAGGAGCAACTAATGACTGCACTGTGAAGTCAGTCTTCCCCAAGGATGAATCCTCTAACTTTTTATCCAATACCAAGTGATAATCACTGAAATTATAAGCATGCATGTATACATACAAGCAACATTGTATAGACTCAGCAGGTCTCATTTATACATTTATGCATGTATATGTAACAATAGTTTCATAGGAAGAGATGACACTAGTTTAAGAGGAAGTGCGAGGACAGACATGAGATTCCCATTAGGTATACAAGCCACACTTATGGCTACCAGTAGATGGCCAACTCAGATTGAATATCTTTGGAGATGTTTTGTTTTATAATGCTGTTTTTGGACATTTTATTTACCTTACTTTTCTCTTGCGCATGTGTCCATTATCATTTCCAATTTTGTGTTTTCATGGATTTTATGTATGAATGGAGTGCGCACGTGGTTTGTGGTAGGACGCAATGTGCACGCAGGTGCTTTGCAGCTGTGTGTACATGAGTGTGGGCATGTATGTGTCTTTTCATGCTTTTTACTGTCTATCTGTTTAGTTTTATTAAGGTTGGTTTTTGAATTGGCCTATTTGTTTTCTAAAGAGGAAGAGGCATGGAATTGGATTGTGGAGTGTTGGGGAGGTTGTGGGAGGAGATGAGGAAGGGGAACCATGATTAGAATATACCGTATTAAAAAATATTTTCAATATAAAAAAAGAAAAGTGACTGCATTTGAGATAATCAGATTAAGTGAATTAAAATCTCAAAAGAGAAATATGCATGTGTTCTTTGAATTTTAGGTCTTAGATTTTTTTTATGGATGCATAAAATCATGAATTTATAGATGACAGGAAAGTAAAAGTAAAATTTTAAAACAAAGGAGACACACGGGATGGAGGGGTGATAAAGAGAAGTACTGGAGAGTAGACAGGGGAATTTGCTCCGAACACATTAACTACTTGTACGAAATGCCCTTAAGGAACTCAGGATAATAAAATTTTAAACTAGGGGAAAAAGAGTTTAGTGAATCTACACATATTGTCCTCTGTTCTAATGCCATTCTGCCATCCTTGACTTTCATAATGACTCCTTATAGACTATAGACTACTCCCATATTTTTTAGGGTCTAACCCTGCCTCTGTTTCCTTTCTTCCTCAGAGAAAGGTCTCTGTTTTATTAGAAAAATCATTCATTCTTACATCATTATGAAGCATCAAGGTCAAAGATGGGAATAAGAACACATCTGTCCCAAGGTCTGGTGTAGTCTCACGTTTCTTCGTATGAGTTTAAGTTTCAACAGTTTGTTTAGAGATTTTCCCTTAGTTTCAGGCAACACAAGTTGCTGAGGAATGGGAAATGGCCTCATCTCCCCCAGAGGTTTTATTTCTTTTGACTCAGATTTAGTACCATTCCATAACTCTAGAGTGAGTAAAGATCTGTTGTTTAAAATTCTTACCTCTTTTCAGTTATATTTACATTTGTTTTCTATCGTTCTGTACTCCATGATCTTTCTCAGAAACTCTTCCTGCATATTCTTTATTCTTAAGATGTTTATATATCCTAGTAGGACAGCTGTGGGTAAACAGAAGACCTGCTGGAGAGAGGAGGACAGGTTGCCTTAATATCAATAAGTGCACTAGCAGTCATTGGGGCCTCACAGACTCCATAGAAGCCGCAAGGGCAACTTCACAGAGCTGAGGGTACATTGGTTTCTTCAGCCTGCACCATAGGCAATTTATCTGAAGCCCTATGCTATCAGTGTCCTGATTAACACTAGGTGGCAGAATGTGCTGCAGGAGCTGTTAAACAGTGACAGCTTTCTCATTGCACACAGAAAAACCACAGGAGCAAGAGGCCCCTCCCTGCTCAGGAAAAATGCAATGGAGAAGTGGAGTTTATTAAATAAAGACGTTCTAATGCTGCAGGCTCAACCTGGAGCGACGAACAGCTGTCCAAGCACTTACAACCCGCTGGAGTCACCTTTGCAGCAATTGGGATGACTAAACCGCAGAGGCTGAGGCAGCCAATTCCAGGGTAAGACATGCCTGATTCCAGAGCTTTGCAAACACAGCCCTTACTTGAATGAAAACAGCTTACCCCATACTTGAAAATAATGCACATTCAGAAAATAAGGCAGCTTTGAAAATCCTGAGATAGAGCAAAAAGTTGTCATTATTTTATAAAATGATTTTTAAGAGAGAAAAAATAACACATTTAAACTTTTCTTATGATTCATTTATTATGTTTATAGAGTTCTGCCTGCATGTACGTCTGCATGCCAGAAGGAGGCACCAAATTCCATAATAGATGGTTATGAGCCACTATGTGGTTGCTGGGAATTTAACTCAGGGTTTTCTGGGAGATCAGTCAGTGTTCTTAACCTCTCTGAGCTATATCTAAGCTCAACATATTTAATCTTTATGTTTACTTTATTTACTTTATATTTTAAGTGAATCTGATAACCTTTTACTGTTAGAGAGTATAGGCATAAAATTTCAAAATGAAACAATTAAAATCATAGTTTTGCCGAAAGTCTGAATTTTTTAGGCAGCTTTGCATAAAATTCCAATGCATGAATTCAGGCTACTGAATGTTTTTGCCACACAATTTACTGTTGCAATAGACCTTACTATGGAGGGAAGTGGAGTTCAGAATGATCACCATTTTCCCCGGCAAAGTAAACGGTAATTGAGTCATGAACCTTTCTAGTTTATTCAGCTGAAACTAGCATATAATTTTTAATTTATTCATTGAAGTTGATAAATATTTATTAGGTGTGTATTTACTCTAAGAACTCTCTTAGGAGTTTGGGATGTAGAATGGAATAAAAAATTGTCACCAGAGATGGAAGCAACTGACATAAGGCAGTAATTACAAGAAAATGGGGTGATAGCTGCCTCGGGCGATCAAGCGAGGCTTTGCAGATGTGACACGTGGCCTTGTTCAGTGAATTCTTGCAGTTTTATGTTGCCTTAGCATCCATTTTGAATTTGAATTTCACACTAGAGAAGGCCAAAACCACTTCACATAGTAGGCAACTGTATGACTCTTCCCACCCCTCAGTGTGTTTCGTCTATGTGTTGGCCTTTCATATTCCTTCTTAGTGTCTCAGGAGTGGCAGATAGACATAGACTTCTGAGTAGTTTTGACGGTCACCTCACTTTACAAAAACAAAACAAAACAAACAAAAACAAAGAAAACCAAACTTTTTATTGTTTTTTTTTGTGAGTTTCACATCATGTACCCCTTCTCACTCATCTCCCAGTTCCCTGATATATGCCCTTTACACTTGCAGTCTCCCCTGAAACAAAACACACACACACACACACACACACAAACACACAAAGAGAAAGAGAGAGAGAGAGAGAGAGAGAGAGAGAGAGAGAGAGAGAGAGAGAGAGGGACAGCATCTTCCACAACATATCCCTCTGTCCATACATCTTCACTTGCAAATGTTTATTACAATGAGTCATTGGTCTGGTTCAAGGTCTCCGACTTCTGGGACACCATCAGTACTCTATCCTCACTGGGACTCCTCCTGGTTGTCCTGTTGTTGCCCTGGATCATGGAGATCCTGCAGCTTTGGATCAGCAACACTGATGCTTTCACACATCTGCAAATGATACAGATTTGGGGGTGGGCCAATTCAGAGCCTTAAATCTGGGCCTGGGTAGTAGCTGAGCTGGTCAGTGCACTAACTCTCCCTTATCCTCGCCAGCAGCTGGAGTTCTCCAGCATGTCTCCAACTAGGTCACCCTAGCTTCCATTGACAGGAGGCTGGGTCAGCTCTCCTGCTCTCATACTCTCAGGGCTGGCCCACCTACACTCACCCTTCCAGAGCAGACCATTCTCCCAAGTGCTGCATCCTAGGAGGAGCGGGCCAGTTCATCTCCTCTCACACTTTTGCTATCAGGGCCAGCTCCACTGTGCTGCCTGGGCGAGGTACAGGGCCCACTCTGCTCCAGATGAAAGGTGTGGCCAGCTCTCCACAGAATCCCAGCCAGTGTAGGATTGATTGAATTCTTCACAGCCTCTAGATATCCACATAATCCCCAGTGGCTGCCCTCACCAGGGACATCTCCATGTTCTCTACACATCTTGTACATCTACACAGAACCCTACCACTGCATAGTCGTGGACCCAAACATTGCCCTGGTGGCAACTCTAGCTGGGACCTCACTACAGCTGCAGTTAGAAGGGCTGGTATTTCACAGCAGGGTACTCCTCTCCACCCTGGAGTGTTCAGTCTCTCAACATAATGCTCAAGTTGTTCCATTCCTCTTTCTTTCCCATTGGTCCATCGCATACTTGCACACTGTGGTGGCTTCAGCTGTAGGCTGGCCGTGGGGCTGGTGAGCCTCTGGGTGACATCCTCTGTTAGGATTGTATGGTGTGGCAGCAAGCAGGTGTCTACCAGCTACCTGTGCTATACACCCAATCAAGGGCAGGTCTGTGGGTGGCATGACAGTCAGCAGGTCTCTGACTGTCTTCCTCCTCTCTTGTGGCTGCAAGACGGTGGGAAAGAACTCTGTGTATCTACGGCCACCTGAGCTGTCAGGTGGGAGGCAGGTCTATGGGCAGGTTCTGCCACCCACACTGTGTGGCACAGCAGAATTCGAAACTCTGTCTGCCTTCCTCCTTCTATGTTGTGCTGCCTGAGTTTGATTTTAATTGATTTTTATATATTCTAGGGTAAAGAATAACTTTGACCACCAAGTAAGGCATCAAGCTAGCATGAATGAAGGACTACCAACTGCTCTGCCCCTGGATGATATAAGAACAACACAACCAACAAGAACTCTCTTTGCCCATTGCGGCATTGGGGCAGGGGAGATTTCCTCACTCAAAGTACACGGCACAAAGGTATCTCAATGGCTCCCTCTCAATAAGGACAATCTGTTGGGATTCTTGTCCCTTTGCTTTACATCAACCCATTAAATTCTCCATGAGGAATATTTTTGGACAGTGCATTGAGGTTTCAGAAAAGTATTGAACAAAAGATACCCTCTCTTACACCATTTCCTAGTGTTGGAGGTCAAAAACTAAGTACAGTTATATTAAACAGTGTCATGTAGTCTTCATTTTTATAGTATGTAAAAATGGAAGGAAAAAATTAAGTTTAAATTTATGGGAAACATCATCTAATTTCAATCTTTAAGCACATACTAAAACTTTTTCATCTGTAAAGCCATGCACGCTTAAATATTTTTGTTTGACTGTCTAAAGTCAAAAACACTTTTTCTTTACGTTTAATTAAATATTATTCACAAATCTGTCACTGTATACTCTATAGACAGATGAGAAACAGACGTCAACAATGAACAAATTTAGCTTCTTAGCATTAATTAGATAATACTGATTTTGCTTTCTCTGAAAATATTTTGAATCTGCTTATAATGAAATGCTTCGCTTATTCAGTAAAAGTCTACCATTTTTTTAACCTTGAATAAAATGCAAAGGGCCTCCTGCTTTTGAGTTATGTGATCAAAATTTGAACGCATATTGATGGTCCCTTAGATAACAATGATGTCAGTAGATAGATGGGTACTCTGGAAAGTACTCCCTTAGAGTAGTCCATTGGAAGATTGGCTGCTTCTCTGTTAAAAATTCTCCACTAACTCTATTTGACTTTCATTTTTTCCAAAATAGCTTTTCAACTTACAGGAAGCACTACATAATAATCAGAGTGATGCAATTCAGTTGCACTAAATAGAAAACAATGATCTCATCCTACCTGCCTTTAACACTACTACTAAGATAATCAATACCTATGCAGTCTTTGACGTTTTTCCAATTTTCTCTAAAACATTTCTTCAGGTACCTAGGCTAAACATGGTAGATGAAATAGACAGCTAGTCTTTTCTCAGGAAGGAAGGCATAAATGAAAAATGCACAATAGGTTTGAGCTGTTTGGTCTGATATTTACTTTATAAAAATAGTTCTTAATAATGAGTTATGGGATGGTGCCATGGAATGTCTGCCCTCCTCCTCTTAGGAAAAGGCTGAGAACTGATACTTTCCTGTTTCAATAATAAAGTGGAGAAGGTTCCAAAAAAGACATGGAATTCTTGCAAGAAAGGAAGCACAACCCACTTTCCCCACAGACTAATAAGAAGCATTCACATCCTCCTCTGTTTTTGAAGCCAAAGATATTTTTTAGGTAAGTAAGATGTACATCTCTGGACTTGATCATCAAGAAGTTGTCATTGTCCTTTCAGGAGATTTTTCAAGCAAATTCTAGCTGAATTAACTACATGGTACAAAAGGAGATACTGGGCCACCGTAAAAGTATTTGTCTTCAAACATTTGAGAGATTTCAAAGGCCTAGTGACCTCTGAGATAGATGGTCTAGTTTCAGCTGTCTTTTTGGCATCCAGGCTCAGGGATTGTTGCTGATAGTAGAATCCCAAACATCCAAATGAAATGCAGCTGCTCCATCAAGAACAGACACTGATGCAACAGCCATTAGACACTCACAAGACTCAGCCAGAGATGGCTTCATCAGTTTAGAGATCTGTGCTGTGCTGAGGAATCTGCAGGGTTAGGGCAGGCAATACTTCTGTTCTCAATGCAAAGCACAGCACAGTCTCATAACAGGGTGAATCACAATGGCCAAACTCAAAAGACAACAAAGAGCTAAAACCCTTTATAAAGTCTTAAATTGGAGCAATATATTGATTTACAATGCATGCATTGGTGATAACTCTTTTAAAAAATAATTAAGAGGTGCTGGAAAGATGGCTCAGAAGTTAAGAAAAATGGATGTTCTTCTGGCAAACCCAGGTTCAACACCCAGCAACCACATGGTAGTTCACAACTGTCCATCACTTCAGTCCCATTATTCTGTCTTATTCTGACCTCTGTAGACACCATTCACACATATGGTGCAGAGCCATGCATACTGGCAAAACATCTACATACATAAAATAATTTTTTTATAAAAATCTTTTAAAATAAAGACCAAAAATTAATGTAATTTAAAGTAAAAACAAGATTAAGGAGCAAAATAATATCAAGCATAAAAATTTTATGTATTGATCATCTTTGAGAAATACACAAGGGGAAAAATGTACCACATGTCAAGAGTTAATTAATATAATTGAGATTTTTTTTAAACATGGAATTGAGTTTGATAATATCTCTTATAGTACATAAATCATTAAATAACTAAAAAGACCAATGCATGTGAAGATATAGCATAAATAAAAGATTACAACCTATTTCTCTTCTTAAAACCATCATATCTACAAAGGGAAAAGAAAAGTCTTAATGAGGTAGCTATGTCCCCTACTCTAGTCACTTGAACTAATAACAAGCTGTCAATCTCTTACAGATACAGTAGTTGACTCATGGCTCTCTATGCCAGATATAAGATTGAACACTGGAAAGATACCTTGCCCACCAGCTTCTCTAAATCTATATTTCACTCAATTTCTGTGGTTACACACCTAGGATTATAAGTGGAAAATGCCACTTTTGCTTGCAAGCATTGTATTAGTTGTCCATGTGGGAAACTGTATGAGCTAATTCATTTTTCCTGTAAACTAATCTTGCCTAAGAGAACCAGAGGCCTCTTGAGCCTCTGCCTTGGACTCCAGCCTAACAAATATATTCACAATTCTTCAATCCCATATGGACAGTTTACAAGCTGGATCAAACTGAAACTATGGGCTAACGTCAATACATTGCAGCAGAAATCACCTCATTTCAGAAGTCTAATACATTGTTGAATTATTTTTTTAAAATTTTATTAGATGTTTTCTTTGTTGGCATTGCAAATTTTATCCCCTCCAAACCACCCCCATCCCATTCCTTCTCTCCTTGCTCATTAATATATTCACTCCTGCTTCCCTGTCCTGGCATTCCCCTACACTGGGGCATTGAGCCTTCACAGGACAAAGGGCCTCTCCTCTGATTGATGTCCCACAAGGCCATCCTCTGCTGCATATGCGGCTGGAGTCTTGGGTCCCTCCATGTTTACTCTGGTTGGTGGTTTAGACCATGGGAGATCTGGGGGTACTAGTTGGTTTGTATTGTTGTTCCTCCTACGCGACTGCAAACCCCTTCAGCTCCTTGGGTTCTTTCTCTAGCTCCTCCATTGGGAATTTGTACTCAGTCCAATGGATGATTGTGAGCATCCACTTCTATATTAGTCAGGCATTGGCAGAGCCTCTCAGGATAAAGCTATGTCGGGTTCCTGTCAGTAAGGACTTGTTAGTATCCACAATAGTGTCTGAGTTTGGTAACTGTATATGGGATGGATCCTTATGTGGGAGAGTCACTGGATAGCCTTTCAGTTTCTGCCCCAAACTTTGTCTCTGTATTTCCTACCATGGGTATTTTGACCCACCTTCTAAAAAATACCAAAGTATCCAGACTGTGGTTTTCCTTCTTGAGCTTCAAATGGTCTGTGAATTGTATCTTGAGTATTCCAAACTTCTGGGCTAATATCCACTTATCAGTGAGAGCATGTCATGTATGTTCTTTTGTGATTGAGTTAGCTCAATGAGTGTCTGCATTTGGTGACTGTATATGGAATGGATCCCCAGGTGGGGCAGTCTCTGGATGGTCTTTCA
>NW_022196900.1:12983321-12996473 GCF_008632895.1 Mastomys coucha
GATGATACTTTCTAGTTCCATCCATTTGCCTAAGAATTTCATGAAGTCATTATTTTTAATAGCTGAGTAGTAAACTCTATTATGTAAATGTACCACATTTTCTGTATCCATTCCTCTGTTGAAGGACATCTGGGTTCTTTCCTGTTTCTGGCTATTATAAATAAGGCTGCTATGAACATAGTGGAGCATGTGTGCTTATTACATGTTGGAGCATTTTCTGGGTATATGCCCAGGAGTGGTATAGCTGGGTCCTCAGTTAGTACTATGTCCAATTTTCTGAGGAACAGCCAGTCTGATTTCCAGAGTGGTTGTACCAGCTTGCAATCCACCAACAATGGAGGAGTGTTCCTCTTTCTCTACATCTTGGCCAGCATCTGCTGTCACCTGAGTTTTTGATCTTAGCCATTCTGATGGTGTGAGATGGAATATCAGGGTTGTTTTGATTTGCATTTCCCTGATGACTAAGGATGTTGAACATTTCTTTAGGTGCTTCTCAGCCACTCAGTATTCCTCAGTTGAGAATTCTTTGTTTAGCTCTGTACCCCATTTTTAATAGGGTCATTTGATTCTCTGGAGTCTAACTTCTTGAGTTCTTTGTATATATTGGATATTAGCCCTCTATAGGATATAGGGTTGGTAAAGATCTTTTCCCACTCTGTTGGTTGCCATTTTGTCCTACTGGCAGTTTCTTTTGCCTTACAGAATCGTTGCAAGTTTATGAGGTCCCATTTGTCAATTCTTGATCTTACAGCACAAGTCATTGGTGTTCTGTTCAGGAAATTTTTCCCTATGCCCATGTTCTTGAGATTCTTTGTCATTTCCTTTTCTTTTAGCTTCAGTGGATCTGGTTTTATGTGGAGGTTTTTGATCCGTTTGGTCTTGAGCTTTGTACAAGGAGATAAGAATGGATTGATTTGCATTCTTCTACATGCTAACCACCAGTTGAACCACCACCATTTGTTGAAAATGCTGTCTTTTTTCCACTGGATGGTTTTAGCTCCTTTGTCAAAGATCAAGTGACCATAGGTATGTGGGATCATTTCTGGGTCTCCAATTCTATTCCATTGTTCTACCTGCCTTTCACTGTACCAATGACATTCAGTTTTTATCATGATTGCTCTGTAGTACAGCTTGAGGTCAGGGATGGTGTTTGCACCAGAAGTTCTTTTACTGTTGAGAATAGTTTTGATATCCTGGGTTTTTTGTTATTCCAGATGAATTTGGAAGTTGTTCTTTATACCTTTATGAAGAATTTGTTTGGAATTTTAATAGGGATTGCATTGAAACTGTAGATTGCTATCGGCAAGATGGCCATTTTTACTGTATTAATTCTACCAAATCCATGAACATGGGAGATCTTTCCATCTTCTGAGATTTTCTTGAATTTCTTTCTTCAGAGATCTGAAGTTGTTATCATACAGATCTTTCACTTGCTTAGAGTCACACCAAGGCATTTTATTTTATTTGTGACTCTTGTCAAAGGTGTTTTTTCCCTAATTTCTTTTTTTTCTTTTATCTCTTTTATTTATTAGATATTTTCTTTATTTACAGATATCTCCTCTCCAGGTTTCCCCTCTGAAAAAAAAGAAAGAAAAAGAAAGGAAAAAATAAAATAAAGTAAAATAAATAAAAACCCTGTTCCCTCCCCCTCCCCCTGCTCATCAATCCACTCTCTCCCATTTCTTGGTCTTGTCATTCCCCTACACTGGGGCATAGGATCTTGAGGCCCTAATTTTTCTCAGCCTGTTTATCCTTTAAGTAGAGGAAAGCCCCTGATTTGTTTGAGCTGATTTTGTATCCTGCCATTTTGCTGAAGTTGTTTATCAGGTTTAGGAGTTCTCTGGTAAAATTTTTGGTATACTATCATATTATTTGCAAATAGTGATATTTTGACTTCTCCCTTTCCTATTTATATCCTTTTGACCTCCTTTGTTTCTCTAATTGCTCTGGCTATGACTTTGAGTACTGTATTGAACAGGTAGAGAGAGAGTGGGCAGCTTTGTTTAGTCCCTGATTTTAGTGGGATTGCTTCAAGCTTCTCTCCATTTAGTTTGATGTTGGCTACTCGTTTGCTGTATACTGCTTTTACTATGTTTAGGTATGGGCCTTGAATTCCTGATCTTTCCAAGACATTTATTATGAAGGGGTGTTGTGTTTTGTCAAATGCTTTCTCAGCATGTAATGAAATGATCATATGTTTTTTTTTCCCCCTTTGAGTTTGTTTATATAGTTCATTACATTGATGGATTTCCGTATATTGAACCATGCCTTCATCCCTGGGAGGAAGCCTACTTGATCATGATAGATGATCATTTTGATGTGTTCTTGGATTCAATTTTTGAGAATTTTATTGATTATTTTTGCATTGATATTCATAAGGGAAATTGCTCTGAAGTTCTCCTTCTTTATTTGGTCTTTGTGTGGTTTAGGTATCAGAGTAATTGCGGCTTCATAGAAAGAATTGGGTAATGTTTCTTCTGTTTCTATTCTGTGGATTGTTTATCCGATCCTGATTTAACTTTTGTACCTGGTATCTGTCTAGAAAATTGTCCATTTCACTCAGATTTTCCAGTTTTGTTGAGTACAGGCTTTTGTAGAAGGATCTGATGATTTTTTTGGATTTCCTCAGGTTCTGTTGTTATGTCTCCCTTTTTATTTTTGCTTTTATTGATTTGGATACTGTCTCTGTTCCCTCTGGTTAGTTTGCTAAGGATTTATCTATTTTGTTGATTTTCTCAAAGAACAAGCTCCTGATGTGGTTGATTCTTTGTAAAGTTCTTTTTGTTTCTATTTAGTTGATTTCAGCCCTGAGTTTAATTATTTTCTACCTTTTACTCCTCTTTGGTCTATTTGTTTCTTCCTGTTCTAGAGCTTTCAATTGTGCTGTCAAACTTCTAGTGTATGCTCTCTCCAGTTTCTTTTTGGAGGCACTCAGAGCTATGAGTTTTCTTCTTAGCACTACTTTGTCCTATAACTTATGGGTTGTCCCATAAGTTTTAGTATGTTGTGGTTTCATTTTCTTTAAACTCTTAAAAGTCTTTAATTTCTTTCTTTATTTCTTCCTTGACGAAGTTATCATTGAGTACATTGTTGTTCAGCTTCCATATGTATGTGGGCTTTCTTTTGTTTATGTTGTTTTTTAAGACCAGCCTTAGTCCATGGTAATCTGATGGGATGCATGGGATAATTTCAATCTTCTTGTATCTGTTAAGGTCTGTTTTGTGACTGATTGTATGGTCAGCTTTGGAGAACATGTCATGAGGTACTGAGAGGAAGGTATAGTTTTTTGTTTTAGGATGAAATGTTCTATAGGTATCTGTTAAATCCATTTGATTCATAACTTCTGTTAGTTTCACTGTGTGTCTGTTAAGTTTCTGTTTCCATGATCTGTCCATTGCTGAGAATGGGGTGTTGAAGTCTCCTACTATTATTGTGTGAGGTGTAATGTGTGCTTTGAGTTTTGGCCAAGTTTCTTTTATGAATGTGGGTGCCCTTGCATTTGGAGCATAGATGTTCAGAATTGAGAGTTCATCTTGGTAGATTTTACCTTTGATGAATATGAAGTGTCCCTCCTTATCTTTTTTGATCACTTTAAGTTGAAAGTCGATTTTATTCAATATTAGAATGGCTACTCCAGCTTGTTTCCTTGGCCCATTTGTTGGAAAATTGCTTTCCAGCCTTCTACTCTGAGGTAATGTCTGTCTTTGTCACTGAGGTGGGGTTCCTGTATACAGCAAAATGTTGGGTCCTGTTTATATATCCAGTCTGTTAGTCTATGTCTTTTTATTAGCAAATTGAGTCTATTGATGTTAAGAGATATTAAGGAAAAGTGGTTGTTGCTTTCTGTTATTTTTGTTGTTAGATGTAGAATTATGTTTATGTGGCTATCTTCTTTTTGGTTTGTTAAAAGAAGATTATTTTCTTGCTATTTCTAGGATATAGTTTCCCTCCTTGTGTCAGAGTTTTCCTTTTATTATCCTTTGAAAGGTTAGATTTGTGGAAAGATATTGTGTGAATTTGGCTTTGTCATGGAATACCTTGGTTTCTCCATCTGTGGTAATTGAAAGTTTTGCTGGGTATAGTAACCTGCTTTTGTGTTCTCTTAGGGTCTGTATGACATCATCCCAGGATCTTCTGGCTTTCATAGTCTCTGGCGAGAAGTCTGGTGTAATTCTGATAGGTCTGCTTTTCTATGTTACTTGACATTTTCCCCTTACTGCCTTTAATATTCTTTCTTCGTTTTGTGTATTTGTTGTTTTGATTATGATGTGATAGGGGGAATTTCTTTTCTGATCTAATCTCTTTGGAGTTCTGTAGGCTTCTTGTATGTTCATGGGCATCTCTTTCTTTAGGTTAGGCAAGTTTTCTTCTATGATTTTGTTGAAGATATTTACTGGCCCATTAATTTGAGAATCTTCACTCTCTTCTATACCTATTATCCTTAGGTTTGGTCTTCTCATTGTGTCCTGGATTTCCTGGATATTTGGGGTTAGGAGCTTCTTGCATTTTGCATTTTCTTTGACTACTGTATCAATGTTTTCTATGGTATATTCTGCTCCTGAGAGTTTCTCTTCTATCTCTTGTATTCTGTTGGTGATGCTTCCATCTGTAACTCCTGACCTCCTTCCTAGATTTTCTATCTCCAGAGTTGTGTCCTTTTGTGATTTCTTTATTGTTTCTACTTCTATTTTTAGATCCTAGATGGTTTTGTTCAATTCCTTTACCTGTTTGTCTCTGTTTTCCTATAATTCTTTGAGGGATCTTTGTGTTTTCTCTTTAAGGGCTTCTACTTGTTTAGTTGTGTTCTCCTGTAATTTTTTTTTTTTTTTTTGGTTTTTTAAGACAGGGTTTCTCTGTAGTACCCTGACTGCCCTGGAACTCACTCTGTAGACCAGACTGGCCTCAAACTCAGAAATCTGCCTGCCTTTGCCTACCAAGTGCTGGGATTAAAGGTGTGTGCCACCACTGCCTGGCCTTTTATAATTCTTTAAGGGATTTTTGTGCTTCCTCTCTAAGGTTTTCTACCTGTTTTCTATGTTCTCCTGTATTTCTTTAAAGGAGTTATTTATGTCCTTCTTAACATCTTCTATCAGCATCATGAGAAGTGATTTTAAATCCAAATCCTGCTTTTCCAGTGTGTTGGGGTATCCAGGACTTGCTGTTGTGGGATAACTGGTTCTGATGATGCTATGTAGCCTTGATTTCTGTTGGTAAAGTTCTTGTGCTTGCCTTTTACCATCTGGTTATCTCTGCTGTTAGTTGGTCTTGCTGTCTCTGGCATGAGCTTGTACCCCCTGTGGGCCTGTAAGCCTGTGTCAGCACTAATAGAAGACAAACTCTCTCCTGGCCTTACCAGTACACAGAGGGCGTTGGAGCAGCCCCAGCTTCTGTGTGCAGATGGAGGCAGGAAAGACCATGTCCCATTTGCTCTGTTGCATCTGTGGCCTGTGAACTCCTGGTTGGTCTTGCCTCAGACAGTCACCAGAGAAAAAATGGCCCAATTGTTGGATTCTCATTGAGTGAAAACAAGAAATATTCCATGTCTTTCTCTCAGTGAAAGTTTTAAAAATGAAAGTTACTGCGCTCTGTTTAGATGCTACTGTTGAAACCCTAAAGCTTTTCAGAGCTGGACCTCTTGCAGTTTCCTTCACTGGGAACATATAAGCACTTAGACCAGCACCTAATTTAAAGGACACACAGCAAATCACAGCAGAATAAACACATCAAGTTTTCAGAGCTATGTTTGTGACACAATTGCCTTTTTCATGTGAATGTTTTATATTGAATCTTTATTTCATGAGAAATTTTAAGTAGGTGAGGAGTTATATATTCTTTTATAAAAAAATTAACATTATTTTCAGATCTTTTCCATCTCTCTCTTAGTCGTTTTTACTACCTTTATGACTAGCATGTGAGTGTGTGTGTGTGTGTGTGTATGTGTGTGTGTGTGTGCTCTTGCATGTGCATATTTAAATTTAAATTGTTATGAGAAAAAAATCTCATTGTCCAAAGTATTGCTCAGAAAGACAAATACTGCATGCTATATATATTTTACATTATATATTTTGAATAGAACTTTTTTCATTGCCACCTTAACAAAATGTCTCATATTTTTATCATTTCTAAGTAAACTTAAACACATGCTTGGTAAGCTTCTTGTCTTCCCCTTGGAAACAGACAAGCCAACCAAACTCAGAACTAAACTGGGACTTGATCTTGGTAGTATAGAATCAAAGAGATATATAAGTTTGATGATAATTGATGATAATGCTTGTGCCATCAGGTAATGTTAATCTGACTCACCCAACTTTCCTGAAGAAAGAGACACAGATAAATATAAGTTGGAAGACTAATACAAGCAGAATCATGCAAACATACTGTGCTTTTCTAGTCTCTTAATACTCTTTTATGCATATCTTGTAGACCTTTAAGAACCCCTTATCACAAAGCTTTATTTAATTAAGATGACATTCAGGTCACGTGTTG
Source organism: Mastomys coucha (assembly GCF_008632895.1). NCBI lineage: Eukaryota > Metazoa > Chordata > Mammalia > Rodentia > Muridae > Mastomys > Mastomys coucha. Next base: position 12,989,808 of record NW_022196900.1, read on the forward strand.
CAGCATATTCAAGCAAAGAGCCTTTATTAAGGTTTTTGTATTTTCTAAGTCCTTGATAACAAAATTAGAGTTGGTACCCAGATTGCTTCATTTCCTTAGCAAGGTGATCTCATCTATTGCATTGACATTCTCCCTAATTTCACTTTTAGAAAGTAATCTTCAGTTAAATGGACATAATATCAACTCAGCTCCTAATGACTTACCACCACACCCATAGATTAAGGCATCTCTCAATCCCCACTAGAGAAATTTCTTTTTGCAGTAGAGGTGATCAATTCAGAGTCACAAAACTGGCTAAGGTGCAGAGAATAAAGGAACAGAAAATTTTCATCCCTAAAGGAACATATATATCACAGATACTCCTCCAAAGGTTCAACCGCCATTGCAGAAGAGAGGGCAAAAAGTGTCTAAGAGCCAGAGGTAACAGATGATGAAAAAGAAGTAGAATCTTCCTGACCCAGCAAGGCAACTGCCCATTAAAGCTCAGAGTTGCTGTGACAACATGCCTAAGATCTATGTAAGCCCAAACCACTGAGTGTGGAGTGAACATGAAGTGCCATGCCTACTTGAGGATCTACCTGAAATTGTTAGAAGCTAGAAGAGAAAAGGTAGGTTCTTTAAGATTATCAATTGACCTCAGTCAGTTGCCCACATTCAAGTGGAAGGCCACTTTTTGGAGGAAAAGGACACAACATTTCAAGGGAAGGGTAGTGGGGGTGAATTTAGGAAGAATTTGTGGAGGGAGAGTAAATAAGATCAACCCTCCATTATATAAAATTCTAATAAACAATTAATAAAAAGTATATTTTAGAAAATAAAAGAGCCCATAACTATGCTAAAGACCAATCACCTAATTGTGAATAAGCACTTCAAAAATTAGAATTTAAAAACCAGAGGTTCTTGTGCTTTTTAGTTATAGATACTACTTCCAAACTCTATGAAAAGACCTCACTATCTCTCATATATGTTGGCAAATGTTTTGTGATGTCATGGTTAATTTACCAGTATAATTCCATAATACCTATATGAATAAATTCAGTAAGAAAAATTAGGGTACTTATTATTTGAGTAAGTTGTTTTCTATTTAGAAGGTATTATCAGCAAATAAAATTTCATTTTATAATAACCTATGTATCTGATATTAATCAATGACATTTCTAAGCAGATGAATTATAACTGTATAATCTTAGACATTTTCTCTTCTTCCTTACCAAAATCAAGTTTCAAAAACATCTCCACATTTTAATACTTTTAGGCTATTTTTTACTTCTTATTATTCTTATATTAGCACTGAAATCATCTCCAAACCATAAGAAGATTTAGAGTATATAAATGAGAGAAGATAAATTTAATAATTTTTATGCGAGATCTAAAAATAACTGGGTCATGATAAATTTGTAAATCAACTTTTCACAAATAATACATATTTTTAAAAGCCTTCCATAATAAAATGAATAACTTTTTTCTTATTTCTGCAACTGAAATCCCCAAGGCATTAGAAAGTAAGGGCATTGAAAGTTTCCTAATAGTTAAAAAAAATGTAGCTTGAAAAAGTCAAGAATCATTTATGAAACTGAGTGGAAAGATCTTCATCCATGCTGGGAGAAATGATAGAAAGATATGATTTCTCTCAAACTATGAATATATGAAAATGATCAAAGGTATTTAGCAAATTATTTTTGCAATCTGAACTGTGGACCTCAATAACACATCCTGAGATATAAAAATTGCTATGAGCAATACTCTGTATACCTCAGTGAATAAGCCAACATCAAAGATGTCTCTTAGGTTTTGATCCCTAAGTAAAAGCAGTTAGCTGAGCTCTCTGCTGCATTGTTGCTTTGGGTCAGAAAGCTTGAACTTCTCCATTTCAGATACTCCGAAGTATGAAGTCATTAACAAAGATGCAGGAAGTTATCCCCACCATAGTCTTGGTTAAACCTCAGGAGCATGCACAAATATAAATAATTCCTCCTAATAAAATGAAGCTATGGATGTGATTTTTTTCCTATTACCACAATGTATTATAACTAGTTTCACATGTGGGACAATGCCCTTGTGGGTACATCACGCACAGTATCAGAAGAATGACCCCAGTTCTGAAAAAGGCACATGACCATTATTTCTAAAGTGAAGACAATTATAGGGCTCACCATGCATGCCCACAAAAAAAGAAAAAAAAAAAACTTTCTTTTGTAGCCTTTCAGATCAGAAATAACCTAGATATTTTATAGTTACATTCTTAAAATTATAAATAATAATACATTGGAACAGTACAAACTTTAAAAATACAATTGCACTTATGGACTGTGTAGCTATAAACACATGAGACAGTTATGTATACATATGTTATTATAGCAAGGGGAAGCTTGAAATATGATTTTCTTGATGTATGCAGCTTTAGGGTCATCTAAATATCCTTCTTTGGCTCCTTTGCCTGATTTGCTTCTACATAATTTTAGCTTTAAATGTTGAGTGGAGAAATGAGTTTCTCTATAGATAAGAGTAAAATGAGGCTCAGGAATTAAAACTAAGATATGTATGAGTCTATAAAATATGGTTGGTTAACAATCTGGGGACAGGGATTTTAAATCCCACTTCTACAGTAATTAGTTGTTTAAAGAATAGTTTACTGAAATGAACTTCCCCCATCTTGACATATGTTAATTAAGATAAGGTGTGACCAAAAAAGCTTCTTTAAAATGCCATGAGATAGAAACCATACCTGATATAATTAATGAGATGAAGAACCTCAGACTAGATAGGTTATAAACTCCAGAGGAAAGCCGAATACTATTATTCTGCTAAATAAACATAGGAATAAAATGACTCCTAATGGCACAATGCTATATACATAGATCAGCACATCATCAGAGAGCTGCAACTGGAAAGCATGCAGCTTGGAAGATTTTAGAGTGCTTAGTGCCAAATTGGATGTCTTTATCACACCTCTACCCTCAAGACTCAATGATCTATGCAAAAGAGAGTTGAAAAATTATAAGAGCCAGATAGGTTGGACAACTCTAAGGAAAAACTGTTTTTCAAACACATCAGGGCAGGTGAACATATTAACTCCTAAAGAATGTGACAGTATATACAAGACCCTCATGCCTTCAAGCCAGACAAAATCCCAGCATGGAAAAGAGGAAGTAGGCACAAATTCTCACCCCTAACCAAGAAACTGTTCACATATGGTAGCTACACCAAGGAAAAGTCTGTCTTCTCCAATGATATAACATTGAGTATATCAACCAAACTCCACAACAGGCCCCACATTCAGTAGCACATAGCCAACTACAATCAGCCTCCATGCTTATAGTGACTTTTCCTCTTTCATTTCTTTTTTATCTTTAAAGTGAGAAAGAATATGAAGTTAAGTACATAAGGAGGGAAAAATCTGGGAGGCGTTGGTAGACAGGACAAAATATGATAAAAAATATTTCATAAAATTCTCAAAGAAAAAGTAAACTTTTTAAAAAATTCAAACACAAGAATTCCCTAGTTATAAAAATCTAAATATTTATATTTTTATTTTGCCTCTACAAATAAATATGCACCAATATGCAGTTCACGAAGGTATGCAATACATTGTTTTTAAATGCATTACTTAGAAGTAGAAAAACCAAACCAAAAAGTATGGCTAAAGTATATGTTTTTGACAACATAATGAATGTACTTTTTATAAAAAGGTGTCCTGACTACTTTTATGTCAAGTTGACAAAAGCTAGAGTCTTCAGAGAGGAGGGAAACTCAGTGGAGAAAATGTCTCCACAAGATTGAGCTGCAAGCAAGAATCAAGTACATTTTTTCTTTTCTTTTTCTTTTTTAGTTAATTAATTTATTTATTTATTCACTTTACATACCAATCACAGTCCTCCTCTGATCCCCCATCATACAGCCTCCCTCCATCCCCTTTTCCCTTCTCCTCCGAGAAGGGTGAAAAGGGTGAGGTCCTCCTGGGTATCAACCAACCTAGCATATCGGCAGCCCAGTTAGGCAACAGGATCCAAAGGCAGGCAACAGAGTCAGGGACAGCCCCTGATCCAGTTGTTGGGGGACCCACATGAAGGCCAATCTGCATGTCTGCTATATATGTGCTGGGAGCATAAGTCCAGTCCATGTTGCTCTATAGTTGTTGGTGGTTCAGCCTCTGGGAGCTTCTAAGGGTCCAGGTTCTGAAAATCTGTTGGTCTTCTTGTGAATTTCCTATCCTTCATGTCCCTAGATCCTTCCCCCAACTCTCCCACAAGACTCTCTGAACTCAATCTAATGTTTGGCTCTGGATTTTCTGTATCTGTTTCTATCAGCTGCTGGGTGAAGCCTCTCAGAGGACAGACTGCCTGCAAGCGTAATAGAATATTAGTAGTAGTGTCACAGATTGGTTCCTGCAGGCCCCTCTGGGCAAACCCAGCAAATAGCCAACAGCAAGTACTGCCCTGTCCCCTCTGAGCTCCATTCCCCGGGCCACAGCTCCACCTGCAACCCTGTAGGCTTGCTATCATCTGGGACAACCAGAGGCCTGCAGCCATCAGGGACCACCAGCTCTGACTGCATCCCTGGAGGCCTGTTGCCACTAAGATCAACCTCTCCACCTGCAATCCTAAAGGACTGCTGATATCAGGGAGTACCAGTCGAGAGTCAACACTAGGGACAACCAGATGACTAAAGTCCAGAGCAAGAACACAATCAAAAAAAAAAAACAAAAAACCCAGGGTAATATGGCACCACCCGAACCCAGATACCCTACTACAGCAAGCCTTGAATATTCTAACACATTTAAAACACAAGAAAAATGGCCTTAAATCTAATCTTATGAAGATGGTAGTGGCCTTGAAAAAACACATGAATAAATAAATCCCTTAAATACAGGAAAATACAATCAAACAGGTAAAGGAAATGAATAAAATTGTTCAAGACCTGAAAATGGAAATAGAAGCAACAAAGAAAACATAAACGGAGGCAATCCTTAAAACACAAATCTAGGGCATGTTTTAAATAATGATAGATGAGCAAGGGCTCAGTCCCCTGTAGATAGGGCTAAGCCTAGGCTGGTATTCCTGAGTTTTATACGAAAATAAACTGAATGGCCTTTCCTTCAGTCTCTGTTCCACACTTTGTCTTTGTATTTGCTCCCATAAGTATTTTACTCCTCATTCTAAGAAGGACTGAAGAACCCACATTTTGGTCTTCCTTCTTCTTGAGCTTCATTTGGTCTGTGAATTATATCTTGGGTATTCTGAGCATTTGAGCTAATATCCACTTATCAGTGTGTGCATACCATGTGTGTTCTTATGTGATTAGGTTACCTTACTCAAAATGATATTTTCTAGTTCCATCCATTTGCCTAAGAACTTCACGAATTCATTGTTTTTAATAGCTGAGTAGTACTCCATTGTGTAAATGTACCACATTTTCTATATCCATTCCTCTATTGAATTGCATCTAGGTTCTTTCCAGCTTCTGGCTATTATATATAAGGCTGCTATGAGCATAGTGGAGCATGTGTCCTTGTTATATGGCCAGAAGTGGTATAGCTAGGTCCTCAGGTAATACTATGTCCAATTCTCTGAGGAATTGCCATCCCATATACAGTCACCAAACCTAGACACTATTGTGGATGCCAAGAAGTGGTTGCTGACAGTAACCTGATATAACTGCCTCCTGAGAGGCTCTGCCAGAGCCTGACTAATACAGAGGTGGATGCTCACAGCCAACCATTGGACTGAGCATGGGGTCCCCAGTGGGATCCCCAATGGAGGAGTTAAAAAAAGGACTAAAGGAGCTGAAGGGGTTTGCAACCCCATAAGAAGAACAACAATATTAACCAACCAGATCCCCCAGAGATCCCAGGGACCAACCAAGGAATACACATATAGGAGAGGATGGCCTTGTAGGGGCATCAATGGGAGGAAAGGCCCTTGGTCCTGTGAAGGCTCTATGGCCCAGGAATTTGAGGGCAGGGAGGCAGGAATGGGTAGGTGGTTGGGGGAACATCTTCATGGAAGCAGTGGATGAGGGATGGGATAGCAGGTTTCTGGGGAGGAGGGAAACAGGAAAGGGGATAACATTTGAAATGTAAATAAAGAAAATATCAAGAAAAAAAAGAAAGGAAAGATTTGAAAAAAAATGCCCACTGTTTGATGGATAGTGATCAAAACATAGGGGGTGATCATGATCAAAATATATTGAAAAAATAAAGACTATCAATGAATGAAAATAAAAAAAGAGCAAGCCATGGTATGCAAGGCAGTAAGATATACCACTCCATTGCCTCTGATTCAGCTCCTTTCTTCAGGCCCCAGTCCTTGAATTCCTGTGCTGACTTCCTTCCATACAGAAAAGTGATATGGAAATGTAAGCTGAATACACCTTTTCCTTTGCAACTTTCTTCGGTTATTGCATTTCATCAGAGCAATAGTAACCCTAACTAACCAGAGGGTAAAAATAAAATTGTAAAGAAAAAATAAAATTCTTCTTGTTAACCAGTTAGAGTCACCACCTGTGCGTTCTCCTAGCACTTTCTACATAAATGTGAAAAGAGATGATATAACAGAGGGGTCTCAGTGAGCAAGAGTTAGCAGGAAGCAATACTGAGGCTGTAGCACTCTGTAGAGATCACACCTCCTTAGCAGGAAGCAGTACTGAGGCCGTAGCACTCTGTAGAGA
>NW_022196900.1:12996493-13004963 GCF_008632895.1 Mastomys coucha
GCAGTACTGAGGCCGTAGCACTCTGTAGAGATCACACCTCCTTAGCAGGAAGCAGTACTGAGGCCGTATCACTCTGTAGAGATCATACCTCCTAAGAAGCCAGGAGTGAGATTGAAGCCACTGGGAAAATAGATTTCCTGGTGCTTCTCAAAAGCTGCTGCCCAAAGATAGGGCAGTAAGTCCCACTAGGCATTTTTTCTTGTGACAGAACACAGACACTGCACACATAACTGTAAACCCTCAGATGTCTGCTACTGAGACAACACTAAAAGATTAGAGTGACAGACTCACTAAAAACACTGTTCACTGAGCTTTGGCTATCCTTCTGCGATCATTGATTTCCCATCAGCATTCCTGGTTTCTTTTTTAGATAACTCACACTTCCACTTTCATATTGGCTATTTCCATCATCCCTCTGTCAATTCATCGCGTTTTGAAATTAAGTATTCAGAGTGGTCTCTTTTGGTTGTATGGAAGAGAGCACTGAATTATTTTGTAGAATTGAAGCAATTACCTGTTCCTCTGCAGAACCATCATTCTGAAGGTAAATTATGCACTATAATGTGTATTAGGCTGTTAAAGGAGATATCGTTGCATAATTGAAAAAACCACATGGGTGTGGAGTTGGAAAAATGCCTTTTGTGTCCCGAGCCTATGTCTTAGTATGATACTTGGTCATTCTACCTCTCCTACTCTATCCTTAAGATAGAGTGGCTATCCAACTTTCAAAGAAGTCTTTTAATTTTAAAGCAAAAAGAATTTCAGGAGTAAAGAATAAATAAATAAATAAATAGTGCAAGGAATCATCTTAAAATGATTTAAAATAAAAACCCTAAATGTGAATGTTCTTAAACAACAGAGTACCAATATCTACAAAACAAAAGTAACAACTAAAAAGTAAAACTTCACAGTTATAATTAAATGTCAGCCCATCATCCTTAGAACAGAGGGAGTTAAAAGTCTGTAACCTAAATAAGACCAGAAAACACTGTCACCTGATTTGATCAAACAGATATTCATAGATTCTCCCCCTGTAAAAGGCACATATGTTTACATAAAACATAAAACACAACAAAATATTCTGGACTCCTGACCAGAAAGCAATCTCCTAAAATTTATAATGATTTGAAACATACAAAATATGCTATCTGACAAACCAAAATTAAAATAAAATCTAATGATAGAAAAAAGTAGGCATTCCTTCTTTTACGATTTGCAGATTTTCTTCACACTTATGGAAAGTATTTTTCAAACAAGATACTACATCCTGGTTATGGCTTCCACTTCTTCAACTTTGCCAAGGTTCTTCCTTCTTCCTCTCCAAACACTAGCTACCTATTTCTGTTTCTCATTAGGAAACAAACAGGACTCTACAATAAAATTTTAAAAATTAAGATAAATCAAAAACTAACACATAGGTTTTGGGCAAGACAAACAGAAGGAAAAACACCTAAAAGAAGGCACAAGAATAAGAGACCCACTTGGTCACTCACTCACGAATCCAATAAAAACACTGAATTCATAGCCATAATACAAGAACAGAGGACCTGGTGCAGATCCATGCAGGCTCTGTGCTTGCTGCTTCTGCCCCTCTGAGTTCAAATGAGCTATGATCCTGTTGGCCTTGATCTCTTGAAGTCCACCATCTCTCTGGATTTTACACTACTTCTGTCTCCACTTATGCAGTGTTACCTAAGCCCTGAGGAAAGGGGTTTGACGGAGACATCCCACTTAAGGCTGAGTATTCAAAGGTCTCTCACTCTCTGGATAATTTCAGGTTGTGTGTCTTTGTTTTTGTTACTACTAGCTGGACAAGAAAGCTTTGCTGGTGATGGCTGGTCAAGACACTCTACTATGAACAGAACAGAAGATCAATAGGAGTAACTTTTTTTTTAACCCTGGTTCCCTGCGTTATCTAGTCTCAGGTTCCTGGTCATTCAAGCAGTGCCCAGTATGGGTTATGTCTAGTGGAATGGGCCTTAATTCAAATCAGATATTGGCTAGTTACTACCAAAGGAATTGTGCCATCACTAGAATATTTTAAAGGCAGGAAACAATTACAGATCAAAGAGTATGTAGCTGGATGTCTGTTTCCTTTTCTCTGGTAGCCCGCAGAGTAGTTTTCTGTACCATTAAAACAACAAAAAACAAAAAAACACTAAAATCTACATTTTAGATGAAGGCTCTATAAAGGTGATAGGTCACTTTCTCCATGTTCTATGAGTTCTGTGGGTGTTATCTTGAGCAATGTAGCCTTGATATCACTTTGTGAAGAACAGTTTATAATCTTGGAAATAGAAGACGTTGTCTGGGGGTTGCTAGAAGACCCCTGTTGGCCAATAACTCAATCAGATATATCCCAATCCCAGTACTTGAAGCTTCTTTGGAGACAAGAGACGGCTAATAGGAACTGCCCCCTCCCCGACACACACACACTATTTGGCAATTTAATTTAGTTCACCTTCCTACTTGAACATATTTTAGGAAGATCCTAATGTATGTTTACATACCACCTCTTTAACGGTCTTTAATTTTAGTTGTCTCTTCTTATATTTCCTCTACCGCTCTTAGTGTCTGAGAGTTTCTCTTCCATCTTTTGTATTCTGAAATTCTTTTTTTTATTAGATATTTTTTTTATTTATATTTCAACTGTTAGCCATTTGTCTGATTTCCCCTCTGAAAAATCCCTATCCCCTACCCCCTAACCCTGTTCAACAACCCACCCACTCCTGCTTCCCTGTCCTGGCATTCTCCTGCACTGGGGCATTGAACTTTCTCAGGACCAAGGGCCTCTGCTCACATTGATGTCCAACAAGGCCATCCTCTGCTACATATGAAGCTGGAGTCATGGGTCCCTTCATATGTACTCTTTGGTTGGTGGTTTAGCCCCTGGAAGCTCTAGGGGTATTGTTTGGGTCTTATTCTTGTTCCTTTTATGGGGTTGCAAATCCCTTCAGCTCCATCAGTCTTTTCTTTAGCTCCTCCACTAGGGACCCTGTGCTCAATCCAATGGATGGCTGAGAGAATCCACCTCTGTATTTGTCAGGCACTGGCAGAGCCTCTCAGGAGACAGCTGTATCAGGCTCCTGTCAGCAAGCACTTTTAGGCATCCACAATAGGGTTTGGGTTTGGTGACTGTATATGGGATGGATACCAAAGTGTGACAGTCCCTGGATGGTCTTTCCTTCAGTCTCTGCTACACACTTTGTCTCTGTATCTCTTCCCATGGGTATTTTGCTCCTGCTTCTAAGAAGAACCGAAGTATCCATACTTTGGTCTTCCTTCTTCTTGAGCTTCATTTGGTCTGTGCATTGTATTGTGGGTATTCCTAACATTTGGGCTAATATCCACTTATCAGTAAGTGTATACCATGTGTGTGTTTTTTGAGATTGGGTTACCTCACTCAGGATGATATTTTCTAGTTCAATCCATTTACCTAAGAATTTCATGAAATCATTGTTTTTAATAGCTAAGTAGTATTCCATTGTGTAAATGTAACACATTTTCTGTATCCATTCCTCTGTTGAGGGACATCTGGGTTCTTTCTCCCTCTGGATGTTATAAATAAGGCTACTATGAACATACTGGAACATGTGTCCTTATTACATGTTGGAGTATCTTCTGGGTATATGCCCAGAAATGGTATATCTGATTCTTCAGGTAGTACTATGTCCAATTTTCTGAGGAACATACAGACTGATTTCCAGAGTGGTTGTACCAGCTTGCAATCCCACCAGCAATGGAGGAGTGTTCCTCTTTCTCCACATCCTCACAAGCATCTGCTCTCACCTGAGGTTTTGATCTTAGCCATTCTGACTGGTGTGAGGTTGGAAACTCAGGGTTGTTTTGATTTGCATTTCCCTGATTACTAAGGATGTTGAACATTTCTTTAGGTGCTTCTCCAATATTCAGTATTCCTCAGTTGAGAATTCTTTGTTTACCTCTGTACCCCATTTTTATTTGGTTCTCTGTAATCTAACTTCTTGAGTTCTTTGTATATATTACATATTAGCCCTCTGTCAGATGTAGGGTTGGTAAAAATCTTTTCCCACTCAGTTGGTTGTCATTTTGTCCTATCTTTTGATGGTATCTTTTGCCTTACAGAAGCTTTGTAATTTTATGAGGTCCCATTTGTCAATTCTTGATCTTAGAGCATAAGCTATTGGTGTTCTCTTCAGTAAAGTCTCCCCTGTGCCTGAGAATAAGTGCCTCTTCCACTTATTCTTTTCTATTAGTTCAAGTGTGTCTGGTTTTATGTGGAGGTCCTTGATCCATTTGGACTTGAGCTTTGTACAAGGAGGATCCATTTGCATTCTTCTGCATGCTAACTGCCAGTTGAACCAGCACCACTTGTTGAAAATGCTGTCATTTTTCCACTGGATGATTTTAGCTCCTTTATAAAAGATCAAATGACCACAAGTGTGTGGGTTCAATTCTGGGTCTTCACTTCTATTCCATTGATCTATCTGCCTGTCACTACCAATACCACGCAGTTTTTATCACTATTGCTCCATCCTGGAATGCTGATTCCCCCAGAAGTTCTTTTATTGTTGAGAACACTTTTCAATATTCTGGAATATTTGTTATTCCAGATGAATTTGAGAATTGCTGTTTCCAACTCTAATGAAGAATTGAGTTGGAATTTTGATGGGGATTGCATTGAATCTGTAGATTACTTTTGGCAAGATGGCCATTTTTACTACATTAATCCTGCCAATCCAAGAGCATGGAAGATCTTTCTACTTCCTGAGATCTTCTTTAATTTCTTTCTTCAGAGATTTGAAATTCTTGTCATACAGATCTTTCACTTGCTTGGGTAGAGTCACACCAAGGTATTTTACTATTTTTAACTATTGTGAGTTGTGTTGTTTCCCTAATTTCTTCCTCAGCCTGTTTATCCTTTGAGTAGATGAGGGCTATTGATTTGTTTGAGTTAATTTTATATCTGGCCACTTTGCTGAAGTTGATTTTCAGCTATTGGAGTTCTCTAGTGGAGTTTTGGTGGTCACTTAAGTATACTACCATATCATCTGCAAATAGTGATAGTTTGACTTTTTCCTTTCCAATTTGTATCCCTTTAACCTTGTTTTGCTGTCTAATTGCTCTAGATATAACTTCAAGTACTATGCCTCTGAAATTCTTGTTTGAGTTCCTATGTTTTCCCATTTCTAGATTTTCTTCAGTTTGAGTTTTCTTTACTGATTCCATTTCCATTTTCAAGTCTCGAACCTCATTAGTTTCCACTTTCTGTTGTTGTTTTTATAGAGATTTTAAAGGGTTTTAGTAATTTTCTCTTTAAGTAACTCTATAGTATTCCTAAATGTTATTTATGATCTTTTCATGTATGTTAGTTATTGTGGAATACTTAGAGCCTGCTGTAGTAGGGTTGCTGGGCTCTACTGGAGACATATTGTACTGGCTGTGCTTTTACACGGATTATTGGTTGTGCTTTTACACTGATGTTTAGAAATATGGCTTTGGGAGAGGGTTTTGTTCCCTAGTTTCTGTCATCTTTTCTAGTTCTTAGAAGAATATGCTGGCTATCTGTTTCCTGATTGGAAATTTTTCTGGGACTCTGATAATTGTGGCCACTAGAGGTTCCAGGAAAAATGTGTTTGTAGCCGGTGGGAGCTGATGCTTAGAAATGTAGATAGGCTAGGCTGTGTTGAGGAGACCACAGGAAAAAGGAATGTATGATCTCCTTCTCTGTTAAAGGAATTACAAAGAGAACATCTGTGTGATCCACTGGAGATGGAGGCACAAAACTGGGGAAGGATGCCACATATATTATTCTGCTGCAGAGGTGGAAATGAGGGATTAAGTTAGTACAGAGAGAGGAGTTCTGCAGTTAGCCTGCCTGTTTCCCTGGTCAGAATGACATGTTGGTTCCCAGCAAATTCCAAATGGAGTTGGAGGTTACCTAAAATCAATGAGTGCTGGGGATGGAGGGAATTAAGAAGGAAAGATTTGTGTGATCCACAGAGGTAGAGGCATAGGGCAAGGTTATAGCAGGTATTCTAATGAAGACCTGGGGATGAGACTCCCTTCTATGTTTATAAATTGAATACCATAGCAACAAATAGCCAGTAAAACAACTCACAAAGAAATAAAAATATTGGGTGGATGGAAATAAAAATTCATAATAGTAAAGCTACTTATATATGTAATACATATATTATGTAATACATAAATAAATTCAGTACATTAATAAAATATCATAGTTTAAATAAAGACAAATCTAACATCATGTCATAAGAGAGTATGTGGCTAAAGTCAGTTACCTTGTCCATTTAGAAATTAGATTTTCAAAAGGAACTTGAAACCAGAGACATGGGATAAGAGAAATAAAATTCTCTTGCACAAATAAGTTATGAGACTGCTTCACAGCACTGGATAAGAATAATATTAGGAAGGAAATTGTCCTCTAATAAACTGTGAAAGTATAAGTGGCATACCACTCTGAAATGGCTAAATACAAAAAGTACATAAATATTTGTCAAGGGTAAATATATACAAAATACAGCCATTATTTTTTTTTTAAAAAAATCAGTAGATCTTGTAAACTATAATGTAGTCAAAATGTCTTCATGTTTTAGCTTACTTCAATAGTTTGCTTCATTCTGGGTTGAATAACTCTTTGTTGTAATAAAAAACCATTTTATTATCCATTTAGTTGCTGAAAGAGTTGGATTATTTCCTCTTCATAGCTACAAGTTATAGCATTAATTATATTGCTTGTGTTGATACAATTACTTAATTGTTGTGAGGGGCTAGATTTTACTTTTTAGATGTTCCCAAAATGTTTTTTAATATGGAAAATATTATCATAATATCTCAATGATCAGTGTATAAGGGTTCTCATTTCTCTATTTCTACATTATGGTGTCATTGCTTAAATTATAATTATAATATTATTTTGATCTTATGGTTACATAGTACCATCTTGATTACTGTATTCAGTGATGGTAAAGTGGTATCTGTCACATACACACACACCATACACATGCACACACACACACACACACACACACACACATGCACACACACACACACACACACACACACACACACAAGCACACGAAGCCAGGCTCTATTGAATCATCTTCTTAAACTTTCATATAGTTAAAAACAAGGCATTAGCCAGTGGCAGCCTTGACTACTATCAAGTAAATTTTATGCAGTAGTTACTCAATAAGGATACCTTTGTAATATTTTAGTATTCAAAGACACGTCACAGGTTCTAATCATCCTAAAAGAAAAGATAACATACATGGAAATGAAGTCAGGGGGAAGGATGAAGCTTACTGGCACACAACTAAAATATGGAACATCTTTTCATATGAATATATGTCATTTAGTGTCATCTGTGGTAAAAATAATAATCCACACTTCTGGCATTCATTAACATAAGATTTCTATTTCTTACTCATTTAAGAAGTCATTATTAACATGTTAATGGTTTAAGGGCTCTTTCTTAATATATTAATCCTAAAGTTATTTCTCTTTCATAAAAGTTATGCTATCTTAGTATAAAAGTATTATGCTATCTATAGATTGTCTTTTTATTCTACCATATTTTTGAATTGCAAAACATTGCTTGAAGTTTCATGAAATTCCAACTAACAATGTTCACTTTTTTTTTCAAGGTTTCCATACTGTTCAGACACCTTTTATGTTCTTATACTTTCCTCTAGCAGCTCCATTAGATGTCATAGTGAATAAATCTCTCTGCTGGTACTGTATGTGTAGGCTATTACTTTTGAGTTCCGCATTCAATGACAACTTGAACTGTTTTCTATTTGCACGAATGCTTGGAGACTCCAGCTGTTCTCCTTCCACTGCCATGCTTATAAAGGAATAAGATAAGTGATCGGATGCTTTATTTTCATAGAGATTCATAATTTCATGCCATTACATGTAGTCTGAAGTCTATGTGGGTGTTTTCCCCTTCTTGTAAGTGAACTGGGCATTTTTGTTTAAACATATTTGTCTTCAGACAGTTTATGAGTCATGTATGAAATCTGAATAATTTGGGGGATGCATCTGTGAAATGCAGTGGACTCCATTGTCATTGGCTGGACTCCAAATTATTCCTTTGTGTTGGGTTTATGTATTGGTTTCCATTTAAGCTGAAGAGAAAAAGGTTAAGACTAAAAACATTTTTTTCCATATCTGATAGATTTAACTAGATTTTATTTAAGTTTAATTGGTTTCAATAGAAGGACTCAAGTATTCCGAGATGCTCCTGAATTCTCTTTGTAGTCGAGGATAACCTTGGAATTTTGGTCCTCTTGGCTTCTTAGCTACACATCTGAAGGCTGGGATTAAGAGACTGTGGAAACATTCCCAGTTTATTCAATGCTGGGAACAGACTCAAGCAAGGCTTTATGCATGCTAGGCAATCTCTAAACCTAATAAGAATATCCACAACCTGCAGGGAAATGTGTGTGTGTGTGTGTGTGTGTGTGTG
>NW_022196900.1:13004973-13011706 GCF_008632895.1 Mastomys coucha
GTGTGTGTGTGTGTGTGTGTGTGTGTGTGTATGTGTGTGTGTGTGCGCGCGCGCGTGCACTTATAAGACATGAACGATCTTAAAGAAGAGACAAAAGCTCAAAGAGAATGAGATTTATGAGAGAAAAGAGCAGAGTGGAGCTCTTGGGTGGGAAAAAGAGGAGCATCCAGAAAGCACAGGAAAGGGAAATGGCAGAGGGAGGCAGAAAAGAACATTTTTAAGTGCCATAACAAAAGTACTAAGAAAATCAATGTTTTACAACCACAATGTTACTGAAATAACAAAAGGAATGCAAGTGTGATTGTGAGTTGAAATAGAACTGTTCTTCCCAGCCATGCTACTTCCAACTCTTCCTGCTGCAGAGAAACTTATTCAAACATGTTCATCAATTCTCTGTTCATAATAGTCATGAACCGGAAACAGACTATATTCCCATCAATATATGGATGGATAAAGAAACTATGATACTTTTACAATATGTAATATTACTAGGCCACTAAAAATGGAAATTATAAAATATTCAGGTAAATGGATAGAGGGAGGAAAATTCATCCTGAGTGAGGTAACCCAGACTCCAAAAGACAAATATGGTATGTATTTACTTATATGTTGACATTAGCTATTATATCTTCAATAAGCAAGCTACTACTCATATAACCACAGAGGTTAGGAACAGAGTAAGGTACAACTGGAGAAAGAATTGTATTTCTCTAGAAAAAGAAATAGCACAGATAGTTATGTATGGATGGTGGGGAGAATGGAACAGGAAGATCAGACAAAATGGGGTAGAGAAGAGTGGGTTAGGGATTGAATATGGGAGAGACAGCTAAAGCTAAAAGCCATTTGAAGGATTTTATGGAAAGCTAATAAATAGAAACTTCCTAAATTATATACATATAAATATGTGCTCTAAATAGAATCACCAAATAATATAGTGATATTTTAGATACAATAGAGAAACTCCTAGCTGGAGATCTCTCATCATCAAATGAATACTCCTGGAGTAGGTCTCATCTAACGGAGTTGTTTGCAAAGGCTCCATGAAAACCCCCAGACACCTAAGCTATGTCATGGCTATTAGTTTCTCTCCCCAAATTGGTGGTAAAGCACTACTGCTGACATACCTACACAACTTATTGAACATGAAGAAGTTGAACGTGTGCCTACCAAGAGCTTTCACCCCTAATGATTCATGCTCCAGGTACTGTAAGGTACCCTGCAAACTACCAAAGGAAAAGGTACAAAGCAAGCCAGTTACAAGCCTTTCGATCTACAAAGGTGACCTGCAAGACCACTAGTGTAATAATGGCACAAAGCTTGTGGGAATAACCAACCAATATCTGATGGGATTTAAGGCACACTCCATGAGATGGGACCCATTTCTAACATTGCTCATGCGGCCAAGGACCTACTGATAGCCAAAAAAAAACATAACAACAAAATGAATCCTAATGATATTCTGCTATATTGATCAGTTTCTTCCTGAGCCATTATCAGAAAAGTTTTGTCCTGCAGTACATGGGAGCAAATACAGAGACCCACAGCTGGACAACATGTAGGGAGTGAGAGACCTAAACAGCATGTCTCCATCAATCTCTCCCTCCCTTTACAGTTCATGGATCCCGCAGAAGCCAGAAACACGCACAACAGTAGATGCCCAACAGAAAACAAATTCAATGGTATTTTCGTGGGTTGTTTTGGGGTTTGTTTCTAATTTTTGTATTATAATGTGTTGTCTGGCCTTTTTTCTCCCCTACAGGTCTTTTGTTTATATGGCTCCTGATTTTGTATTTTTATAGGATTTCTGTTAGCCATTGTGTGTCTCTGCATCTCTATGCTTCCTGTGCTTTTTCTTTGGTTCTTTGTTTTTGTGTTTGTTTGTTTCTATCTCATTTGTGATTGTTTGTTCTTATTTTATTCATATACATATATAGAAAGAAAATTAAAGCACACATACATACATATATGTCTGTGTGTATGTGTGTGTATATATATATGTGTGTGTGTTTGTGTTTATGTGTGTATATGTGTTTTGTGTGTGTTTACCTAATCAGAGAGACATTTAAAATGGATGTGAATTTGGGTGGGTGGAGAGGTGGATGCATCTTGGGGAGAAAACTCTAATCAGGATATATTGTATGAAAAAAATCTATTTTCAAAAAGTATGTGTGTTGGGAATACATAGATAGATAGATAGATAGATAGATAGATAGATAGATAGATTGATAGATAGATAGATAGACAGACAGACTCATAAATAGTACTGTTCATTTCATGCAGACAGAAAAAGTAAGAGAAGACTTAGTTCAGTGTAAATATTCTGTAGGTCTCCAGGAGGCAAACCATTTATGTGAGATAATCGGACATTCAAGTAGATGTAAGTTCAAATATATTAATGCATTATAGCTGAGTTTTAAGGATGAAATGAAGCACAAAGTCAGCAACATTTCAAAGAGCTAGGGCTGCGGAAAAGATTATAGGGTATTCTATTCTTCAACACAGAAAAGCCAGAGTATACTGTAAAGTTCCCTTTATCCCTAGCAAACCTACAATAGTAACTATAGGAACCAGTAAGAGTTATTAAAATTATGCCACATTACTATGTTTGAGTTTCATTTTTTATGGCTGGTTCATATGCTCAAAACTTTTTCTTCATAATCTGTTTACTGAGGGTGTACCAGTCAGAAGACCATTTGTCAAGCACCCCAAATCCCTGTGTTTGTTCCCCAGTTCCACAAACATTGGACATAGTTGCACATGGCTGCAATCTCAGCAGCCTGAGAGTGGAGGAAGGAAGTTCAGAAACTCACTTTCACTTTTACCTACACCGAGAAGTTGAGGCCTGCCTGCACCAAAGTCTCAAAGCTAAACAAGTAAACCTGGCTTCTAGAAGATGAAGAACCAACTGTCTCTAAAAAAATGTATTCTTTCATAAGTCAACCACAACCCAGTGGAAGGCCATGCATAGCAGAATATACAGGCAGCAGGAATTGATAAATGTGTAAAAACTAAAAATAAGCAGAGGCAAGTTAGGTAGGCAGAAAAGGGGTGGATCTGGGTGAACTTAGAGGAGGTGTGGCAAATATGATTAAAACACACTATACAACATCCCCAAAGAACTAAAAATAATAATAAATATGGGCCCTGGAACAAATTATCTATAGCTACTACTAAAATATGAGTTTTTGTTCCTCTCTTCCTAAAAATACTGTCAGCATTAAGGGCAATGTGCACAGCTCTGCAGGTGCGCCTAGAATTTAATGGAATCATTAGCGAAAATGCTCTGCACCTGCAATTAGCTCAGCCTGTAACTGTCCTTTCACTCCAAAGTTCCCCAGGGGAAAAAGTAAAAGGAGGCAATAGCTTCCATGTGCTGATACTGATTAGATACAAAGTTTCAACCTGTTCTTTTGCTGTGTGGTTCTTTCTATCATTGTCCAATAAGGAAATGAAAGGAAAAGTCAACCAGTGAGGTGAGATGTGCCAACCAGCATGACCACTGATTTGCTTTTCTGCACTATGCCAAAGAGGAAAATAAATATAAAAATTTTCTAAATGTTATAAATATAAATAAATATAAAATGTTATACATGTATATATCAATTTTTATACATTTTAATAGGTACAGTTGATAAGATTATCCATATAAAATTCCCATCTTTTAGTGATGTAAGTCTCCAAATAGAGTTCACAGCCAGATGGTAGATTGTTAATAAAGTCAATTTTGTACACTGAAAACAGAGATGTCATAAAATACTTTAAAGAAAATGAAATATCTGGACAAATGCACCTGTATCATCTACCTAGAAGAATATGATACCTTTAGTGTAATTCTAAATTAGTGAAATGAAGAAATCCAAGAAAATGTTTCTAATTTTACCTCTCAGAAAAAAAAAAAAAACCCTCTAAGTACAGGAGAGAAAGATTTCAGTGTGTGTGTTAACAGATTCTACATCTTTGCAGTTTCCCACAGGGCCCTGGCACAGTCACTAATAGGTAGCTTTCTTTCCACTTTACAAAAAGATGTTGTTGATTATCGTTGGATTTGTGCATTTTATTGTTGTAGGCGCTGCACTGGGAGAATTACACTGGAAGAAATTTTTATCCTTCTAGATACAAACGTGTGTTATCATTATAAATGTTTCAAGAGTGTCAAGTACTGTGAAAATTTTCCAAAAACTTCAAAGCCTACAAAAAATTTGAAGTTTATGTAACTATTCATCAACCCGACTAAAAATTATGTATTTGCAATAGGTATTTTATTGAACCTAATAAATACTTTATCTCTAAAATGCTGATATTATAATTATAGTAACAATTAATGTCAGGAATTAAGTTCAGACCATATGTAGTAATTTTTCTTTTCTTTTTTGTACACATGTGCTTTACTCAGATGTTAATATATTCCAAATTTCTCTGCAAATAAAGGGTGAGAATTTTGAAAAAAGAAAGGCTGGATGAACTGGCACGTGGTTACAAAACTGATTGAACCCAAGAACAAAGTTTCCTTAAGGTAAAAACAAAAGAAGAAAAATTTTAAAAACTACAACAAAATTTCTGTCATGTGTATGTAACATGACTTTCGTTTGCAGGAATCAAAACATAATTTTGTGCAACATAGAAATTGGTTGGTATTAGTTTGACACTGCCTTTTTTTCAGAAACTATATTTTTAAATTATACATTCCTTCTTCCATGTTAAACTGAATTGTTTCCGTGTTTTAAAAAATTCAAAAGTAGTGTATTATCAGCCTTTGATAATATTATCTCTTTACTATGTAAATGCAGCTGATTAATTCTCAGCCTTAAATTGGTGAGGTCAGTAAATGGCATGAGAGATTACAAACATCTGGATTGGAAATCTAAACTCTTTGAATCAAAATGATTAGTTTCACTGGATGCAAATCTCAGTAAATAAGAATTGCAGGCTATTTGCACAAGTGACATGTCTTAGAAGAAATTGATGGCATGTGTGTGATAAACTATAAATGCATAAATGTTCTTGATATTTACTGGAATTAGGTATACCAGATGCCACGTTAACATTTGGCAAGTGGCAGCCTAAATGAGTGATTGGAGAAGTAAATAGTTTACAGGGTTTTAATATAATGTGTGTATACACCAGAGACTTGTGAAACTACTAAATATTTAAATGTATATACTGGCACTGTACCTGGTGAATGTGTTTAAGGTGCCAAAGCAAAAATCAATGATTCACAGAGGGAGATTTTTTTCCTTTTCTCTATAAATCTTAGAAACCTATGCTTCACTAAAAAGATATGGATCAATGTCTCTTAGAGATTTGTAGAAAATGTTAAAAGAAAAGAAATAGGAATACTAGAGAAATATATTAAATCCACATAGATGATATGAGATACACATAAATTCCACATTCTCTCCATATTCAGAAGCTTAAAATTCACTGAGTGTTCTCCATGTTCTTCTCATGAGGCTAAAGTAAGGTTACTGTCAACATTTAATCACATAGAAGTTAAGTTAGCAAGGTCAGATGAAACAATACATGAAGATGTTGAGAAGCTAACAAGTCGTTGAAGAGTGAGGAAGCAAATGTTCAAGCAGAAGGACCTAAGATTTGAGACCTGCCACCAGGATTATGGTTTGCTACAATATAGCTGTTTATTCATCTGTAAGTTACTGTGTGTTTATAAATTCTCAAACAAAACAACAACAACAAAACAACAACAAAAACAGAGAATATGAGGTACTGAACAAGAGCTTTGGCAAGTTCAGTTGATTAATGTTGGACCTCAGGATTTAGTTATCAGAGGGAAATGTTTAAAAAATAAATAATTCGGGCTTGAATAAATTGAATGTTGGGAGAGAAAAGGAGAGAAAATCAAAATGTTAAGCTTTAATTACCAAGCACTCTTCAAACTGCTTAACTACGTAAAGCAGTGATTTTAAGAACCATTGTGAAGTACAAGAGAGGATGTTAAAAAAAAAAAAGCCAGGATAACTATGGAAGCCACAATTCATTGGAACAAAAATTTTAATGTTTTTAGAAAGAATAACTGCCAAGTTTATAACATATCCTTTTAAAGCAAAAGCAAAATACACATTATCTGAGGCAAAGAAAAACAAAGGGAAATGGGTTTAATGCAAGCAGAAAGACAATAAATAAAATGTATAAATTACAAACTAAAGACAAAGAGCAATAATCCCTGAAGGAAGTTTACAAATGCAAGAACATAAACTAACCATAAAGTTACTATGGAAATCCAAAAGCTGAAGATCAATGTATTGGAAAATGGATTGGTTCAATAATATATTTTTCAATGGCCATGGAAAAAAGTTTCAAAATGAATTAAATTCCTCAACTTCATGTGAAAGTCACAACATTGTTGGGTCAGGAGGTGTGGAAGTAAAGATATTTCAAGACACCCAACCTCTGAGATTAATTTAGGAATGATTTTCTTGCCTTAAGGGGTAAAAATGGCTTTTCTTTTCTTTTTGTTTTTGTTGTTGTTGTTGTTGTTGTTGTTTTCTTTTAGATATTTTCTTTATTTACATGTAAATTTCTCCATTCCCAGTTTCCCCTCCAAAAAACAAAGAAACAAACAAAAACATCAAAAACAAACCCCTGTTGCCTCCCACTTCCCCGTGCCTGCCACCCCGCCCTCTCCCACTTTCTGGCCCTGGCATTTTCCTACACTGGGGCACAGAACCTTCACAGAGCCGAGGTCCTCTCCTCCTATTGATGATCAAATTTGCAA
>NW_022196900.1:13012535-13027978 GCF_008632895.1 Mastomys coucha
CCACCAGCAATGAAGTAATGTTCCTCTTTCTCCACAACCTCTCCAGCATCTGCTGTCACCTGAGCTTAAAAATGGCTTTTCATGAAAAGGAAATGACTAGAAATAAGTTTAAGACCATGTTTAAATGTCACAGGATAATCTAGGATATTCTGCCTTGGAATTTAGGAAACTCTATAACTTTTGCGATCTATTCCCTAGGCTCTAATCAATATTAAAGAACTTAAAAAATAAACATGAGAGCTGGAGAGATGGCTCAGTGGTTAAGACCACTGACTGATCTTCTAGAGGTCATAAGTTCAATTCCAAGCAACTACTTGGTGGTTCACAAACATCTGTAATAGGATCCAATGCCCTCTTATGGTGAGTCTGAAGACAGTGGCAATGTACTCACACAACATAAAATAAATAAATCTTAAAATAAAATAAATGAACTTGAAACAAATTTTAAAATATTAAGTTGTTGGTTAAATTCTTAAACACTTGACATATCCTAAAGGAAAGAGAATGGAGAATAGATTATAGGAAATGACTATAGGGAACTTGGATTTGGGGGGTAGCTATAGAGCTAGAACGCATGAATTGTATTCTGTCTCTCTCTCTGTGCATATAAGATAAATCTATGGGTCATATAGCATAATGTAACGATCTATTCATACTGTACAGTGAACATCATGTTTCATCAAACAGTTTTATCCTAGGTTAACTTGGGGGAAGGTTAATTGATTGATTAAGAAATATCCATGAATATGTTGACAATATGGCATTTCTCATGACGTGTGCTAATTTAGACAACATTTATTTCAAAATGTTTTATGAGTGTCTTTTGTATTTTCCATTTTTTATATGGTTCTAGTCAAAACTTAATATACTAAAAATTATTTTTTTAACAACTGTTGCAGATGGCTGCATTTAGAACATTAGGTGTGATTTATTCACTATGTATATCATTGACTGTGGAAAGTCCTAACTATTTTTAAAAACAGGAAATTCATTTATCATAAAATATTCAAACCAATATCCTATTCTTTGCCATATAATGAGCTACCAAGAATTTGCAAAGAGAAGGTTAGTGGCCTCAACTATCTGAAGAATACAATCTCTCTATCATTTACTACATACATTAGGAAGTGAATTATTAGAAGTTAGGCCGTCCTGAGGAAAATGTAATAAATAGGAATTTAATATCCAAGAGAGGCTTTCAAAGTAGAAGGTTTCTCATGAGTATTTTTTTAAGTTTACCAATACAGATAATGAGCTGCAAATAACTTCCTAGGAACAGTGAATTTTCTCAAAAGTTAGTGCTAGACTTTATATATACATTTGAGATGTGTGTGTGTGTGTGTGTGTGTGTGTGTGTGTGTGTGTCTGCATGTGCACACACATTTTCACTCTCTGGAATCCATCACAAAAAAAGCCCTGTTAGAATGTTTCTGTATAGGTTCGGTATTTTACATACATTTAATCTAGTTAAAGTATTGAAGGACTTTTTTAGATAAAAATTTAGAAAACTTTAATTAGAATGATAATCAGTGGAGATCTATAAGACAAAGGTTAGAGAGCTACAATATGCACTTGCTATAAAGAAATTGGGTATTATTAATTTAACCAGGAAGGTTTTATCATAAAAGAGTAGGTATTACAATATTAAAAGAAAGCAGAGGTACACACAATAAAGTTAGCAACTGTAGGCTGAACAAGCACATTATATATAATTAAGATTCATTTTTCCACTCAATAATTCATTTACTTGGCCTTAATGAGAATGAGAAGATTTTATTGTTGGGTAATCATCTTCTTGGTAGTGTTTTGCTAGCTCACATGAGGGTTGTAAACTGTCTCTACTGCCAAGAAGCAAGGCAAATTCTAATTGTCTCCCTTGTCTTGTTTTGCACATAAGGTAAATACCATCGTGCTCAGGAAACAATGGAACATTGGTGTTTTAAAAGAATACAAAGGACCAGGTTTGAGGAAATCTTTCTACTAACCTCTTAGCATGTTATCTCTGTCTTTTTTATATTATTTGTTTGTTTTGTTTTGTTTTGCTTTGAGACAACAAATAACCTGGAATAAATACTGTTTTATGGACAGAAGTTGTTTTAGTTGACTTGTGAGTCCTGAGGAATGCAGGATCTACATAGTTGTATATTTAACATAGTAACTGAAGTAAAAATTAAATGTCAGTTATTATATCTCAAGCCATCTGAATAAATGATTTTTTTTTCAAATTGAATAACTAGGGCTTTACTACTTGAGGTAAACTCACCATCTTCTGATGTTGACAACTGGTATTTTTGACTTTCCAAGAAACAAAGTTTGTACTCATGTCTTAAATTTGTGCTTTTTTTAAACACTCCCTCATTGAAGTAATATAAGTTTTTCTTATTGGTGACAGCAGTGCTGAATTCATTGACAATCAAGATGATGGATTATGGTGTCCTGGTGCTGTTGAGTGAGAATGGCAAAATGTTTGAAGATAGCAGACATGGCATGGGTTTAAATTAGCAAGAAAAATAAGTAAGTGATTCAGTGACAAAAGTTTAAAAATGTAAAAGGACAAAACACACCAACTTACAATTACCATGGCTTTTATTGAATCTGAGTATCCAACCCAGGGCCTTGCATCCGCTTGCGAAGAGGTCGAAAACTAAGCCATATACCTAGCCCCTGTACATATTTAATTTCTAGTTTTTCATTAGATCTTAATGAGCCTGTGTGGAAGTATGTAGGAGAATAGTTAAAGAGCTTTTCATTACATATTTTTCTAGACATTCTGCTAGAAAGAGGCCTAGTGACATAGCTCATTTGTTTTAGAAAATGAGAGATTTCCTCCAAGTAGACATTTAAAAGAGAAGAGTCAAATTGCAAAGACAAAATAAAAGACTCCCACAGTAATATATAGCTCAGTGTTAAGTTTTCTTCTCCCTTCTGCTCACCCTGGTAATACAAAAGTCAAGTAAAAGAAGAAAGCGACATCGAAAAACAGGAAGTCACCTAGACCTTGGTACCGCCAGAAGACACTCACACAGTAAGGCTGTATTAAATATCCCTTTTCTAGAATAGGTATCCATAATTTTCTATATTTTATGCCCATATTGGCTTTTAAAGACAATGACAAGAGTGAAATAAAATAGGATAATATTATCTTTTTAACAGTTTCATGTATTGGTCTTACAATTACCTATTTAGGATCTCTTGGTAAGAAGATGTTAGCTGAAAACCGTAGAAAGTACAACCGAAATAGAACGAGAACAAAATAGCAATAAGGAAGTTAAGGGCTAACATTTTTGATAAATTACAGAGGCAGTATTCTACCTCATTATATTCAGAGTTACAAATTAAAACCTCAGCTCATATTTCTCATTTTCACCTTTTCTATTTTTCCAGGAGGACTATCTGGCATTTTCTTTCATTTTGTCTCATTAATAGTAATGAGTCAAAGTGAAAAAGATTGAATTTTGAGCCATCCATTACCGTTAATGGTAACATTGGTGGAGGGCATGTTCCATGTGTAATGATGTCAGCTTTCTTATTTTTCAAATACATAATATTCAGGATTTCTTTTAAAAATATCATTGAAAATTAATTTTTAGAATGATATGAATATTTCTTCCACAGAAAATTATGGGATATTCTCAGTTCCTCAAATGAAAACTAATTGACTTATGTCCTAAAGTGTTTTGACCATACTTTTCTCGGGGTATTTTTAGTTCTGTATTATAGTTTTGTTCATAAGCATAAACACACCACACAGATAGTAAACTGATCTCCCCACAGCAACATACTCAGGACATGTAATAAGTACTTTTGAATTAATATAAAGTAAAAAAATGAAAATTGTGTAGTATTTTAAAACTCTATTAAATAAAATTCAGTAGTCTATAAAATTTACTTTTTAGAATCCAAAATATGCACATTGACATAACATATAGGAATTAAGTACACTATGGAATGGGAAAGTATGCTGACCCTTAAAGATATGCAAAAGAGCATTGTATCATAGAATATTAAGTATCAGATCAGGAGTTTTCTTATCCCTAAGAAAATGTAAACCAAACCTTCCAAAGAAAAGAAGACATTAAATATAATTATGCTGAAAAGAACTGCAAAAATGATATAAATGGGATATAGTTGATAGCTTTAGACTGGAAATGGTATTTTCTTTTCTAATTGAAATTTAGGTAATGAAAACCCAGGGTAGAAAACTTTAAGTTGTTGAGCTACCTGTTAGTGGAACTAAAGACCATGAAAACCCTATCCTGAGATGTCAAACAAAATTTTGAGAATTCACCAGCAGAGACCATGTCTCACTTACTTAGAAAATTAGGATAAGGAGCTAGAGACATATAAAACACTGCATTGCATATGGCTAAGAATGTAACCTCAAGGGATTCAGAACTATGAAAATCTTCAAAATACAGCACAAAGCAAAACCTCTACTATTTGCTTTATTTTATCTTTTCAATTTTAATTGAAATATAATTAAATCACTTTTCTAGTGTCCTTTTCTTCCTCCAATCCCTCTCAAATTGATGACCTCAATATTATTATAACTATTAGTGTTAAAATATGTGTATGAATATGTAAATACAGTCTTCTGAATCACTTTAACATTACTTGTATGTATATGATTTCAGGGCTGAACACTCTATATGGGATAACAATTCAGGGGGTGCATTCCTGGGGAAGACTAGTTCTCTCCCTCTCTGCAATCATTTGTTCCTTATACTTGTTTGTCTAGAGCCAGTACTCTGTGAGATTTATCTCTTTCATGTTAGCATGTCTGTCAATATTATGATTATTTATGTCTTGTTTGGGCATGAAGAGGGGAAGATAGGGGACTGGCAGGATACAGATGAAGTGAGGGGAGAAATGGGAAAATGAGGAATGAGTCTCCCATTGAAGAGAGAAAAGAAGCTCAACTTAGAAAGAGGAAAAGGAAAGAAGGACAAAAAAACCCACTAAGGATGTCTAATAAAGCCTCAAGGAATCATTATTTTATTTTAAGCTATAACTATGAAGATGTGAGCTGGATTTAATCTGGCAGTCTCCTTCCTACAATCTGGCTTCCACATTACCAAAAGGTACTGAGAGTGCTAACAAGGGGAAGAAGCAATCCATAATACTATCGTGCTGTGATGTCTATAAGCCACTACAATGACCAGCATGGGAAGATATTTCTAGAGGTGCAATAGTGCCACTCATATTTTGGTGGTAATCAACAGCTGTCTAATGAACATAAAGCCTTCTCAACAAAAGAGAAATCATGTGTAATATTAGAAATCTGGCCAACTACCCAGGGCTAGTAAGTTCACAGATCTTAAAGAAGAATCTACTACCCACATTTGAATAGACCCGCATGATTTCTGGTCTTACTCAATTCCGAGGATTAGGTATAGCTATCATCCCACACTGAGTGAGCATCTCCTTTCAGCAACTAGAGAGTCTTATGGAAAACTACAACTAGACACAATGCAGAGATCAGCTGCTCTGAGGGAGCCCAGCCCCAGCAGATAAATCTACAACACAAGTTCTACATCAAGCGCTCAGGGAACATTGAGGAAGAGAAGGCACAAAAATTGTAAGAGACAGAGGACAAGGAAATGGAAATAGTTTGAGATTAGGTCTCCAAGGAATGACAGAGAAGCTGTCATTTTAACTTATAATGACAATTTAACTTTTGCTCCCTTAATATATATTATTGAATAAAGGGAAAACATCACAGAAGGCATATTTGGAGGATATATCTTGTCCATGGTATCTCATTCTATCTATCTATCTATCTATCTATCTATCTATCTATCTATCTATCTATCTATCTATCATCTATCACCTATCACCTTCCTATTTATCATCTATCCGCCTATCATCTTTCTATCATCTATCTCCATCATCTATCTATAACTGTCTCCTCTTTCTCTCTGCCTTGTCTTTTCTTCCTCTTTCTGTCTCTCCTAGCTTCCATGGAGTGACCGCCTTTCCTTTCCCTCCTCACATAATGTCCCTGCCTCCCCAACGGCCTAAAGCCATGACACTACACTGATCCTCTGAAATCATGGGCCAAATTAATTTCTTTTTCCTGGAAGTTGACTAGCTCTGAAATTTTGTCACAGTGATAGAAACCTACTAATGCATCTGCTTTTAAGGAGGTATTTTATCATCTTATAATGGAAACACAAAACAAGACCAAAAAAGAAGAAAATGAAAATATACATATGTATGTATAAAATCCCTCATAAATTTACAAGTAAACTCTATGCATATTTGTTTCTGTCAGTCTGAAAACCTGCTCTATACCTACTGCCAAAACTTCCTCTATATCTTAAAAATATCTCAACTTGATAGCAAACTCAGCACTTGCCTGCCAAGGAAATAGCATTGCCTTCTGAAAAACAATGTTTTTCCTGAGACATTCTTTCCCATGACCCCTTAATTACAAACAGGAAGAGAAACAGAAGCAGTTCATTATCCTGAGACTTTTTTTAATCTTTTATTTACTTATTTATTTATTTATTTATTTATTTATTTATTTATTTTTACACTCTAAATTGTATTCCCCTACCAGTCTACTCTCCAACTGTTCCACATTCCATATCTCCTCCCCAACCTCCTGTCTCCACAAGAATGTCCCCACCAACTACCACCCACCACACCAGACCTCTAAACACCCTGGGGCCTCAAGTCTCTTGAGGATTAGGTGCATCTTCTCTGACTGAACCCAGACCCGGCAGTCCTCTGCTGTATACATGTTAGGGGCCTCATATCAGCTGATGTATGCTGCCTGGTTGGTGGTCCAGTGTTTGAGAGATCTCAGGGGTCCAGGTTAATTGAGACTGCTGGTCCTCCTACAGGGTTGCCCTCCTCCTTAGCTTAAGAAGCTTTCTCCTAATTCAACCACAGGGGTCAGCAGCTTCTGTCCATTGGTTGGGTGCAAATATCTGCATCTGACTCTCTCAGCTGCTTGTTCGGTCTTTCGGAGGGCAGTCATGATAAGTCCCTTTGTGAGCACTCTATACCCTCAGTAATAGTGTCAGGACTTGGGGCCTCCCCTGTAGCTGGATCCCACTTTGGGCCTGTCACTGGACCTTCTTTTCCTTAGGCTCCTCTCCACTTCTATCCCTGCAGTTCTTTAAGACAGGAATAATTTTGGATCAGAGTTTTGACTGTGGAATGCCAACTTCATCCCTCACTTGATGCCCTGTCTTTCTGCTGGAGGTGGGCTCTACAAGTTCACTCTCTGCACTATAAGGCATTTCATCTAAGGTCCCTCCCTTTGAGTACTGAGATTCTCTCACCTCCCAGGTCTCTGATACATTCTGGAGGGTCCCCCCAACCTCCTATCTCCTGAGATTGCCTGTTTCCATTCTTTCTGCTGGCCCTTAGGGCTTCAGTCCTTTTCCCCCACCCAATACCTGAGATTTTAACTGAGGGGAAACATCAGATAGATCATGACCAGAAGTTCTGAATATACATTTCTTGTTTGATTTCTTGTATCACACTTTCAAAGTAACAAAATCATATATTTCTACCCAAATAATATAGGTCCCATCTGGAAGAAATACTAAGGATATAAAAAGTATGCAACATAAATATATAGGCATATCTTTAAAATGTTCCTGTCCATCACAACTTAAAAATAAGATATTTGGGTTGTACCACAAATATTTCTAGACTAATAATTATTTCATATCATTTTCTCAGTACATGTATTCCTTTAGATTTCATAAAGTGCTTCCAGGTTTGCTTATTTGTTGTTTGATTGTTTTAAGTTTCCATTTAAAACTACATTAAAGTGTTTTTAACTATGATCTATTTCTAAATGTACCCCCTGATTGATGTGGGCCATTATTCAGAGCCAATCTTTATCATCAAAGCTGAGTAAGTCAGTTATGCTGCCTCAGTCTCAAAAGGAACATCTGGGGAAGTTTGCATTCTTGAGGGAGCAGATGTTTGTCTAATACAATGTCCTTCCCTGACATTTATGGTTTCACAAGGAGGCTGGCTCAGAAGTCACCAATCTACATTTTGAACAACATCTGAAAGCAGAAATGACCTGAAACAAAACCCCTTCCAAAAAGCGATGATGTGAAAATCATCGAGTTGGCTTCTCTTTCCGAACTGTGAATGTGAAGCAGAAATGGAAGAAGAGGGGTAAAACTGAAGCTGAGAGTGCTGCAGGAAGCCTGTGAGGCCACCAGACTCCAGAGTGAAAAGTAGTTTTGAAAAATCTCATTCAATTTGTTTCTTCATGTCTCAAAAGAAAGATATGATTTAATTTTTTTACTTTATAATTTTGTTTTGATACTAATACTTGCAGTGGAACTCCTATCAAATATCTGGCAAATATCTGTAAGAATTCATCTGAATAAAATACTCTTAGTAACACATATCACAATGTTTGTTTTACTATCTGCATCTACCCTAGGGCATGGTTTTATGAGAGCAGGGGGCAGGGACTTTCTTCTTTCAGTGGTTACTCGCTAGCATAGCAACAAGTACAGTGTTTTTCACACCTTGTAGATATTGCAATAAATGTTAATCAAGTGAAATAAGCATTAGCTTTCCCCTGTCACCATCTTCCTTATTTTTCCATTAGCACTCATTCGTTTAGCACATCTTATTTAAACCACTGTAGGCTTAGATTTTTTTCAAAACCTACTTTAGTAAGGCTTCTCAAGTGCTTTAAACCCTGTTCTAGCCCACTGTCCAAAGGTAGGGGAGACAAGATGATAAATAGGACAAGGGGATGTGGGCATGTTTAGAAATAATTCTTTGGGGGATTCCAATCTCCTTTGTCAGGACATTAGCAGACCAATTCAGTAGTGTCAATATACCAACAGTCCAGTTCAAACATGTCACCAAGCACAAATCAGCATCAGTGTTACAATCCAGTGGAAACTCCCAGGTCTCCGCCAAATCGTCGAGAGTCAACAGGAACAACCAGGACCAGCCTTGAGAAGTTCTTGGCTGTGCCTCTCTCGACAAAATAAATGAAGATCAGGGAAGAATGAGACCCATGAAGCATTGCCAGCTATGCAAGCATCTACCCCATCACTGTCTGTCGAATCCTACTTACGTTCTCTCCAAACATCATGTGTTCTCCCACAGGTTTTGCTTCAGTAAAACATCACATGAGTTTGCTTCAGTAAAATATCACATGAGTCTACATCACATAACCCAATCAGAAATTTCCACTTCAAATCACCTTAGGCAAACTCATGTATTCAAATAACAAACTCAGATTTTTTCATTGCTAATAGCACAGGAATAAACTCTACTCAGATTTTCTTTCTGTCCTAAAAATTACATATATTTCAAAAATTCCCAATATAGTCTCATGAATGCATTTTAATCCCTTCTATACCTTTTATACAGTATGGAAAGCAAACAGAGTTGGGGAAATAATGGTCTTAATGAAAGGAGAAAGAATACTCTCTATTGGTTGAATTTGGGTAGAGATTTGATTATAAACACAAAATACCTTCATTTTAATACTAAAAAGGCCTTTGATATCCAAACAAAGTCATTTGTTTTATACATGAGAAAATTAAGATCCAGACAAGATAAATAATCAACAGTACATAAGAGGCTAGCATTGACAGGGCTGTAACTGATTATGGAACTTCCCATGCTTATAATGGTCTCTCCTTTACATTACAACACAGTATGGTATATCATGCATGATGGTAGGATGAACTAACATGAAATATTTATGCTACTTTATTGTGGGATAACATGCAGCCCTGTGGCATTAGATTTAACTTTATTAGAGATAAGCATCTGTGTAATTCATCCTTGGGGAGAAACCAGTTCCAGCATTAACAGTGTTGACTTCACCATTGTCAACAAATGTACTAAATTATTAACGGATATCACAGATGCCAACTAGAATAAAAGACTAATGGCTTATGGTACTTTCATTTATTTGATTTACACATATTGTCAGAGACAACCTTTACAGAGAAACATAAAATAATTAAGCACTTGTCAGAATGGCTAAATGTCACTGTAAAATAAACTAGTAATCTGAATCCCTTGGGACAATTTTCATATGTCACTGACTCTCCTGGGAAGGGAGGTTTTTGAAGCACCATTTTGTAAAATGCAGCCAGTGTGGCAAGTTAAAAGAATCAATAGATTTCATTTATGGATCTAAGAGTAATAGACTAGGCAAAAATCCAAGTTGTAATGGGAAATAAGTAACTAACTTTTAGGGAAGATATGAATAAAAGCAGATTATATCAATGAAGGGTCAAATACAATTAAATCCATTTCCCCAAGCTTTTCCTTTATCTCTTCCCTTCTATTTTCTCCCCATTATTTTATTTTATTTTCTTCTTATTTCACTCTTTTTAGCTATCATAAATTCTCCAAACACAGGTCTGGAGAGAGAACTCAGGAGTTAAAAGCATTTATTTGTTACTCTATCATGAGGACCAGAGTTGTATTTTAGTGCTCATATCTGGCAGCTCACAACCACCTAGAACTACAGCTCTAAGCAAGGAATCTGACATCCTCTTCTGGCTTCCATAGTCAGCTACACACACATCTGCACACATTCGCACACACTTGCACAGAGAGATAATATTAATGATGATAATAATAATATAAAGAAGGAAAATCCTAAAAACTAATAACCCTAAGCATTAATTAACCACTAGTAATAATTTATGCATCCTCTATGACCCTTTCTTTCCTCCATATCACAATCATCTCTAATCTTCCTAGTAGATGATCATTAATTTTATAGAATTAGATATTTTCTTTTTTCCTTTTAGTAACTCAATAATATAACTGCTTAAACTGAATATAGCTAGAGAACCTAAATAGTTAACTTCCTTTCATTCTAAGGCTATTTATGAAATCCCAAGCATTATTTTTTCTCCAAATATCAAGCAGGCAGTATAATATTAACTACAATTTCCATGCTGTCTGTTAGCCTCTCAGATTTTATATATATGACCATTAAATTTGTTTATCCTCTGAATGGTACCTACCCCTTCTTTTGCTCCCAGTCTGTGGCAACCATTACTCCTGTTTCCATGAGTCCAGTTTTTTTTAAAGTATGCATTGATCAGGAGTGAAATCATACAAACTAATTGTGAAAATATAAAATAATTTAAAGTATAAAATATTTTTTTAAAATTAACTTCTCTGACCATAGTAAAACAAACAAGAAATCAAAGGAGGAAAGACAACCATAAAATCACAAACAATGAAAGAGGGATATTGCACAGCTGAGGAATTCATGAGTCAAAGAAGAATTTTAAGGAAAATTAAAAATTTGTGTATAGCAACATTATGCCTGCATAACCTCCAAGAAATTAGTCAACCACACAGTTTGAATATAGCTTAAGCCTTAGGATCTGGGGTTTTCCTCTTGGCTGCTTTACATAATTACTCCACTCCACCAAGCTTTGTGCACTTTCTCCAGGTCATGGGGTGTTATAATTTAATTAACATCTCTGCAGTGTTTGGTGCCCTTAGATTGGCAAAGTACTTGCTCATAGAGCTGTAACACCAGTTATCTGTCATTCTTTCTTCTTCTTCTCCTTCTTTTTCTTCTTCTTCTTCTTCTCCTTCTCCTTCTCCTTCTCCTTCTCCTTCTCCTTCTCCTTCTCCTTCTCCTTCTTCTTCTTCTCCTTCTCCTTCTCCTTCTCCTTCTCCTTCTCCTCCTTCTCCTTCTCCTTCTCCTTCTCCTTCTCCTTCTCCTCCTCTTCCGCCTCCTCCTCCTCCTGCTCCTCCTCCTGCTCCTCCTCCTCCTTCTCCTCCTCCTGCTCCTCCTCCTCCTCCTCCTCCTCCTCCTTCTTCTTCTTCTTCTTCTTCTATTGAAGAGGCCTTGTTTCTCACTCTAGATCTACTAAGAAGCACTTCTGCAGGCAATGTCCCTCAAGGACTAAATAAACCAGAACAAGGCACAGCAGGGTCTCTTCATGTTAATACACAAACGACAGCGCCTGCATGAAAAAGGAAGGATAGGCTCTGAACCTCTGCTAGCACCAAAGCTGCAGCTAAAGACTGAGCTCAACATACCTTTCACTTGGGAGCCTGGGCAGATGCAGGCCATAGTCTCACTCTGATGGCCCATCTGACACTACAGGGTGATGAATGTGTCACACCAGGATGCTTTATTCTCTCTGAAAGTAGAAATTAAATTTCAGATGTGACATTATAAAATATTCATGTCCCAAAGCTGCCTTTCAAATTTAATGGTTGCATGCAAAAGAAGTTTAATTTGCTTCAGAACTTTACATCACAAAGTGACCAAAATTATGTTATTTTTTTTTCCTTTCCTAAAAATACAATGCTCTTTTGACATGAATTTGTCTTGAATATTTTTGAGCTGATTTGACCTGAATTGAGTTTCTGGTTGATGTGTGATTAAACCTGTTGGCATGTGTACTTCCACCCTTCATATTCTGTTAGTCACCAATGTTGTAGGAAATTCCCTGAATGGATTTTTTTTTTGGGGGGGGGGGGGTAAGGCCCTATAGAAAAGTCTTAGGGTATGTATTTAGTTAATTAAAAATTTTTGATTAAAAAATTGTATCACAGAGGAAAAAGTACAAAATTGTTTGAATTTGACTTGTTATATAGCATAAAATTATTTCTTACAAAAGACAGAAAATCATAAAACACTGTCAGTTTTACCAGACAACATGATTATTTTCCTTGAAAATTTTAAGGAATTTAAAAATCTTCAGAATAAAATCCAAGGGATGCAACAGAAACATATAGAATTCAATGTATTTCTGTATTTGGAACAATAAAATGTCAGAGCTTTAAAAATCCACATCACATATAGTAGCATGTAACTCATGTTAGGTGATGACCCTAGCAAGGCATTTTCCATATTGTAGATTAAAGCTAGAAACATCA
The DNA here is from genome assembly GCF_008632895.1 of Mastomys coucha. Lineage (NCBI taxonomy): Eukaryota > Metazoa > Chordata > Mammalia > Rodentia > Muridae > Mastomys > Mastomys coucha. The sequence goes on from NW_022196900.1 coordinate 13,025,412, forward strand.
AACAGTTAAATTAGAAATCCTTCCAGGATGAGAAATTAAAAAGAATCCCTCCCATTAAAACTTCAGCAAGCTTTTTGAAGAATTTGACAACTACTTTCTAAAATGTATATGGAAATTATAAAATAAACCTTTTATCCCTTTGTAACAGGTTGCAGATATCTAGCGAGTATAGAGCTGGTTTTATAATATATACTTTCAGTGGCCAATAATATAAAATACAATATATATGATCAATTGATTTATATTTGCTTAAAACACAATGCATTTTATTTTTAGTTAACATTGCCCCTGAGAACATATATATATATATATATATATATATATATATATATATATATATCACTCTGATTACTCTCATAGCCCCCTCTTTTTAATCACTCTCACTACTGACACCTGATATCTATCCTGATTGATCAATTGAGTTTAACATACAAAGTCAAGGTAAATTTCTGAACCTCTACCTAGTCAAACAAACTTACAATGGAGTGGTAATGTCAAATATTACAGTTTATTATTAACATATTCTATTGAAAGCCCTAAACTGTCTTACTGAAGAAGAGAAACTGAACAATTTAAATACTACTGCTAAGGTCCCATCAGGAAATTCTAACAGTTGTTTATAACAAAATAATTCGTCTCATGAAAAGCAGTCACCAAAATGAACCCAGCTATTGAAGATCTTACTGCAGTTTTATTACAGCATTGAAGGAATCAAAGGTATTTTGAGTTAGCTGTACATAATTCTCCCTATGCTAATAACAGCTGTTCAAACATCTACCTGGCTAAAGCCATAGTTTACCAGTCTTTATATGAACATACTTTCGATTATTTTTCAGCCTGGCTGATAAATTACCTCATTTATAATGTCAGGTGCACAAAAATCCAGAATTAAGGAAGTAGGAAGTGTATTCCAAAAGGCCAAGAGGAAGCTACCATTTAAATGGACAAACAGACTACTATATAAGTGAGGTAAAGAAATGGATCTTGATTTTGATTCTCACAATGTCTGTAAAAAGAACTGTGCATCGCAGGAGTAATTATATTCTCATAAGCTCCTTCTGTAGGAATCACATAGGACTTTTGGACATCCCAAGGTCAACTAAACTTTTGTCTTTCCACTTAATAAAGAAGGTGTTGAGGACACTGGCCTGTGGCCACATTAACTATGCAGTGGCAGTACATCATAGACTAGGAATTCTTCATCAGAATAAAAGTTACTCTGACAGTAACAACCTCTTCATTTGAAGCTACCCCATCATCTACTGATAACTTTGCTTCTCTGTATGGGAAGCAAGTACTGCAAGAATGGTTTATTTGTCTACATTTTAGCATGTCTGTGTGCCTGAGTGTGTGTGTGTGTGTGTGTGTGTGTGTGTGTGTGTGTACCACATGCATACAGGTGACTACAGAAACCAGAAACCAGAAGGTGTTTGGTCCCCTGATCAGGAAGTACAGGAAGTTGTGAGTGACCCAAACAATTTAATTTTTAGTACACTTACTATTTTACAGTATCACTAATGTCAAAGCCTTAAATTTAAACCTAGAAAAAGAAATAGATATATAGATTAAGTAATTGAACAAATAAAAATAAGCACATAGATTGTTTCTAATGCCTTCTGTAGGGGTTGCTTCTCAATGTGATGTTCCTAATTTCACTTTGTGATTCATCCAAAAACCACATCTGTAGCCATCCCTACCAAGCATTGACACTGTCAATGTCAGTGTCTATTTGGACTTGTACCAAAATGACACATTTAAAATTAAAAGGGTAATAATCTTCCTAGTTACTATATCTTAGTATTAGTTTTTATTATTTGATTTTTTATATTTATTTTAATCTATAATTTACTATAGGACAGACCTCTGTAGTTTTATACAATTATGAAATATTGCAGGCAAATACCTAATAGGTAATAAGAACTAGTAATCATCATCTCAGATGAAAATTATTATAGGGATGAATGGGAATTATGATTGCCTAAAGGTGCTTTACTCATGCTTAGCCATATGGCAAGATCGTTAACCCCAAGAGAAAATTACAGGGAAAGACACAGGAAAGAGAGGGGGAGATGCAGAGACACAGCAAGAGACAGGGAGAGACAGAGAGAGAGAGAGAGAGAGAGAGAGAGAGAGAGAGAGAGAGAGAGAGAGAGAGGATATGAGAAAATAAGAATTGGGGTTTGTCTCATACCACTATAGAAGCCGAAAAGCCCTAAGATCTGCAACAGACAGACAGAGGAACCGAAGAGTTGAAGGTATGGCCTCCACTCCATGTAGTAAAGCCTAGTCATTGAAAAAGCCAGTGACGGCCATTTTCTCTTGGGTGAGTTTCTGAGACCTGAGCAGCCAGCCAGGAGCCACAAGCCCCATGACTCCCAGGGGAGCCGCAGGTCACGATCCTCTAAGCTTACGAGTGACAGAGCAGGTTCAGCATCCTCCTCTGTCCCTTCCCTGCAAGTGGAGGGCCTACCTCCAGAGAGCGCCTTAAGCCAGAGACCTGGGCGGGATCCGCCATTCTCTCTTGGGTGAGTTTCTGAGATCAGAACAGCCACCTTGGAGGAACAGGC
>NW_022196900.1:13032613-13077664 GCF_008632895.1 Mastomys coucha
TTGTTTTTGTTTGTTTTTTTGTTTTTTGGAGGGGAAACTGGGAATGGAGAAATTCGCATGTAAATAATAAAGAAAATATCTAAAATAAAAAAAAGAAAAATTAAGAAATCTCAATTTTAAAGAAATAAACAAAATGAAAGTAGCATAACTATAATGAAAATATATTTAATATTAATATATTAATATATGATTATTAAAGTGATAAAGAAAAGAAAAAAAAAGCCAGTGACATTAAGTGTCCTTTCAAAGGCAGAGGAGGAATAGTGTCTTAGGTCAATTATCTGGCACCTGAAAGTCCTTCTTACTCAGTGTGTTATCTTGTTGGATCTTTAAAAAACTACAGAAAGTCACACATATTAGGAAAAGAAATCTGCTCTACTCGATCAACTTATTTCTATGATAGTCTCACTTCAAATAGCCTTACTGGCACAAGTCAACATTTAATCAAATGTCTAGCCCTCCCTGTAACCCAAACAATCTGATAAATAACCACTTCTTTACAATTTCACACTCCATACTACGTTTGTTCAGGAATTCATAGAGGGATAGAACTGTATAAGAGGAATCTTTTTTTCCTGAATTCCCTCAGTTCTGATTTTTTTTTTTTTTTGAGCGTGTAAAACTGAGGATGACTCTATGAGCCATGGTAAGTTCCACAAGTCAGTGGCTTCCTGTGGAGTTACTGAGGCAAGCAGGTGTCTGGCAATAATGTCTGCGTTTGGTAATGAAAGTCACAGTGCTGTGGAAAAGCTCACCTAAGGAAGCCAACCTCACTTAAGTGGGTTATATCTAACTAAGTCTAAAATATTTTAGAATGTTTACATTCACCTTCAAAATGGTGAGGTTTTTTTTTTTTTAAAGCAAAAAGATAAATGTACAAAAATATAGGTAGCTCTTGCTGCTACAATAGACACTATGATGGAGAGGAAGGAGGTGTGGCTTAAATGCCCTTCTCAAGCGGATGCTTGTGAAAATTAAGCCTACTAAACTAAGATGGAATTGCAGACATAAGAGGAAAGATCACCTCCATTTTCAGTAGCTCTCTATTCCCGCCACGACCAAGCACTGTCTGTCACCATTAATCTACTTTTTTTTATTCACTGACTTATTTATATATGCCATCACGGGCTTATGCACAGTGCAATCTTTGCCATTTGGGAGGAATTCTAAACTGCCTCTATGAACATGCACGTGCAAGTTTCTATTGAAATTACAACAAATCACAGTCATACACAAGAGTAGCCAGTCGCTTGCCTTTTTATACGTGATGGTTCTTACTCTCTAATCTTTTGAAATTCTGAAATTCAATTGTGAGTTATAAACGATGACTAACACACGTTACTATTCTTTGTTTAAAAAAGGTTTTCAAGCTGTCTCAAGGTGAGTTGATAGATGTAAGAAACCTAGAAAAATACAACAACAAACCCTGACAGCTGACATCCATTAGCTGTTGTTGCAGCCAATAGCTGCATTACGTCCTTGCTAAGCATAAACCACTGTGCAGAATATCAGCATTGGGAAAGATTCATCTGTGACCTTGTTGGAACAAGACAAAAAGGAGAGATCCCAAGAAGGCTAAGGAGAGGCCTTTCTAAATAAAGAGAAAGAAAGAATCATGTGTGTAGCTGCATTTTGAGATCGGTAACTGAAAACTCTAGAACTAAGGAAAGCCCTGTGATGCATAAAGAACTGGACAACAGCACAGAAATGAAGGTGTACTCCTACAACTGTGACCCCTGTTCTCCAGCCCAGATAACACCTCCCCAGCACAAGGTAAATGATGGAAGGGAGAGCTTCAATTCACTCCATTAGTGAATCACCCTGAAGGACACGGGATTGCCTGGTTTGGGGAAATGACTTCTCAGTGCCCATTCATCAGTCTTATACCAGATTGAGAATATAGGTATTATCTAAAGTCATGCCTCAAGCACTTCAAAACCTCCCATTTTTCCATCTCTGGGATTTCATGGCATTCTACCACATTAGCTGAGAAAACAGTTCCATAGATACCCTGTTGGGGGAAGGTATCCATACAGGTACTCATTTTGTGTGTGTGTGTGTGTGTGGTTTTTATTTTGTCTCTACTTCATTTTTTATTGATTATTTTATTTATTTACATTTCAAATGTTATTCTCCTTCCCGATTTCCCCTCCACAAAACTTCTACCCTATACCTCCTCCCCCCAGCTTCTATAAGGGTTCTTCCCCACCCACCTACCCACCCACCCACCTACCCACTCCTGTCTCACTGCTCTAGTATTCCCCTATGCTGGGGCATTGACCCTCCCTAGGACCAAGGGCATCCTCTACCACTGATGCTACATAAGGCAATCCTCTGCTACACATGCAGCTGGAGTCATGAGTCCCTCCATGTGTACTCTGGTTGGTAGTTTAGTCCCTGGGAGCTCTATGGGGTCTGTTTGGTTGATAGTGTTGATCTTCCTATGGGGTTACAAACTCCTTCAGCTCCTTTAGTCCTTCCCCTAACTCCTCCATTGGGGTCCCTGTGCTCAGTCTGATGGTAAGCTGTGAGCATCCACATCTGTATTGGTCAGGTTCTGGCCGAGCCTCTCAGAGGGACAGTCATACCAGACTCCTGTCAGCAAGCACTTCTTGGCATCGGCAATAGTGTTTGGGTTTTGGTGTCTGCAGATGGGATGGATCCCCAAGTGGGGCAGTCTCTAAATGACCTTTCTTTTAGTCTCTGTTTAAAGGCAGGCCTTTTGAACTATTTGCAGGTTTACCCTCTGGAAACTTCCATGGGAAGGTTCTAGCCTTTCTATTGTACCAGAAAAAAATGCATGAGGTCTTTCCTTCATGATATTAATTTCTTAAGTAATTACAACCACTTTGTCTGCAGCTTCTCTGCAACTTTAAGTGCATCTACTCTTCTTTCTTCACCTAATACTTAATTTTATAGCTTTCTGCTCTGCATTTTGCACTGGACTCTTGGAGGAAACAATAACCTTACCTTAGCCTACATGTTACAGTCTACATAAATTTCCTCTGTGAAAGAAATTAGCTGATTAGTTTGCACTTAGCCAATTTTTAAAGTTTTCTGGGTATGGGCAATCCATAGCCAGATTCTTCACCAGAATGTAACACAAGTGACCTCTAGTTCCATTTCAATATGTTGCTTTGAAGAATCAGTCTATACTGTTCACCTTTCTATTGGTTCAGAATGGTCTTCTGAATTCACAGAAAGATGGTCCATTACACTCTGCTTACAGCATGCCCAAAAGCAGCAACATCATCTGGAGACTAAGTGAACAAATACTTGAGTATGTTAGAACTATTTCAGATCTGAACCGTAACAGGCATCACTTTAAAAAGCTTGTATCAAGTCTAGAATCCCTTTGATGATAACATGAAACATTCTTGCTCTACTCATGAATTGCAAACTACATCGACAAAACACTCAGAAGAAGAAAAAGAAGGAGGAGAGGAGGAGGAGGAAAAGAAGAAGAAGGAGGAGGAGGAGAAGGAGGAGGAGAAGGAAGGAGAAGGAGGAGGAGAAGGAGAAGGAGGAGGAGGAGGAGAAGAAGAAGGAGGAGGAGGAGGAGAAGGACGAGGAGAAGGAGAAGGAAGGAGAAGGAGAATAATGAGAAGAAGGAGGAGGAGAAGGAGGAGAAGGAGGAGGAGGAGGAGAAGAAGAAGGAGAAGAAGAAGAAGAAGAAGAAGAAGAAGAAGAAGAAGAAGAAGAAGAAGAAGAAGAAGAAGAAGAAGAAGAAGAAGGAGAAGAAGAAGAAGAAGAACCAGGATACTGTGCAATTACATTCCTCTCTTAGATATAAGGAATTGCTAATCCTTGCAAGTGGCAGTCCTGCTTTATTAATCCTAATGCCTGAATTTAAATATAATTAATATACTTATTTACCAAATGGTCTTTATATTCTGACAATGAAATTAATAAAAGATATGCAAATCTTTAACTATTACATAGCCCCTACAAGGAGATATTTCTGATTCATATAACTATGTTGTTTTCCACAGAGGATGCAATTCTCACCACATTATGCTAATGAAATTAAAATACAAGTATTTTCTAGTGGTCTTTGGTACTGGGTTTTAATAAGACTAAAATATATCATAGAAAATGTGTTGAGAGGTAGAGATCTTTATATTATTAGAGTCTTGTTTGGTGCTGGCACTATTTGTGATGGAGCTATATTTAGGGGAAGAGAGATTTTAGTTTTAGTCCATTTTTCTTCCTGGATATCTGGTAACCCTCATATTGTCCTCATTATCAATGTTACTCCCAAGCATCCAATATTAATGCAGACCTTTATAAAGTTATCAGCATTACAGGTTTTAAGTACACTTGTATCATCTAAGTTCAGATCCAGAAGGAGAATCCCACCAATGAAATGTATATTGAACAAGAGTTTTCTTACAGGCAGAATGTACAGGTTATGTGCAAAGCATGATTTGCTTACCAGTGCTCTCTGTTTTTAGTTCTTCAGTCTAGATTTTAGAAAACTCTGCCAGAGGAAAACTTTAATTGCCAGGTACTATATAGCTACTGAGAAATTATTTCTTTTAATAGTACAAAACAAAAACGAGTTGTATAGACCAGATTTTCAGTATTTATGGATGTTTTAACAGATTATCCTAGTGTAATTCAAAAATATAGATCATAACATCTCATAAACTCTGACACTAACTTAGCAGTCCAATAACTTATCCCTGAAGATGCTTCTACATATGCAAATGTGAAGTCCACTGTAAGCCTGTACTCACACTTGATTGTGTCCATCCTCTTTGTCAGGGACAAGGGCAGTCTCCTTTCCATCTTCATATGATCACTTTTCTCATACTAATGTTTGATACTTTGTGGATACAGTTTATTTCATAATATCATAGATTTTTGCCACTTAAACACTGCAAATGAATAAGAACAATGTGCTTACCTACTGAACTCTAAAATAAAACTCTATTTTAAAGTATATATTGAAAAACCATTCCCTCTAGTTATATCCAGGTATGTCAGGGCTCTACAATGATATAAATGACAAAGGTAATAAACCCAAGTAGGAAAATATAACATCAGCCAGGTAGTGGTGGTGCACGCCTTTAATCCCAGCACTTTGGAGGCAGAGGCAGGCGGATTTCTGAGTTCAAGGCCAGCCTGGTCTACAGAGTGAGTTCCAGGACAGCCAGGACTACACAGAGAAACCTTGTCTCAAAAAAAAAAACAAAAAAAGAAAAAAATATATATAACATCAAAATGTCCAGAGCTGAATATGAACTCTTTCCATTATTAAATTTCTAAGGAAAGGTTCTAACATGATATGCTATAATTTAATATATTTGAAAATTATATAATATAATGTAAATGAATATAAAATAATTTATATAAACATAATACATCAACACTACATAATTTCAACCTTAGCTCTAACACTGAGTAGGTGCGTAATCATGAGCATGTTAATTAACCAATCTGAGCCTCAATTTCCTAAGCCAATAAATGAGAATAGCAAAGATACATATTGCTGCTATGAAAAGCAAATGATTAATATATGTAAAACTGGCAACAGCATTGTAAACTTATTCTATTATTTTTTGCTACATATAATTCTAACTTAAACATTTTTTAAAAGTGCCATATGTTGCAGGATATTTGAACATGTTTCTAGTTAGTTAGTTCGGCCCTTGGCACACGCCTTTAAGTCCTCTGACTGGAATACAGAGACACTCTTAGTACACACATTTAATTCCAAACAATGAAGGTAAAATTAGTTCCTAGAAGGAAGCACTCATGTTTGAAAGTGTCGTCTAATTTAGTGGCAGAAAAGAATGATGAATCAGAGAAAGATTTGATAGAATAGGATATGCCCAACTCTCATGAGAAAAGAAAGGAAAGGGAGAGATGGACAGCACAGGAGAAAAAGAGTACAGTACAGGAGTACAGTAGAACCCATGCAAAACAGGATAGCAGAATCGAGAGGGAAAGTGGAGCAGCACACAGAGGGAGGAGGAGGCAGTTTTACGGGGACAGTTATAGAGAGCAGTGCAGAGAGAAATGAGAGAGGGCAATTTTACTGGGACAGTTGTACAGAGACAGATTGCAGAGAGAGAACAAGCTTGACATAGGTAAAGACAGAATGAGCAAGAAAATGAGAAGGAGCCAGAAAGATTAGAACAGATTGTTAGAGTTACCTTGAAGCCAAGCAGAGCAATTCTGAGGCCAAGAGAAAATCCAGATTAAATAAGTCAGCTGAGCTCTGACAGCCAGCCAGAGATCAGAAAGAACTAGGAAGGGGTAAGCTTATTCAGCAGCAAGTCTCAGAGGCTGAAAACATTCTAGGCCTAGATTAGGTTGAACAGAGGTTAGAAGCTTCCAGGACTAGGTCTAGGTTAGCAGATGGAGGCAGTAAGTCTCCCAGATGACAATTACATCAAGCCAGTAGAAGATGCTTTTTTAGACAAACACTCCTTCTTTGCTCCTTGTGCTGAAGAACACTTCAATGGCCTCTCACAAGATGATTTTATGCAAAGTCTGTTTCTTGAGAATCCATGTGGTTAACTTGTTCTGCCTCAATACTGCCATAGGTTTTTTAGCAATAATTTATAACTGATTAATTTACTAGTTCTAAACACATAATATGATGAGTTCTGAGAACTATAGTTTTGTAATCATCATTATAGTTGTGATAGAACATTTCTGTCTCTCCTCAAAATACACCATGCACCATTTCAGCTAATATCATCAATCCAACCCCCAGGTCCTGACAACTACCAAATTATTTTTTTATAACCATAGCTTTGCATTTTCTGGGATTCCATATAAATGGAAACATATATCATCTAGTATTTTCTCTTAGGCTACTTTCCCTTAGCAAAATGCATTTGAGAGTCATCCCTTTTCTTACATGTTTCAATAGTTCGTTTCTTTTTATTATTAAGTAATATTTCATTGTATGGATGAACTAATCTTTTTCTTTCCTGGGAAAAAATAGAAGAATGATTCATTTTCTCAGGAAAGTTAGGATAAAAGATAAAACTTCTCAGAAGTCTTGTTTAGCTATTTTAAGGTCAAAGAAGATCAATGTCATACCATAACTTTGGCCTCTTTGCATAGACATATTTCTTGCCCACAACATCACATTTCCTGCCTTTATTAAAAGAACTGAGCCCTGGAATGTATGCCTATCTTCTATTTACCCAAAAGAATCCACATGTACCTTCAATGCAACAAGGACAGGTGCCTTCAACCACCCCTTGTTTCTATGTTTCTATTTGCCAAGAATCCCTCCCCTCCCTTGTCAATCTATCAAAATTCTCTCCTGCATATTATCCTTTAAAGCTCAGCTGAGACTCCACTTTCCACATCATGTCTTTCCTGCCTCTTCAAGCAGAATTAATTACTTCTTTCTTGGTGTCCCAAAGCACCAGGTATATAACTCTACTAAATTATTCACTTGATGAGAATTCATGACCAAAGCTAGGTATGCCTCTCTTATGAAAAAGACGATGCTATTCAACTTTGCCCCACACCCAAGAGTAGGTTCAACTCTCAGCATCAAAGAAGATATTCAATGAATGTTTGTTTAACAAAGAACGAAAATAAATAAATGCATGCATAAAAGTGCCCTCCTGTTGATGCTCATCTGTCATGGGTAATGCATGAATGTGAGCACAACTCACTGCTCTAATTGCCTGGAAACCGACTTCTTTTCAGCTCATCAGTTTTCACCGGGACAGAGAAGTCTGTTAAACCTCTGATAAATCTTGCTGAATTTTAAGGAAACAACTGCTCTCCACTGAAAGGAGTGCTTAATTATTCACAGTGCATCGGATTCCTGTGACATGACTAGCAACCAGCTTCTGGCCCTTCCAAAGGAAGGATGCATCCGTAATTAAAATGTGACCCATGTGTCTCCTGCTGCCAGATTCCCTTGAGTAGTCACTGGGGATGAAATTCTAATTATGACATTTGAAGAAATAAAATCCTCTAGGGGAAGCAGTCTCCAAAGACATACTGGATGTCGACAGCTGCTGTGGAAATTACTTATTTTAACCTTTGCCATAAAAATTGTAAAACCAACCCAGCTCCTTCTCTGTTGCAGACATTTTGGGAGATGGATTTGTAGGTGTGTTTTAAGGATTAGCCTAAAGCCAAGACAGCATCATTTTTACAACAGAAGTTCCATTAAAGTTTCTTGAATTTCTGTGAACTTCTGTTCAGGAAGTCCTTTTAAATTCTGATGAGCTGACATTTGAATGTTTCTGTAGCAGATGGCTATCAACTAAAAGAAGTACACAATATTTTATTCTTACTAGCTGAAACCAAATCTGAAAGTTAGGATAGATTGTTCTAAATTAAAAGTCTTAGAAGCTTGGGTCATACATTTAAGACACTTATGAGGAAAAACATACAAACTAACTTGGTTTTAAATATTTCCGTGACTTTGAAAACCATATCCAAGATACCCACTAAATAGACACTTAAAAATACTGGAAGATTATTATCTCTGATTAAACACTGCCTGTTAAAAGTTCAGTGTGATGATGCCATGATCATCTCTCTGAAAGTTTGATCATATGTCAGTTAACCTGGTGAAGATTTTAACCAAGGAAATCTTTTTTAAGTGGTTAGCCTATCTGTGTTGAATTCTGTATCCTGTGGGAGATAAAAGAGTTGGCCAAGATTTATGACCAACAGAGAGAAGGTTTGTCCTCTACTTCAAACCCATCTTCATTTTGCTTCTTTAATTTTTTTCCTTTTTTTTATTAGATTTTTTAAAATTTACATTTCAAATGTTATGCCCTTTCCTGGTTTCCTTCCCTCCCAGAAACACCCTATCACATCCTCCCTCTCCCTGTTTCTATGAGGGTGTTTCTCCACCTACCCACCCACTCCCACCACCCCACCCTCTATTTCCCTACACTGGGGCATCTTTAATTTGTAAAACACACTTCTGCATTGCCCCAGCTCATTCATCTACAGATGATGCCACCTAATAGTTTCCATCTGAGGACTGTCTTATACAGATGCCAAACAAGTGAAGGACATCTAAAAAGTGCTATAGCTTGGATCTTAGATACCTCCTAAATGTCTTCATGTTAAAGGTGCAGTCTCCATGCAGGAGCTACTCAAGAGGGTGTAAACTTTTAGGAAGAAGGGCCTGATGAGAAATTTTTAGGGTTCCACCTTCTAGAAACAGGTATGAAACACTGAATCGTGTTCTTCCATCACATACTCCCGCCATAATACACTACCTAACCAAAAGCAATGGATCTAATTAACGAGGGCTGAAACCTTCAAAATTATGCCAAAGTTAATATTTAAGTTTATTGATTGACTGTCTTGAGTTAAAAACAGATAGCAGAAAGCGAATAAAAACAACTATTCTTAGAGATACGTTCTTATATCTCTGTGTTTATAGATGATGACTAAAGATGGAGATTTTAATTTTTTACTCAAAAATTTAAATCTGATTGAGAGAAAATTTTAATATAGGTTTTCATAAGTTCTTGTCAGTGCTAAAATAATGTATATGTTCCAACACAATGAAACCCCTTTCTACAAACTGTCACATGTTAGTGCTCTTTTGTCTTTTTAACAATAAGTTGGATTTGGATGTCCCCAAGGACTTAACATATTGTCTTTCAAAATGACCTTCTCACCAAAAGAGAAAGTCAAGAATTTTCATAAGCTCCTGCCTCACTCAACTGTGTCATCATCAACCACTAGTAAATAACTCCAGACAAGTAAAGTGCTAGCTATTTCAGAGCTTGATGAATAGCTTTATGGGCCCCTTCTCCTGGCTGTCATTGTTCTGACAGTGTGATTGAATACAGCGCTTGCACCATACCAATGGGAGATGGCCACAAAGGGCCCTATATATTTCTCAGTGCCATGGTCACGTGCTTCCAGGACAGCACTGCACTATTCATCCAGCAACCTGTTACTCCCAGGGGAAAGTAAAATCTTAGCTCTCAGAGCCCCACTGAGTAAAAGCCATGGATCAAAACTCCTTTTTTTCAAACAGCGTATTCAAATATCTTTGCAATACTAGATATTATCCCAGCTCTGAAATTTATCAAACAAAGTGGATGCCGAACAATGTTGTAATTCGTTCCAGCTAAGCTCTGAGAAAATGTAAGAATACAGCATCAAATGTCACATTCCTTTCAATTCAAAAGGTTTGCTAACAGTCCCCTCTTTTTCTCTATATCTGTATCTGTCTATTATAGATTGTTTAAATGGTTTTCATACTTGCCTAGACACTGTCTTCCACCAAAGTTTCAGGGCTAATTCTCAAAGTTGTGCAACAAAGATTGGTTTTTAACCTCCCTTTTTATAGTCTTGTATGACTTAGCTATGTCACCTATGGAGAGTCAGAATCCACCATGCTAGCCAAATTTTTTGTTTACCATATTGATCTAAGATAGCTCTACTAACAAACTACTTATATTTAATGTCTAACCTTTGAGATCTTGATTGCTTTCTAGTTTCAATCTCTCTCCTTTTCAGTTTGCTTCAATTTGTAAAGGAAAATTCTGCACAGGTTTATCCCATTAACCCCCCAGGTGATATTACCTTGTACCTTCTCTCTTTTTGAGCACTTTCTACACATTCCTTTCAAAATGCTGACCATTTCACAGGTAAGCTTTCAGTGGTCATGGCAAGTTAGATTCTTAGACATAGCATCTTTTTTTAAAAAAAAAAAATATTTTTTACACTCCATATAACATTCCCTGCTCCCCCCATTCACCCTCCGACTGTTCCACATCCCACACATCCTCTCCACCCCACCCCCCACTGCACCTAACCTCAAAACTCCATGGGGCCTCCAGTGTTTTGAGGGTTAGGTGAATCATCTCTAAATGAACACAGACCCAGAAGTCCTCTACTACATGTGTGTTGGGGGCCTCATATCAACTGGTATATGTTTGATGGTCCAGTGTTTGAAAGATCTTGAGAGTCCAGATTAATTGAGTTTGCTGGTCCTCCTACAGAATCGCCCTTCTCCTCAGCTTATTTTAGCCTTCCCTAATTCAACAACAGGGGTTAACTACTTCTGTCCATTGGATGCAAATATCTGCATCTTTCAGCTGCTTGTTGGGTCTTTCCAGAATGCACCAGAGACCTGGGAGGTGAGAGACTCCCAGGACTCAAAAGGAGGGACATTAGATGAAATGTTTGACAGTAGGGAGAGGGAGCTTATAGAGGTCACCTCCAGCAGGAAGACTGGACATCAAGTGAAGGATGGGGTTGCCATCCCACAGTCACATCTCTGACCCATAATTGTTCCTGTCTGAAAGAATTACAGAGATAGAAATGGAAAGGAGGCTGGGGAAAAGAAGGTCTGGTGACAGACCTAAAGTGTGATCCAGCTCAAGGGGAGGTCCCAAAGCCTGACACTATTACTGAGGCTATGGAGCGCTCACAAAAAGGGACATAACATCTTAAAATTCAGTCTCAGATTCTACTAGACTTGTGCATGAAAATTTATTTTTTTCTGTTTTATTCTGTCACATATTACATACAACTGCATTTTCCCTTTCCTTCTCTCCATTTATTATCTTCCCCTACTTCCCTTTTTTACCAAGATCCATGCACTCTCCACCTCCCTTCAGAAACAATAAGGCCTCCCAGGGACGTCAACCAAATATGGCCTAACATGCTACAGTAAGACCAGGCACATATTCTCACTTCAAGGCTAGATGAAGCAACCATGTGGGAGGAGAAAGGTCCTAAATGCAGGGAAAAGAGTCAGACACAGTGCCTGTTCCCACTATTAGAAATACCAGAAGAATATCAAGCTACTCAACCATAAAATATATGTAGAGGACATGGGTCAGAACTATGAAGGTGTGGAGAGCTGCGAAGCACCACACCTCAAAGATGGCGCTGGCCGCCGCCCCCCGCCAGTCTGATGGCGAGCACTCTTGAAGTAAACAACTCCTTATTTGGTTATGGGCTGAGGCAACTGGCTTGCTTCCGCTATGTGGGCCTGTTAGATAGCACCACGTGGCTTTACCTGGGTGGCTGACCATACAGTATTTAACCTGTGGGTTGGCTTTCCTCGGTGTCAGTCAGTCAGTCAGAAGATTGTTCAAAGGTTCCTGAATAAACTGCAGGAGAAGAGCCCGAGAGTGTGTTGCGTCATTCTTGCTGGTCGAGGGTGGTCGAGACATGAAGGTTCTCTGATCTCTGTGACCCCACTTGAGTCCCAGTCAGTTGATTCTATGGGCCATGTTCTTGTGGTGTCCATAAACAACTCTAGCTCATCCAATCCTTCTTCCCCTCTCTGGACTCCCCAAGGTAAGCCTAATATTTGGGCATAGGTCTCTGAAATCTGCTCTCATTAGTTGCTGGATGAAGTCTCTCTGATGATGCTATACTAGACTCCAGTCCTAACACATCCTGCAGGCATGAGGCTGGGTTGGTGTCCTGATCTCTCCATGGAGGCCTTGCCTGGTTAGAGGATGGCTGGTTCAGGCTTTGTGTCCCCCATTACTAGGCGCCTTCACTAGTGTCACCCTCACAGATTCCATGGAGTTTCCATTGCATTGAGTTTCTACCTCATCCTCAAAATGCCCCACAATTCCAGTCATCACTCCACTATTCTCTCTCTCCACCCCCACAACCTAGTCCCACCATTCCCATCTCTTTGGGGTAACTCTAAAGAAGCAAGTGAAAGACCTGTATGATAACACCTTCATGTCTTTGAAGAAGAAAATCGAAAATGATATCAGAAGATAGAAACATCTCCCATGCTCACAAATTGGTAGCATCACCATAATAAAATCACCTTCTTAGTGAAAACAATCTATAGACTCAGTGCAGTTCTCATCAAAATTCCAACACAATACTCCACAGACTTAAAAGGAAAATTCTCAACTACTTATGAAAAAAATACAAACAAACAAAAACAGAATAGCTAAAACAATCCAGTATAATAAAAGAAGTTCTGGAAGTATCAGCATCCTAGGTTTTAAGCTGTGCTACAGACCTATATTAATAAAATCTGTATAGTATTGGCAGAAACACAAACAGGTTGATGAATGGAATGGAATCAAAAACCAGTTGTAAATCCACATGCCTATGGACACCTGGTTTTTGGTACAGAAGCCAAAAATACATAATGGAAAAAAGAAAGAATCTTCAACAAATGGTGCTGATCTAACTGGATGTTGATTTTGTAGAAGTGTGCAAATAAATCCATATCTATCACCCTACATAAAATTCAAATCCAAGTTCATTAAAGATTTCAACATAAAACCAGATACAGTAAAACTGATACAAGAAAAAGTAGGGGATAGCCTTGAACAAATTGGCTCAGGAGACAACTTCCTAATCAGAACATCAATAGCTTAGGCACAAAAATCGACAATGAATAAATGTGACCTCCTGAAATTGAAAAGTTTCTGAAGGCAAAGGACATCAACAATAGACAAAATGGCAGCCCATAGAATGAGAAAAGATCTTCACCAACTCCACATTCAGCAGAGCACTACTATCCAAAATACATAAAGAACTCAAGAAACTAGACATCAACAAACTACATAAAGTTCTAAACAGAGAACTCTCAACAGAAGAATCTCAAATGATCAAGAAATGTTACCATGTCTTAAATAAATGTTCAATGTCCTTAGGTATCAGGGAAATGCAAAGCAAAATAAATTTGAAATTACACCTTTATCATCAGACTGTCTTGATCCATCAGCTCCTAATAATGACACAGAATTATTATTTATTATAGCTCAGGCCTTAGCTTAGGCTATTTCTCAACTAGCTCATATAACTTAATTAACCTCCTCTATACTAATCCATGTTTGCCATGTGGCCTATTACCTCTCATTATGTCCTGGTAAGTGCAATTTCCTCCATGGCTGGCTGTTGAATCCTTCTCATGCCAACTCCATACCTGATTCTTTCCTAGAGTTCCTATCTCAGCCTGGAAGTCCTGCTATTTCTGTTCTGTCTTGAAACAGACCTTTAGCTCTTTATTATATCAGTCAGAAGATGACAAAGGAAAATGTTCACAAAATACTCAGGCAAGTGATAATCTAATAAAAATAGCAATACCAAGGTCTTGCCAATACTCAATTCTGTGGCAGTACAAATATCAGCATTTGTATAATACAAAGATAACTTTTGCACAGTGCACAAAAAGATTATCTCAAGACATCTTATACCTGTTAAAATGGGTAAGATCAAAACCACAAGTGATAGCTCATGCTGGTAAAGGTTTTGAGCAAGTGGAATACTCCTCTATTGCAGGTGGAGTGAAATCTTGTCCAGATGCTTTTGAAATCAGTTGCAGTTTCAAACTCCTGAAAACCCAGCCATACTACCCTGAGAATATACCCAAAAGACACTCCACTCTACCACAAGAACATTTGTTCAGCTATGTTCATAGCAGTTTTATTCATAATAAGCAGAAACTGGAAACAACCTAGATGATGTCCCTAAAACAAGGAATGGATTTTTTTAAGTGTAGTACAGCAACACAATGGAGTTACACACTCAGTTGTTTAAAAAAAAAAAAAAAAATGACATCGTGAAATTTTTAGGCAAATGGATATAACTAGAAAACTCATTCTCAGTGAAATAACCCAGATCCAGAAATGCAAACGTGGTATGTGCTCACTTATAAGTAGATATTAGCTGTAAAGTGAAGGATAATCATGCTACAAGACAGACCCAAAGAGGCTAAGTAATGAGGCAAGCTTAAGGGAGGATTAATGGGTTTCCTGGGAAGAAGAAATAGAAACATTCCATGACTGCAAATGTTTTAACATACTGGATCACATAAGAAATTCCTTGTCTCTCTATTCCACTATTGTTGTGAGTGCCCAATTTGGATGAACTAGTGTGCAAATAGATCCATAAACCTTCACAGCTGAATGGTGGGAGTATTTTAATTGTATGCAGGACATATATACAATTTTAATGAACTTTTCTCATCTAGGCTGATTGTGCTCACTACAAGATCACCTAACAAAGACCACCTAACAAAAACCCTCAGTATCATACTTGAGAAGCCCTTTTATGAGTTGTTGGCCAGAGCTGTCCAAGAGACTCCAAAAGCATAGAGCCTATTGTTTTTGCCTTGGTTACTATCCACCCCAAGAAGTAGAAGGCAAATCCATATTGAAGACGACATCATGCAGTTCAGAAATAGTACCCAGAGATTCTGGAATTGGAACTCCAGCTGTTAGCCTAGGGTTTGGGGACAATAGCATGATGGCCTGGGCCAAAACCTCTCCAACTATCTCTTCTGACCAGAATCCTGCACTTGCAAAAGCCAGTGCAAAATACTTTGCAATGCCATCTCTAGTTCTGGTTTCCAAAGTGATCACTGGACCTAAGACCCACCTACAGGGCCCTTAACTCACCAAATAAGGTTATAACTCCTTGAGTTCATCATCACATCACAACCGGCCCCTCACTCCACTTTAAGAAGCCCATACCCAGCTCAGCCTTGCAACCTCACTAACCCCATCCTGTGAGGTCAGTGAACCTGCCAGAGATGCCCTAATAAACCTGTTTTTTTTTTTACTATAAATTCAGCTTAATTCAATTTATTAGATTGATAGAAAAGCCACCTGAAAACTCTCTCCCTAGAGACTAGTTTTTATTATCACAGAAGGTTCCATGAACCTTCAAAAAGCCTTCCTCAAAAGAGGAAGAGAACTATCTTACAGGCTAGGAATCACATCAATAAACAGCATGATACACTAACCTTACAGGCGTGCATATCTTGGCAGTAACAACAGCTTTCTAAATGGACATAAGACTGACTCAACAAGAGGGATACCATGTCTGGTATTGGAAATGTAGCTAACTATTCAGAACTACAGAGTTCATGGTTATTTAAGGAAAATCTACAACCACCAATTTACTAAACTAGTATAATCCTTAATAACAATCTATAAACATTTGTCCTTATATCCACAGATAAATGTAGTCTTCAGCCCTCATCAAGGATTCTTCTCTTTGCAACAGAGGGGAGGGGAGGGACATGGAGAGAGAGAGAGAGAGAGAGAGAGAGAGAGAGAGAGAGAGAGAGAGAGAGAGAGAGAAGCGCAAGAATTACCAAAAACCACAATCAATCAAAATGCAGATTTTGGAGTCAGTCCCAATGGATGTATTCATAAAACATTTCTAAATCTAAGACTCTGGGAACACTGCAGAAGAGGGTACACAAAGACTGGAGAATTAATGACTTTGATGTGAGAATGAGTCTTTTAGTAATACCAGAATTTACACCTGTAAAGTCTCACTAAAAGGACATGAGCTGAATAAAAAGGACCTGATAAACATGAAAAAGTCCATGGGGCCTCAACTCCACACAAGAAACTACAAGCAACTGAATAAATCTAGGAGAGAGATAAATGACCCTCCCCAAGGAAGAACACACCAATTGGTTGTCCACTGCCAAACATACATATAACATTATATACATTCAAAAGTTTATATTTAGGAAGATATTTGAGTATACAAATACATATGTGCATACAGTAGCAATTAGTGGGGAAAAAAAGAAGCCATGAATCTGAAGCAGAGTGGGAAGGGGTATATGGGAGGAAATGGAAGGGGGAGATATTGAAAGTAAATTATCATTTCAAAAGTGAACATAAAAAATACAATAAAAGATGTGTCCAGATGATGAATACATCAGAAATAGATATTTTCAAGGTACATGTCCCCTATAACACAATTCAACACTCTAATTGAGCCTCTATGCACAGTGCTAGGTCCACTTCTGATAGATGAGATAGCCATACAGCTTCGTTCTTCCTAGTACATAACATTCTATATAACTGGAAATTCATAGAACCGAATGAAATCATCACCATCTTTCTCTTTAGGGATTTAACAAGAACTTGTAGTTCTGTGAACCTTCATGTTTTGGTTAGTTTCTCTTGTTATGATAAACGCCACGATCAGAAGCAACTTGAGGAGAAAAGGCTTTATGTTTTCTTGTGAATCACAGGACATAAGCCATCGGAGGGAATTGTGCCAGAAACCTGGAGGCAGAAACTAAAGCAGACGCTAGGAAGGAATTCTGCTTAACCTTGCTTTCTCTGGCTACTGATTAGGTCTAACCTCAAGAGACAGCTATACCCTACAGTGGGCTTGCCCTCCTCTATCAACTAGCAATTAAGAAAATGCCTCCAGTCATTCTCACAGCCCAAGCTAAATGAAGTAATTCCTCTATTGAAATTGCCTCTACCTAGATATGAAGACTGCCTCCTGATAAAAACTAGCCAGCCCATCCCAGTTTACTAAAATGCAATGTATTTTCTTTCTTCTCTCGACTGAAGCTGGTTTGATTCTTTGCCCTGTCAACAATAGTTTTAAAAGCATGAATTTTGACATCTGATGCCAGTGTCATCAAAACTTCTAACTCTTAAGACATCCAATTATCATGATTAAGAATATCTGCACTGGTGCCAACAAGAGTACAGTTGGTTAGGTGCTTCATTTTGATGTATGTTCTTATGTACACCCAATGGGCCTTTTTTTCCCTTTGTAACGCTGTGTCTAGTGTACAAAAATGGGTAAGCAAGTAAGTAAATTAGCAAATATGCACTAGCACTGAACATGAATTCTAAGATGGTCCATTTAAAAAAAATTCCTGAGGACAATTTTATTGGAGTCAGGGATAAAAGAGGTCAGGCAAGGTATAAATCTCAGCAGATGTGCTGAGGAGACTAGAGACTGGAAAAGGCCATACTGTTTTAAATTAAGCCAGGGTGGAGGACAGACACACAGCAGCAGGAAGCCACAGGGCAGGGAGAAGCTCTCTAGTGAAAGAGTAAGAAAGTTCAAAGTATTAAGGAAACTCATGGTCAAGGAAGACAAAAAAGAGTAACTTGGGAAAGAAGATGGAGCTGCATAGTTGTGGCCCTATAAAACTGTATAAGGGGATGGGAATTCTGGGAAGGAACTATTCATGAGCTCATTAAATGGTTAACTGTCCCATTGATCCCTTGTCATGCTTTAGGATGATGCTCTCTTCCTACAGATTCCTTAGTTAGCTCACTGATCATACCCAACTGGAGGCCAGAGATTTTATCTTATTGACCAGATGTTTTCCCATAATGGCTTTCAATGATACTCTGCCACTCTCTGAAGAGGAAACCCTAAAATCATTTAGGAGATGTACCATAATAGAAAGTAGAAATTACCCATTTTTAAAAATCATACCGACCAACCTTCCATCAGCATGAATCACATAACACTGGATTCCTACTTCAAGTTAATCTTCAACAAGGAATTTTGTGATGTGACACTGCAATAGGTAAGGCTGTGGTTTTCTTCCTGAAAAATAAGTGGTCAGGATTTGGAGTTTTAGCAACTTGGAGTTTCTGTGAACCATGTGGAGGATGCAGGAAAAAATGAAGTTAAGCTAAGCTATAGAAAGGGGAAGAAACCCGAGAGGGACTTGGCTTCATTACTTTCTTCTATAGAGTTGGCATCCGATGCCAAGCCTCATTTCTGTTTCCTCTGCCATTGCTTAACTCTGTGCTAAGGCAATTTAGGTGTCTTCCTTCTTTTGCTTAAGATAATTGAAATAGAGTAGTTGTCACTTTCATTTGAGAAAGGAGGAAGGGTTGGGTCCTCTTTGTGCCAATGTCAGAAGGTGCTGTTTGTACCCTAACAGTAGTGGCTCTGAACCCGCCCCAACTTCCTCAGGCAGATAGAGCACACTAGCATGAGAAGTCTGGGCTTTCAAATGTCCTGGCTGTTCTATAGGTCATGGGAGCTCTGGTGCTGTGACTTCTAAACACCAGACTCTTACATTCTAACTACTTTTTTCCTTCAGTGTTCTCATTCCAACATTTTTCTTCTCCTCACTATAAGTGTCAATAATGATCCACACAAGTTGTGTTCTATGCTCAACTGTATACTAATTTTTTCCCACCCAAACCTAGCTATAGCTCATACCCATGCCTTCATTCTCTCTCACTTAAGATCAATTTGTCTGACAAGGATTTTGGCTTCCATAAAAAATTTCTGGAATTTCTACATAATTCCTAACAGCTGAGTTGACATTGGCTACCCAGAAACACAGAATATGATAGAGCCACGTAGGCTTTTCGGGAGCAGTTCAGGAAGATGAGATGTGAAGAATAAATTTGATTTTGTACACACACACACACACACACACATACACACACACACACACACACATACACACAAATAAAATAAAATAAAAACATGTGGTTTTTAAAGCCTAACAAATATTAAGAATATGTAAAGTCTCATAGCATGTATCATAATCATGTAGAACAAAACCAAAAGAATTTCTTAAACCTAGAAACTTAGACAAAATTTAATAAAACTTTCTGCTTTGTTTCATTTACTTTACTTGAAGTTTGGCCTATTTTTGGAATAAATGGGTTATATTTTGCCAGAGAAAAAGTAATAACATAAAAACTTGCAATTGGCTATTTTTTCTGCTAAACTTTAAAGTTTTATCTACATTATAGATTTCCTGTAACATTCTCCACTTACGCCATTTCCACTACATCTTTATTTCATTTGCTGGAACAGAAAGTGGAATATAGATCTGTCTGTGTAGCTCCAGAGTAGATGGATGGACAAGTGAAAATAATCTGTCATTGTGTCTTTTTGTGAATGAATCATTGATATAAAACAGGCCAACCCTGTAAAAAAATGTGCAAATTGAGTCAAATTACAAAAATGTATTGGGAGAGGTCCATCCAATACGTTTTCAGGAAAATAATCAAAAACTAAGAAATAGAAATAACCAGAATTTCACCTTCATGTTGAGGGCTGACAACTACAGGCATGTCTCTAAAGATTTCTTCTTCATATTTAGCATCTTGGTTTCTGAATGGTCTCCCCAAAGGAAAATCTTTAAAACATGCTACTAAAAGAAAATATAGGCTGAGGTATGTATCACTTCTGTTGTTAAAACAAAAAGAAGCTAAAGGTGAATAGATAGTTCAGCAGTTACAAGCACTGACTACTCTTTTACAGGGCCCAGGTTCCTAGCATTCACATCACAACTAACAGCTGTCTGTAATCAAAGTTCCAGGGGATCCAGCACCCTCTTCTGCCTTTCATAGGCATCAGTAGCGAGTATAATAATTTGTGCAAAACATAAATACACATAAAATAAAAGAATACATCTAAATAAAATAAAATAAGATAAAGGATATATATGAAATCTGGGAATGGCAGAGTTGATTAGGTGCCTGTTGAGCAACCATGAAGACCTGAGGTAGGATTTCCAACACTTCCATAAAAGTCAGGCAATGTAGCACACATCTAAAAGCCTAGGGCTAGTAGTGAGAATAAAGACAGCTCGACTCCTGCAGCTCAGTGGGCAGCCAGTGTAACCTGTCAGTGAGTGCTGGATTCAATGAAAGATGCTCTCTCAAAAAGTAAGACAGAAAGCAATAGAAGAGGTCATGGAACATCAACCTTTAGCCACACACATGCACACACACACACACACACACACACGTATACACACACATTCACATACATGCACACACACAGTGTACATACTCAAAATGTATACACACGGAGTATATGAAATCTATATGAATTTTGTATTTATGCTTGAGTCTCAACTGCAAATAATTTATGTCTATACAAATATTTGAAAATACAAAAAGTCCTAAATCCAAAATTTCTCTATTCCAAAGTATTCCAAATATTTTATACTCAAATGATACCTTAGTAGACAATGCTTTTGTATATTTATAATACAAAATGCACTTTCAAGTCATTGCAGCCACTTTACCAATTGGGGATATGGGATATTGTATATCTTTCCTTCAAATACCAACACGTGAGAGTTTTATATAAATGATTTTTCATGGGGATGGTGAGATTTCTCAGTGGTTAAGAGCAAATACTACTCTTTCAGAAGATGTGAGTTCAGTTCCCAGTACCCATGTCAAGTGGCTCACAATCACCTGTCAGTCCAGCTCTAAGAGATATGAAGCCTATGGCTTCTTAACTTACTTATACCCATGTGCCCTTAACCATACATAGACACAAGTACATAATTTTAAAGTAACAAAAACAAAACAAATAAGCAATTCTGCAGAATATTTGGATGATTGCCACCGCCTCCATGGTCACTCTATCATCTCTATGTTTTAGGTCCATCCTCTTTGTTGGTGGATGTGCACTCTTGATTCATTTACTTCTCCTCCCTAGTTTGAGCACACTACTCAAATTTGTGTTCACTCATGCACAGGTTTAATTTATCTATTTGTCTTCTTCCCAGACCCAGCATTCTGTTACAATTTCACAGCACAGTATTTTACTAAACAAATACAGTCTCTCCCCAGTTTATTCTGAAAACATCTACTACAAACCAACCTTATGACTCAACAACACATGTGCCTAGTATTTGATCACAAGGCCTGAGCACAGACTCAGTACTGACTTGGTAGTGAATAAAATAGCCCTGCTCACAAGGATCTGAAAACCCAGCAGGGTCTCTGTCTGCTTTCTGCAGTAATTGGCACACAATAGTATCCTGATAAAAAGCAATAAAGGAAATAACGAAAGAAATGGAGTCTGCCTTGCAGGTCATGATTAGTGTGGATTTCCTCTGGTATGAAGTGAGATGTGATTTAAGGTAGACTAGAATGATTAATGAACTGTGTAAGATCCTGCCTAATTTATAATCTGATAATTATTTTTTGTCAGTTCTAGAAAGAAAATTGATTATAAAATAGCTTCAGTTCAAGTTACATATCAAGTAAAGTGGGACTACAAAGAAAGGTAGGTACGAGGAACATTTAAGTCATATTAAACAATTAGTGAAGTCATTTTAAAAGTTACTTTCTCTAAGGGATTAAGGAGCATTGATTAAATAGCCTTCTAAAAGGAGGGTTAAAGAGGACCATATAAAGTGTAAGCTGATACTTATATTATTTAGTAACAGCATAAATCATTTTGAAAAGGCTTTATGTTTTTGAAAAGAGACTGCAGTGAAAATGAGTGAAGTTCTAAATGAGCTAAATTGATTTAAGAAACATTTAATGATCTCATGTAGCTATATATTTGAGACCAGTTGTAGATTTCCATTCTTGGTGTCTCATTAACAGTTTTCATTATTGCTGTCATTATACTAAATGCCTCTTTCACGTCTCCCACCCTTTACACCAGAGTGGGATTTATATTTAAAGACTGGAGGTGTGCCTTTGTCCTTGATGGACAAGTCACCCAAGGGATATATAGCATCAGACTTTCTTAACCTTCCCTTGCCTGCAATACGATTTTAAGACATAGGAGTTTATTTGCCAAAAGCTAATCAACTTTGAGCCTTAGTTCCACACAATTGAAGGTGATCAATCCCAAGCCATTAGTGGGAACCTAATATTACATTCACAAGGTGATACGGGTTTTATAAAGCTTACAGAAGTAAGGCATTCTAGATACAGAGAAACAATTTTTTTCAAATGTTATTTCTCCTACAAAATTTCTCCCACCAAAATAACCGGAACAATTTTGGATCCTAAATAGAGAGAAGTTTAATTGAAATTATAAATATTTATTTATTGACATATGTATATATGTATGCATATGTATGTAATATGGACATGAATGCATTTTGTAATACAGCCACATCTGTTTATGATTAAACTTTTAGTGATACATAAAAGTATAGTAAAGAACTGAAACATTTCTAATTTCCATTGTGCTAATTTAGCCAATTTGTTCTGTGAAGATTCAGAACCAGAGAATACTACAATATAAATATGTCTTGTCATACCTATTAAAAGGGTTACATATGAGTAGAGGAAAATGAAATGTTAGAACCAGAATTGAGTTTATAGAAAAAAAACTTTTTCCAACTAATATTTGTGCAAAATTATGAACAGAGGACCAAGTTCACATCAAAATTTAACTCAAATACACAAATCTTCACTTATTATGAATAATTTGGTAAATTTGTCTGACACAATTATGAATAGACTTTATGTCTTTTTATTCATTAGTGGGAATGAGTGGAACTTCAGTATGTGAGACTTGCCACGTTTGTAAACACTTCTCTGTAGGAATGAAAGAAGAGTTGGGGCTTTGAACCATTATCTGAAACTCAACAAACTTTTCCAAACTTTGAAAATAATGCTAAAAATATTACATTACTAATGATGTGTTTAAAGCTGAATTTTTCCAAAGCTTACCAATAATAGAGAATATTTTTGAAACATTGTAAGATACATTATCTGCTTAGTCTTATTTGAAAATAATAATTTTTTTAAATCATTGAAATTTCAAAAAGTAAAAAAAAAAATTATAAAATATCCATTTTTTTTCATTTTGTCAAGTATATATGATTTGTTAGCCTTTGAAAATCATCATACTGAATTTTCTCACTCAAGATAAATGCTAATTGCCCAACCCCATACTGTACTATTTTACTTAAAGAGCCACTCCCAGTTTTTAGAAACTGTAAGACCAAGAAAACATTGATAGCCTCAGAAGGAGGAGGAAGAAACAAGAAATATTCTCTTTTTGGTAAAGTCCATCCCCTTTCCATACTCAGCCTATGTCCCATAATATGAAGAGTTTTGGTTTTGAATCTTAAAAGAGCTCTATCCTTTCTGTCCTTACACTTTTAAACTCTTTCCCTCAGAAACTTAAAATTCAGTGAAACTTAGATACCCAACCTCACCTGGTGCTCCAATGCTGTATAATCAAAGGAACCCTCAGACATTTAACTAGACAAGTCAAAGTTGTGAGTGTGTGTGTGTGTGTGTGTGTGTGTGTATTTATATGCACACATATGTATTTAAATGTAATTTTTGAGTGGTTGTTTTATTTGCATGTATGTCTGTGTACCATGTAATTCCCTAGGGACAACAAGAGCGAGAAGAATATATTGGATCACTGGGACTAGAGTACAACCAGTTATGAGCAGCCATGTGGCTGATGCAAATCAAGCCCAAGTCCTCTGGGAGAGTAGCCATTGTTCTTAACCATTAAGCCATCTTTCCAGTCGCTATATCAGAATATTTAAAATGCTTCTATGTCACATATGAGGAGAAACCCTTGGAATATCTCTAAGACATTTATTCAGGAATAGATATGCACATACCCACTGTATGCTAACCAGCTTTCCCACACTTATCATAAGAAGAAAGTAAATTTTGGGATTGATTTGGCCCATTTCATCCCAAAGTTTCAACTCTGTACACTCCTAACATTCTGGTTTCCTGAGACACTGACTCTGTTTTCCTCACTTTAAAGGTAAAAAATTATAGAAAATTGGGAGGAGAAAATGAAAATAGGAATTGTAAGAAAGTTTCATAAACAATTTCGCTCAGCTCTTTATCTTGTTTAAACTACATCTAAAAGGCCAGGCTCCCTTACAAGATGTGAATGTAAACTCAGCATTGTGACGTTGAATGTACTCTTATGATGTATATGTAGGTATAGAATTGTTATTTCCTCAGACTAAGATGGTTTCTTTATTATTACCTCAGGATCATCTACATTTCTTTGTGTGTATTCATGTTCATGTGTCTGTAGATCTGCTTGTACTTGTATAAATATGTGTGCATGGGTTAAAAAGTCAACCATGATTACTGTTAGGAAGATATCCACACTTTTTTAAAAACAAAACAAATCAAAACAAAAACAAACAAAACAACAACAACAAAAACCAGACTCTTACCAACCTGGAATTTGCTAAGCAGGCTAGACTGGCTTCCCAAAAAGCCCAGAGATGTCCCTGTCTCTGCCTTTCAGAACTGGGATTACAAACAGCATACTAACATGATCAGATTTCTTTATGGGTTCTGTGTATGGAACCCTGGTTCTCATTCTTGCATGCCAACCACTGTAGTGACTGAACTATTTCCACAGCCCTTCTTTATCTTTTCATTGT
This sequence comes from Mastomys coucha, assembly GCF_008632895.1. Lineage (NCBI taxonomy): Eukaryota > Metazoa > Chordata > Mammalia > Rodentia > Muridae > Mastomys > Mastomys coucha. The sequence goes on from NW_022196900.1 coordinate 13,057,470, forward strand.
CTTTAAACTCTACTTTACCTTATTGCCTGATTGCAGAGTACCAAGAGAAGGTGTTGGATCTCTAGAACTGCAATACAACTGGTTATGAGTTATCTATTCTGCCTTTCTTTTGGGTTCAATGTACATGGGATATTTCATGTAAGTTGAATTTCAATCTTAGCAGGTAAAGTAGTTTTGGAAAACACATACAATTGGAAAAAAATTCCAACCTATTTAGATTCTATATATTATTATCATAGATAATTTATCCACTCACATTCGAAGGGATTATTAATAATTAAGATCCTATAATACTTGTAATTCTTACTTCTTACTTTTATTGTATTTCTTTTCTTTGCTACAGTTTTTCTTTGTGTTTAAATGATTGGCTCATAATATTTTGTGATACGTTGTTTGAGATTCTGTTTTGTCTGTTATAGATTTCACTTTGTAGTTATTGTGAACTTGAAATAAAAGTTTTTGTTGTAACAAGTTGTTTTGAAATAATAGCAATTTGACATGATTGCAAAATGAGAAGTCCCTAACAAAAACACAAGAAAAATAAAATACATGTCAAAACAGCATAGTGGTTTTTAGTTCTGTGCATAGTCACTGTAGATAAACCAGCCCCACTGTCCATGTGACACATGACTTTTGAAATGGGTCAAAGTCCGAGCTCAAATCCTGCCAACCTTACCAGAACACCAAAACTTACACAGGTCTGCTCTAGACTCCCTACTGCTGATGTGAATTATGGCTGGTTACTGACTGTGCAACCATCTAGAAAGATGATGCTAACTGAAATGGAAATCACATAGATTGAAGCTATCTATCTTCCTCTGGCATTGGAGCTATTCTACAGATGGCACCCACAGGCAAACCTGGAGATGGGATCCCATGGATCTAACAAGTATTAAGTTTTATGTTTATTATCCTGCCCAACCCTCAAAGAAAGACCCTGTCTCATACTATTAAACACAGCAATAGACCTGAAACTGAAATCCAATACAGAACTGTAATGTCCTACTTCCCGAAGGGGAATGTTTTTCTCCTTGTTCTAAAGCCCAAGTCTAGTAGAAGAGTAGTGGTTGCAACCACTGTCCTGGCCTAAGGCAGTCACAGAGACACACAGGAATCAGGACTTTAGGCTTTCCCTCAGTACTAGGTTGAACTGTGTTTGGTCTGGTCTTGAGTTTAAAGTCTATGGTATTGATTTCATTCTTTCTTTTTACTAAGAAGAAGGTATCTTTTTCATATTTGGCTACTTGGAGTTCAAAGATGAGGAAAGTTAATTGTTCCTTCTTACATTTTTGTTTGGATATAGTCAAATAAGGTTTTATAGACTGTTACCTGGCTTCCTTGGTTTCAGTGAAGGTAGTCTGGTGTCAGAAGGGATAATGAACCTGTGGTGCCACAAGGAAAAAACTATCAGAAAACTATATTCCAAGAACATCATGCTTAATCCATACCAGAGGAATAAAATTTTTAAGTGAAATTTCTTTGTCAAGCTTTTAAGATGCTCAATCTAAAATACAGAGTCTTAGAATTTAATGTTTCATCTTATAATTCCCCAACTCTATAGTGGTACAGAAGTGACACGCATCCAGTAGAAACTTTAATTTAAACTTGAATTTTGATTGTTTCCCAGAGTAGGAAATGTAGTAGACTATTCTCTCATGATCCTCAGTATTGGTTTCAAGCTTGATTTCCAATCATAAGAATAAACAACCAATAATCTATACTACCATTAAGCTATGATTTCTAGTAACTTAATGATATTAAATGCATTTCAACTTATGGTACTTTCATTTTTTTATGGTTTTTGGAGGTGTAACCTCATTATACATTAAAAACTGTCTATGGGGATGTTTATATATTGTCTGTATATATGAAGCTACTCTATTTGTTAAGGTACAGTTTTAGCACTGACTTAAGATCAGTGTGCCTATCAGCAGCCTTTCTCACACAACTAGTATAGAATTTTACCAATACCCCAATTTGACAGAACCATCATATTATGTTCTTGTACTTTTTATTGCCTTGGATATGTACAAGGTTCATTTTCCCAATATTTTACTCACTCATACTTTATTCCTGATGAATTGCTTTCCCAGTGTTCCTATTATATGTTCTTTAGCATTTTAAAAATAGAGTTTAAGAATTTCTAACTTGATTATATGGCATGGTGTTAGCATAAAAGCAGAAACATTGGTTAATGCAATCAAATTGAAGATCCAGACATAAATCCAATACCTATGGTCAACTAATTTTTTTTTCAAAGAAGCCTGAAATGCATATTAGATGGAAGAAAGCATCTTCAACAAATGGTAGTGGTCAAACTGGTTGTCAGTATGTAGAAGAATGCAAATAAATTCAAATCTATCACCCCACACAAAACTCAAGTACACATGGATAAAATACTTCAACATTAAGCCAGAAACATGGAATCTGATAGAAAACAAAGGAAGGTATAGCCTTGAATGCCTTAGCACAGGAAAGAGTTTCCCTGAACACCAACAGTATGGGTGCTAAAATCAAAAATAATTGAGATCTGATGAAACTGAAAAGCTTCTAAAAGGCAAAGAATATAGTCAATCAGACAAATAGGCAGCCTACAGAATGGAAAAAGATTTTTTACCAGTTCCACGTCTAATAGAAGACTAGATTCAAAATGTGTAAAGAAGTCAGTAAACTAGATATCAAAAAAAAAAAAAACCAAATTCAATTAAAAAATGAAGTACAGATCTATACAGAGAATTTTCAAAAAAAGGAATCATAAATGGCTGAGAAACACTTAAAAAAATAATCGACATCCTTAGCCATAGGGGAAACACAAATCAAAACTACTTTGAGATTCCATTTAACACCTGTCAGAATGGCTAAGATGAAAAACACAAGTGATAGCTCATGCTGTTGAGGATATGGTACAAAGTAAACACTTCCCCATTGCTGGTGGGAGTGCTATCTTGTCGAACCACTATGGAAACTTACAACTGAACTACTTGAAGACCCAGCTATACTATTCTTGGGCATTTATCCAAAGGACTATCCCTCTTACAACAAGGACACTTGTTTAACTATGTTCATCTTGGCATGAATCACAGGAGCCCAAATTGGAAACAACATAGAAGATGGCTGAAGAAACTGTGATAGGATGCCCAGGATCAGAGGTGAGGAGGACACAACATCTGTACCAACACCAGGAGTAACTGGGACCAGCAGAACTCCCCCAGTCCAGTGGCACTGGTTCCTTCCAGTATGTCTGGGCCACTGCCCTGAGCAGACCTTGGGCGCAAACTCCACAGCCACAACACCCAGAGAAAGCTCCACTCCCAGGTGCTCTGACAAGCCCAGGGTCACAGGATCCCAGAATCACAGGATCACAGACACATCTTGACTCTGAAGAATTCTGACATAACCAGGATCACAGGAAGGACTGGCTCCAATCAGATTTAGCAAGAGCAGGTAGCACTAGAGATAACCAGATGGTGAGGTAGGGGGCAACCTTCAGAAAATAAGCAACAAAAACCAAGGTTACTTGGCATCATCAGAACCCAATTCTCCCAACATAGCAAGTCCTGAACACACTATCACACTGGAAAAGCAAGATTCAGATCTAAAATCACTTACATGATGATGATACAGGACTTTAAGAAAGAAATAAATAACTCCTTCAAGAAAAAAAAAATACAGGAGAATATAGGTAAACAGTTAGAAGCCATTAAAGAGGGAACACAAAAATCCATTAAAGAACTACAGGAAAATACAATCAAACAGGTGAAGGAAATGAATGAAACCATCCAGAATCTAAAAATGAAAATAGAAACAATAAAGAGATAAGAAAGGGAGACAACCCTGGAGATACAAAACCTAGGAAAGAAATCAGAGGTCATAGATGCAAGCATCACCAACAGAATACAAGAAATAGACGAGATAATCTCAGGGGCGGAAGACACCTTAGAAAACATTGACACAACAGTCAAAGAAAATGCAAGAAGTAAAAAGATCCTAAGCCAAAACATCCAGGAAATCCAGGATGCAATGAGAAAACCAAACCTAAGGATAATAGGTACAGAAGAGAGTGAAGACTCCCAAGGTTATGGGCCAGTAAATATCTTCAACAAAATTATACAAGAAAACTTCCCTAACCTAAAGAAAGAGATGCCCATGAACATACAAGAAGCCTACAGAACTCCAAATAGACTGGACCAGAAAAGAAATTCCTCACATCACATAATAATCAAAACACTAAATGCACTAAAGAAAGTAGTAAAGGAAAAAAGTCAAGTAACACATAAAGGCAGGCCTATCAGAATTACACCAGACTTCTCACCAGAGACTATGAAAGCTAGAAGATCCTGGGCAAATGTCATACAGACCCTGAGGAAACAAAATGCCAGCCCAGGCTACTATATCCAGCAAAACTCTCAATTACCATAGATGGAGAAACCAAAGTATTCCATGACAAAACAAAATTTACACAATATCTTTCCACAAATCCAGCCCTACAAAGGATAAAAGATAGAAAACATCAACATAAGGAGCAAAACTACACCCTAGCAGAAGCAAGAAAGTAATCTTTCAACAAACCCATACAAACGTAATTCTAACTCTTACAACAAAAGCAGAAAGTAACAACTACTTCTTCTTAATATGTTAATATGAAAATTATGACTACCAACATATTCTATTAGATTGAAGTTCAAAAATATGAGGAATTAGAAATTTGTTGACTGTCATCCAATGGTCTCTCTAATTTGGTAACTGGGGAAATAGGTCCAATATTGTACAATTCATATACACTTTCTGCTTGTTTGTAACTGACAGTGTCTTGCTGTGTACCACATAATGGTCTTGAAATCATGCTTCTCCTATCTCAGCCTCTCTATTAGTAGGGTTGTTTATTTCATGTTTTTACACTATACTATGGTTTTCAGAACAGCTTACGTATTTCAAAAGTATTTATATGGCCAAAAGAAACATAGACAATTAACTTGGAGGTGGCTTGTAAGAGAACAACAAAGAGTGAGACTGAATGCTTTGCTTGACATTTGTAACTCTTGTATCAAGTTTGAAGAAGAGGACTTTATAAGTTACTCTTTCTCTGAGATGTATGCTTTTCCAAATTATCACAGCCAATGAACCAGATTCTTACCCTCACCTAATGTCTGTGCCACCCTCCAAGCAGAACCATTGTTCATTGAAACAGTTAGTGAATGACTTTATGGATAGACCATCTTAATACACACACCATTTCTTAAATGAATGTAACCTGTTGCCTGTGGGCTGAGAATGAAGACACTCACACAAGTCAAATAGTGTTAACCATAGCAGGCCATCTGTATCCAAAAATAGTGCCTACAATTCATGCCTTTGTGCAGCAGAACTGTCAACTCTCAGCTTAGCTATGATGGAGGTAAAATCCTTTGGTGATGTGAGGGTCATTGAAGTACAGCCTTATTACAATGAAGTCCAATGTCTAAAAATTGTTCTTATTTTGGGCTTGTACCATACAATAAGAGTCAAGATTTTAAACTCTACAAAATACAAAACAAACAAACAAAAAGACATTATGTATTTATATTCATTTTAAAAAATACTAGTAGTGATGTATTATTTAAAAATATACAGTTAATATGTTTGGAGTTATTCAAAACTTATATTGAGAGAAACATGTATTTTCAGTATTGCTGTAGAGAAGTATCTACAAAGGACTGTTAAATTAATTGTTGTTTTATATCAAACAACTTTTATAATGCTCATTTTTATTATAATATTTTATAAATTTTAAAGAATATGACAAAAAAGTTAATGTAGATATTGAAGGGGGTCTCAGGGAAGAGTTGGGGTACAAAAGGGAAACAAGAATGTAATTTAATTCTATTTACTTAAAATATCTTTTTAAATATTAACAAATTCATATAAATTGAAATTATATGTCTTTTCTCATCACAATACAATAAAACTTAAATCAATAAAAAAAGAAACTGTGATACATTTACACAATGGAGTGTTATTCAGATATTTAAAAATGACATCATGAAATATGCAAGCATATGGATGTTACTAGAAGAAATTATCCTGAGTAAGATAGCCCAGACCCAATAAATGATAATCAAGCTACAATACACAATCCTAGAGAGGTTAAGAAGAGGGCTCTAAGAAGTAAACATGAGTCTCCATGGAAGGGGAAATAGAATAGATTTTGTTGATGAGCTAGCCAAGTTGATCAGGAACTTGGCAGATTAGGTGGGGGAAAAGGATAGAGCAAGAAAATTTGGGAGAGCCAGCTGGGGAACATTTGTTGGGGAGTGGAAAGCTAGATTAGTGAAAACAACCTGGAATCTGTGAGGATGACCCTATTGAGGACTCTTCATTTTTGAAGATGAATAGTCTGAACATTTAAAGCCAAGCAAGGCTTCCAGTGGTGGGGGAGGGTTGCATTTGCTTGAGTTGTTGGCTGAGTGGTTCCCATGGAAATACCCAAGCAACTCAAGACTGGTACTAGGCACTTTCCCAGAAAACTGACCGAACGGTCTCATTGCTGAGGACAACACCCACACAGCTCATTGAAAATAGAAAGCTGGTACCTGCGTGGAACCATCCCCCTGCATTCTAAACTCTGGACACCAACCCAGTCACAAAACCTTATGGCTATAATTCATACTGCCTGAAAGATGTGGTGGGGCGCTGGAAGCACAGAATTCATGTGAATGTCCGATGAGTGTGTGGTTTAACTTGAGTCCCATGCCAAGACAGGGAACCCATACCATATACTGCCTGGATGGGCAGAAACCAGAGATTAGACAGCCCAGAGACCTAGCGTGGAGTCAAACACAACTGGTCTTAAAAAATTAAGAAAATTATTCCTCAAGATATTCTGCTATACTCATAGATTGGTGCCTTGTCCAACTGTCATCACAAAGAATTCTGTTAGCAGCAAATTGGAAGCAAGTGCAGAGACCCTAAGCCAGACAGAGAGAGAATCTAAATCAGAGGTCTCCATTGAGTCCTTCCCCTCAGAACTTAGGTAATCCCTTAGAAAAGAAGGAAGAAAGATTGCAGAAATCAGAGTGGATGGTGGACACAGGAGAAGATGGCCCACTGAATGAACCAAGCAGGGCTCACATGAGCTCACAGAGACTAAAATTCAAGCATGAGGCCTACATGGGTCCACACCAGGTCCTCTGCATATAGGTTATAGTTCTTATCTCAGTGGTTTTATGAAACTCCAAAAGGTAGAAGCCAATATGTGTTTTACTATGTTGCTTGCTCGTGGGACCCTTTTCCTCCTACTGGGTTGCCTTATCTACCCTCATTATGAAGCCTTTGCTTTGTCTTCTTGTATCTTATTTGGTTATTCCTGTGTTATAATTGGAGACCTGCACCTTTTTGAAGGGAAACAGGGAAGTGGGTCTGAGAGAGAGTGGAGTTAGTGGTGGGGTTTGTGAAGAATGGAGGAAGAGGAAATGTCGTTGAGATTGTATGCAAGAAAAATCTATCTTAAATTAAAAGAAATGAATTTCACCAAGAATGGACCTCTGATACTATCACATATTCTCATATTCTCTACTTTTATCGTATACATCTAGCTTATCTGTGTTCTTTTGATGAAGTAACACTTATCTCATCTAAATGGGAAAGGCTTTCTCTGACTCCATCTACATTGAATATCTGCATTGAATTTTCCTCAAGGGTCATAGGTGATAAGAAATAAAAATTAAGGTATAATTAACCTTAACTAAACACTTCTTAAAATATCATCTTTACCTTTTCAATACAGGAAAGAAACAGACTTACAACTAGAGGAAAAGTAATAATTTATTATATCTTAGCTTCATTTAATTTTTGAACAGCTGGGAATTCCCACACTTCACACAGATAGGAAGAAAGTTCTTGAAGTTTTTGAAAGGTGTAATTCCTCTTAGAAGGATATATACATATGAAGCAATTAAACTTGATTTCAACATTATGCTTGAGATTCTTTCACAAAAGGATTTAATAACTGTTTATACTCTACTATTTATCTCAGAATAAATAACATTATCCATAATTAATATTGTGTCTCTAACAATGTCATCTGTCCAGCAAATGAGCATTTTTTCCTCAGAGACAGAATACTTGAGTACTATAAGAAGAATTTGTTTCCCATATACCCATTTGAACTTTGGAGCAAGGAATGCAAAATATCAACAGCCCCACATAATGCTCTCCTGTGTATTTGCTTTACATTGCTAGAAGAAGTCTCTTCCATCTACAGCATGACCATAAATATGGGGCCAACAATTTTGTTTTCAGGAACATATCCTAGCTAAATCTTGTCATTTTTGAACCAGTTTTGTCACATCTGTCTTATGTCAAAATGATATACTTGAACACTGAGCTATAGCAAGGAAAATGTATTTTTTTTATTGTTAGGCAGTTCTTCACAGGTGATGGGATCTGCCTCAGGCAGGCTGAGTGTGAATAATGGATTCATTTCTATTATCAACACAAGTATACACACAGTGAATGAGAGTCAGAACCAAATCTCTTGACCTCTTCAACCTATTTGATCAAAGCAACTTTTCAATAAATGTGTTACATGAATAACCTTTTCATCAGAATGGGATCCTCCCAGATTCTCAAGTTTGGATATTTATCTTAGAAGCATCAGTAAAGGATGCCCTTGAGTGAATGCCAGTTTTTGATCATCAGGTTTGTTGTCTGACTTAGGTGGAAAATTTAGAGTTACAGTAAAACATGCTTGAATTTTAACTAAGGAATGTCAGAGGAAAAACACTAAATTAAGAACCTGACAACAGGAATCTGGCTAGCCCAGATTAAAAAAACAAACAGTGAAAATTGGATGTCTGGAAAACAAATGCTTCTTACAGTACTCATGTCTTCAGTCTCCCAGAATAATATCATTATGCCTAATGATATCCTGCTATACCTATAGATCAGTGCCCAGTACAGTCATCATTAGACAGGCATCCTCCAACAGATAATGGAAGAAGATGCAGAAACTCAAGAAGTCAAAAACTAGGGGGAGCTCAGGGAACCCCATAGAAGAAGAGTAGAAAATACTGAATGAATCAGGGGGCTTGAGATCAGGAGCAAACAACCCATGAAATCAACTAAGTAGGGTTCATAGGACCTCACAGAGACAGAGCTTACATGGGTCTATGATAAGGTCCTGTATGTATTCCTTATGGTTGTGTATCCTGGAGGTTTTGTGGGACTCCCAACAATGGAAGTGGAGGGTGTCTCTGACTCTTGACTACTCTTGGGATTCTTTTCCTTTTCCTAGGTTGCCTTTCCCAACATTGATATGAGGGTTTGTGTCTGATGATACTTGTCTTAGTCAGGGTTTCTATTCCTGCACAAAACATCATGACCAAGATGCAAGTTGGGAAGGAAAGAGTTTACTCAGCTTACATGTCCATGCTGTTCATCACCAAAGGAAGTCAGGACTGGAACTCAAGCAGGTCAGTAAGCAGGAGCTGATACGGAGGCCATGGAGGGATGTTCCTTGCTGGCTTGCTTCCCCTGGCTTGCTCAGCTTGCTTTCTTATAGAACCCAAGACTACCAGCCCAGAGATGGTGCCACACAAAAGGGGTCCTCCACCCTCCCTTTATCACCAATTGAGAAAATGCCTTACAGCTGGATCTCATGGAGGCATTTCCTCAACTGAAGCTCCTTTCTCTGTGATAACTACAGCTTGTGTCAAGTTGACACAAAACCAGCCAGTACAATACTATATCTTGTCACTCTGTATTTGGTTGATATTCCTGGGAAGCCTGATCAGGATGTATAATATGAGAGGAGAACTTTTTAAAAAAGAACTTGACAACACAATTACAATGAGGAAAATATTTGCCAAATCCTTTCCAATAACTAGCACTTTAAGACAGACATATCCACAGCTAAGGTTACCCCAAAGAAATGATTGGCATGAAGCTGTGGATGGAGCTGAGATGGGGTAGTGGTTGGCTAGTATACCCATGTCCAAGTTCAGTGCCTGGAATCACAAGCACTAAATAATAAAAAATTATGAAAATAAATATTAATAATTTCTTCAAAATCTCATAAAAATCTACAAATGAGAGACAACTCAAATATGATAAATATGAGGGCATGAATTTTATTTTCTTACTAGTACTCTCCTCCCACACTAGTGGCAGTGCAGTGTTTTGTCCCAGGCATAACCTCATCAAAAGGGGGAAAAAAGTGGAGTCTTACCAGTTGGCCTATAATTCAAAATTAATAGAAAAATGAATAATTCATCTATATTTATAGCCTATGTACAAGTATCTGACCTCTGCCATCATAGTTGTTTTTCTTACGTGAATTAATAATTGATAAAGAACTAGTTGCTTTCAAATACCAAAAAAACCTTTGCTCCTTTTTCCTTAACATCACTTTTTTCTAAATATTAAAATCCTAGAGTAGCCTTCATCATTTCTAACAACCTGAAGCTATAAACTCTCAAACCTCTTCATCTTTAACACCACTAGGCCTCAGTGCTATTATGGGATGCAAAGATGATAACGATTTGCATTGGTGCAGTGTCACCCAGACAAAAATTGCTCCTCAGATGCAAGATTTATTTAAAAAAATTCACACTTGCTTTAAACATTTTCTTTAAAACTGAAAATAAATAGTTTGTTAGTATTTTTAGTAACTTATAATTGAAAGCTCCATGCATAACAATAACTAGCTCATGACCATTATCTCCATATTTCTTGAAGCTAAAAATAAAGTTATTTAAAATAATAAAATAGGTGCAGCTCAGCAGAGGGCCAGGGCTGCACTATTTCTGCCTTCCTCCTCACATTCAGTGGCACCCATCTTTGCAGGCCAGGAACCTATGCATGATGCCCCCCAAAAAGGAAGGAGATGGAATTAAACCACCTCCAATTATTGGAAGACTTGTAACCTCACAGAAAATTGGTATTGTTAGATTGTGAAATGTTGAGAAGTCTGCCTCCTTCAATGTATTAACCAATAGTTAAGCTTGACCAGAAAACTTCCTAATCTTCACTATTGATCCTAATGAGAGTAGCATGTCTGTGCCAGATGAGAGGTTTGACTTTCTTTGCCAATATCACAATCCAGGAAGCAAGATTCCTCCATTCCTAAATGTAGTGGCTATTGCTGGCTATATGAAAGGAGCTCAGAATGGGCAGGGCACGGGGAATGCCTTTCTATCTCATATTAGTGCCTGTGATGGGGTTTTTCATTTAACACATGCTTTTGAAGATGATTATATCACACATGTTGAAGGAAGTTAAGATTCCATTAAAGATATAGAAGAAATTCATGAAGAGCTTAGTTGAAAGATGAGGAAATGATTGGGCTTGTTATAGATAAATTAGAGAAGGTGGCTATGAGAGGAAGTGATAAGAAACTAAAACCCAAGCTCAAATATGACTTACTATGCAAAGTCAAATCTAGGATCAAAAGAAACCTATTCACTTTTATCATGACTAGAATGACAAAGAGATTGAAGTATTGAATAAACACTTATTGTTTTACCTCAAAACCAATGGTCTACTTGGTTAATATTTCTGAAAAAAAAAACTATATAAAAAAGAAAAACAAATGGTTGACAGTATCTGTCTACTAATCTAACCCTACAGAAGATACTAGAAGAAAAACTCCTACACAAGCTACACCCAAAACCACACAAAAAATTAATCATCCCACAGCAAAACCAAAAGAGAAGAGATTCCCTCTCTCTCTGTCTCTCTCTCTGTCTCTCTCTTGCTCTCTCTCTTTCTCTCTCTCTCTCTCTCTCTCTCTCTCTCTCTCTCTCTCTCTCTCTCTCTCTCTCTCTCTCTCACACACACACACACACACATACACACACAAACATATCCAACATCAGAACAACAGAAACTAACAATCATTGGTCATTAATATTTCTCAACATCAACAGGCTCAATTCACCAATAAAAAGATAAAGGCTAACACATTGGATATCTAAACAAGATCCTCCATTCTACTGCATACAAGAAACACAGTTCAGCAACAAAAGTAGACCCTACCTGAGAGTAAATAGCTAGAGAAATGATTTTCCAAGCAAATGTCCCCAATAAACAAGCTGGAGTCGCCATTCTAATATTTAATGTAATAGACATTCAATCAAAAGTAATCAAAATAGATGGGGAAGGACACTTCACACTCATGAACTGAAAAACCCACCAAGATGATGTCTCAATTTTGAACATCTATGCCCAAAATACAAGAGCACACACTTTCAGAGGGAAAAAAGATCCCTTTACTAAAGCTCAAAACATAAATGGAAACCCACAAAGTAATAGAGAAGGAGGCACTTTAACACTCCACACTCACCAAGAGGAAGGTCACTGAAACAGAAACTAAACAGAGATACGATGAAACTAATGGAAGTTATGAACTAAATGGATTCTAGCAGATATCTATAGAACATTTCACCCCCCCAAGTAAATGAATATTCATTCTTCTCAGAACCTCATAGCACCTTCTCCAAAACTGACCATATAATCAGACACAAAACAAGTCTCAACAGATTGAAATAACCCCTTGCATTCTAACAGATCTCTATGAACTAAGGCTGGACTTCAACAACAGAAACAACTGAAAACTCACATACTCATGGAAACTGAACAACTTTCTACTTGGTCAGGGAAGAAATAAAGAAAGAAATTAAAGACTTTATAGAATTCAATAAAAATGAGGCTACAACATACCCAAACTTATAGGACACAATGAAAGCAGTGTTAAGAGGAAAATTCATAGCACTAAGTGACTTCATAAAGAAATTAAAGAGATCTCATACTAGCAACTTAACAGCATGCCTGAAAACTCTAAAATAAAAAGAAGCAAACACACCCATCAGGGGTAGACAGCAAGAAATAGCTGAACTCAGGGCTCAAATCAACCAATTAGAAACAAGGAGAACAATATGAAAAAAAAATCAACAAAACCAAGAGGTGTTTCATTCTATGAGGCCACAGTTACTGTGATACCTAAACCACACAAAGATACAACTAAGAAAGACAACTTCAGACAAATTCATTTATAAGCATCAACATAAAAATAGTCAATAAAATTCTTACAAACCAAATCCAAGAACACATCAAAAACATCCTTCACCAAGATTAAGTAGGCTTCTTCCCATGGTTGTAGGATTGTTCAATATAAGAATATCCATAAACATAACACACTATGTAAACAAACTAGAAAAAAAGATGACATGATCATCTCAATAAATGCGAAAATATACTTCATGTTAAAAGTTGCAGAGAGATCAGGGATTCAAGGCACATACCTATACATATTAAAAGCAATATAGAGCAAAACAATAGCCAACATCAAATTAAAATCGTGGACAAGACAAGACTGCCCCACTCTCTCCATATCTATTCAATATAGTACTCAAAGTTCTAGCAAGAGCAATAAGACAACAAAAGGAGATCAAGGTTGTACAAATTAGAAAGGATGAAATCAGAATAGTACTATTTGTGGATGATATGTTAGGATATGTAAGCAATCTCTAAAATTCTACCAGAGAACTCCTACTGCTGATAAACAACTTCAGGAAAGTTACTAGATATAAAATTAACTCAAAGTAATCAGTAGCCTTCCTTTATACAAATGATAAATGGACAGAGATAGAAATTATGGAAACAACACCCTCCACAATAGCCATAAATAATGAAAAATATATAGATATAACGCTAGCCAAGCAAGTAAAAGATTTATATAGGACAAGAACTTCAACCCCTGAAGAAAAACTGAAGAAGATATCAGAAGATGTAAAAGTCTTCCATGCTCATGGATCAGTAGGATTAATATAGTGAAAATGGCCATCTTACCAAAAGCAGTCTGCAGATTTAATGCAATCCCCATCATAATTCCAATACAATTTTTACATACCTTGAAAGAGCAATTCTCAACTTCATGTAGAAAAACAAAAAACCCAGGATAGTCAAAGCAATCCTGAACCATGAAAGAACTGGAAGAATCACCATCCCAGACCTAAAGCTGTACTACAGAGCAATAGTAATAAAAATTGCATAGTATTGGTTCAGAACACAATGATCAACGAAATTTTACCAAAGACCCAGAAACAAACCCATACAGCTTTGGAAACTTAATTTTCAACATGGTTTCAAAACCATACAATGGAAAAGAAAAAAAAAAAAAGCATGTTCAACAAATGGTGTTGGTCCAACTGGATGTCTACATGTAGAAGAATGAAAATAGATTCATATTTGTCACCCTGCACAAAATTCAAGTCCAAGTGGATCAAGGACCTCAACATAAAACTGGATACAATAAACCTAATGGAAGAGAAAATGGGAAAGAGCCTTGAACACATTGGTACAAGAGACAGTTTACTGAACAGAACATCAATGACTCAGGCCTTAAGATAAACTATTGATAAATGGGACCTCTTGAAACCAAAAAGCTTCTGTAAGGCAAAGGACACTGTCAATAGGACAAAACATCAGCGTATAGATGTGGGGCGGTGGGTAGTTCTGACAGCCTGAGTCCAGTAGAGCAGCCACCAGAGAACCCCGGAGACCCACTGAGTAGAGTAAATTTGTTCACGAGGGATGGTAGGTAGGTAGGCATAAGATGATAGCTCCTGAGACAATGGTTCAGATTTCAGCCCAAACCCCTTACAGCTGCCCCTGCAAGAGATGTGTGCTCTATCAGGCAGACAATGCCTCAAGCTCCCAGCATTCTAGCTGGATCTTACACCCAGTCATCTGACCACAAGCCAGACATGCCATGCCCCATACAATAAAAGGGGTGGTTTGCTCCCTCCTCACTCTCTTACTCTTCTCCTCTTACTCTTCTTCTCTTGCTCCCTCCCTCTCTTACTCTTCCCCTCTTACTCTTGCACTCTTGTACTCTTGCATTCTTGCTCTTTACACTCTTACTTTTACTTCCTCTCTCTCTCTCTTGCTCTCTTGCACTCTCTCTTCTCTCTGCTCTTTGTTCTCTTCTCTTGCTTTCCTCCTCTCCTTTTTCTCTCTCTCTCTTCTTTTACTCCTTTCCTTCCCTTTACTTAACCAGCATATTCTATCCTTCCTATAATAAAATAACTCATTTATACATTGCCTCCTTTTTAACTAACATGCCTTGTAGCAAACAGGTCAGCACCAGGGGAGAAAGAGAGACTCGGGCCTCAGCAGCAGGCCCCCTGCCTCCAGGGACAGAGAGAGAGAGAGAGAGAGAGAGAGAGAGAGAGAGAGAGAGAGAGAGAGAGAGAGAGAGGGAAAGCCTCAGCCTAGCCACAGCACAGGCCCCAGCCTTGGAACGACATATAGACTGGACTTCACTAACCCTACAACTAACATAGGGCCAATTTTTCTAAAATATATAAAGAATTCAAGAAGTTAAACTCCAAAAAAAAATTTTAAAATGGGGAACAGAACTAAACAAAATTTTCAACAGAGAAATCTCAAATGGCTGAAAAGCCCATACAGATATGTTCGAAGTCCATTGTCATCAGGGAAATGCAATTCAAAATGACCTTGAGATTCTACCTTGCACCAATCAGAATGACTAAGATCAAAAACTCAAGGGACAGCACATATTAGCAAGGATGTGGAGAAAGGAGAATACTTCTCCATTGCTAGTGGTATGCAAACTTGTACAACTACTCTTGTACAATTAATCTGGTGCTTTCTCACAAAATTGGAAATAGTTCTATCTGAAGACCCAGCTACACCCAAATAAAGACCCAGAAATAAACCCACACAGCTATGGACACTTGATTTTTGACATGGTTCCAAAACCATGCAATGAAAAAAAGCATGCTCAACAGATGGTGCTGGTCCAACTGGATGTCTACATGTAGAAGAGTGCAGATAGATCCATACTTATCACCCTGCACAAAACTTGAGCACAGTGGATCAAGGAATGCTACATAAAACTGGATTCAATAAACCTAACGGAAAAAAAGTAGGAAGTCTAAACTCAAAAGATGCTCAATCATACCATAAGGACATGTGCTCCGCTATGTTCATAGTAGCCTTACTCATAATAACCAGAAAATTGAAGCAACCCAGAAGTACCTCAATCAAAAAATGGATACAGAAAATGTGGTTTATTTACACAATGGAATACTATTCAGCTGTTGAAAACAAAGACATCATGAATTTTGCAGGCAAATGAATGGAACTAGAAAATATCATCCTCAGTGAGGTAACTCAGACTCAAAAAGACAGCCATTGTATGTATTCACTGATAAGTCACCATAAGGGACTGAATACCCATGCTATACCCCTCACACAGAGACGTTAATGAAGAAGGAAGGCCCAAGTGAGGATATCTGGATCACACAAACAGTCATAGGAGTCAGAGGGAGGGAGGAAACTGGGGGAAGAGGGAAAGGGGTAAGAAGTGGGGAAGCAGGAGCCGGTGTTGGGAGAGACAGGAGAATGGCTCAGAGGGCCAGGAGAATGAATGGAAATCTGCAAATGTGGAAAGAGTGACCTTATCCAAGATACCTAGCAGGGACTGCATGGAAGCTGAAGAGGCCACTGCCTCTAGCCAGGCAGTACCCTCAGTGGGAGGAAAAGGATACCAACCCATCCACAAAACTTTCAACACAAAATTTGTCCTGTCTAAAAGAAATACAGTGATGTAGCAGAAACTAAAGGGAAAGTTAACCAATAACCAGTTTCCAACTTGAAACTCATACGATCAGCTCCTGACATTATTAATGATGTCTTTATGACAGGAGCCTAGCTAGCATAACTGACCTCCAAGAGGCTCTATCCAGCAGCAGACTGAACAGATACAGAAACCCACAGCCAAACATTAGATGAAACTTGGTGACACTTATGGAAGAGTTGGGGGAGGGTCAAAGGCCCTGAAGTAGATGGGAAGAAGAACAGAATCCACAAACCTGGACCCCTGACAGCTCTCAGAATCTTAGCTGCCAAACAAGGAATATACACACACATGCTGAAACAGGCACTTTGACATATATGTAGCAAACAGGCAGCTCAGTCTTCACAGGTGTCCTGTCTGTTCTCAGTAGGAGATGTGCCTAATCTGACAAAGACTTGATGTTGCAGAAGTGGGAAGGACTACCCAGCAGGTCCCAAACTCTCAGAGAAAAAGAGAAAAAAGATGGGAGAGGAACTCTGTGGGAGAGAGTCTGGGAAGGAGAGCAGCATTTGTCATATAACACTCATTAATTAGAAATAAATAAAATAGTTGGAAAATCTATATCTGGTTAATTGCACCTGTTTCTTTACCTAATGCATACATGCAGTACAAAGAGCTATTTTTTTTTTTTTAGCTACCAATATAATGCAACACATTTAATTAAGAAAAGAGAATAATCCAAACATGCAAACTGAGAGACCCAATCCTAACAACTGCAGACCTGAATGTTAATCACATCTCAAGAGTTATAAAACAATTGATACTTTATTTCAAGTTCTATTTTGTTTTGTCTAAGATGGGGTCTTATGTAGTTCATGCTGACATAGAACTCATTATAAAGGTCAGGTTGGCCTTAAACTCATTTATGATTATTCTGCCTCCACTTCCCAAGTACTAGAATTGTAGGTGTGTGATACAATACAATGCTTTCAAGTAGTTCTTACTTTATATCATTTCATATTGAAGGAACTTTATAAAGTAGTCTACACTTGCTAGCACAACATGTATTCATCAGTTATCATTGAGAATACTCTCATCAGCTTATATAATGTATCTTCTACGAACATTTATAACAGAATTTTGTCTAATATCCCAAAATAATTCATTCTTCAAAAAACTGGGAAGATTTTAGCTTATTGATGCTATTGATATGTAGTATCAATAATAGTTAAACAAAGGTAATCAGCTAGAGTCAAATGAATCTCAATCTTTTTGCAATTATCTGTAAAATCTACAGTGTGCCTTGGGTATTAACTTTATCTTCAATTGTTTTTTATTGATTTAAGTTTTATTGCATTATGAGAAAAGATACATGATTTCAAATTACTGAATTTATTAACATTTAAAAACATACTTTAAGTAAATAGAATTAAATCACATTCTTTTTTCCCTTTTGCACCCCAACTACTCCAAGAGACTTCCTTCAATACCTACAGTACCTTTTTTTAATTTTGTCATGTCCTTTAAAATTTATAAAATATTGTAATAATGAAAATGAGTATTATAAACGTTGTTTTATACAAAGCAACAATCTATTGAACAGTCTTACGTAGATGCTTGTCTACAGCAATACTGAAAATACATGCTTTTCTCAATATAAATTTTAAATAACTCCAAACATATTAACTCTATATTTTAAAATAATACATCACTACTAGTATTTTTTAAATGAACATAAATACATAAAGTCTTTTAGTTTGTTTGTGTGTTTGTTTTGTATTTAGTAGAACTTAAAACCGTGGCTCTTATTGTGTGATTCAAGCCCAAAATAAGAACAATTTTTAGACATTGGACTTCATTGTAATAAGGCTGTACTTCAATGACCCTCATATCATCAAAGGATTTTACCTCCATCGTAGCTAAGCTAAGAGTTGACAGTTCTGCTGCTCTAAGGAATGAATTGTAGGCATGATTTTTGGATACAGATTTCCTGCTTTGGTCAAAGCTATTTGACTAGAGTGTCTTCATTCTCAGCACACAGAGAACAGGTTGCATCCTTTTAAGAAATGGTGTGTGTATTAAGATGGTCTATCCATAAAGTCATTCACCAACTGTTTCATTGAACAATGGCTCTGCTTGGAGGGTGGCACAGACATTAGGTGATGGTAAGAATCTGGTTCATTGGCTGTGATAATTTGGAAAAGCATACATCTCAGAGAAAGAGTAACTTATAAAAGTCCTCTTCTTCAAACTTCATACAATAGTTACAAACATCAAGTAAAGCATTCAGTCTCACTCTTTGTTGTTCTCTTACAAGCCACCAACCAAGTTAATTGTCTATGTTTCTTTTGGCTGTATAATTTTTAAATATGTAAGCCATTCTGAAAACCATAGTGTAGTGTAAAAACATGAAAAAGACAGTCCTACTAATAGATTGTAGAGAGGCTGAGATAAGAGAAGCATGATTTCAAAACACTGTCACGAACAAACAAGCTGAAAGTGTTTATGGATTGTACAATATTGGACCCATTTCTCCAATTATGAAATTAGAGAGACCACTGGATGACAGCCAACAAATTTCAAACTCGTCATATTTTTGGATTTCATTCAAATAGGATATGTTGGTAATATTAATTTTCATATTAGGATATTAAGAAAAAGTAATTGTTGCTTCCTTTATTTTTGTTGTTAGAGGTGGAATTAGGATTGTGTGGGTTTGTTGAAAGATTACTTTCTTGCTTCTTCTAGGGTGTAGTTTTGCTCTTTATGTTGGTGTTTTCCATCTATTATCCTTTGTAGGGCTGGATTTGTAGAAAGATACTTTGGTTTTGTCATGGAATATCTTGTTTCCTCCATCTATGGTAACTGAGAGTTTTGCTAGGTATAGTAGCCTGGACTGACATTTTTTTGTCTTAGGCTTTGTATGGCATCTGCCCAGGATTTTGTAGCTTTCATAGTCTCTGGTGAGAAGTCTGGTGTGATTCTGATAGGCCTGCCTTTATATGTTACTTGGCCTTTTTCCCTTACTCCTTTTAAAATTCTTTCTTTTTTGCATTTAGTGTTTTGATTATTATGTAATGGGAGGAATTTCTGTTCTGGCCCAGTCTATTTGGAGTTCTCTAAGCTTCTTGTATGTTCATGGGCATCTTTCTTTAGAGTAGGGAAGTTTTCTTCTATAATTTTGTTAAAGATATTTACTGGACCTTTAAGTTGGGAGTATTCACTCTCCTCTATACCAATTATCATTAGGTTTGCTCTTCTCATTGTGTCCTGGATTTCCTGGACGTTTTGGGTTAGGAGCTTTTTGTTTTGTGCAATTTCTTTGACTGTTGTGTCAATGTTTTCAATGGTGTCTTCTAGCCCTTGTTGTGTCGATGTTATCAATGGTGTATCTGCCCCTGAAATTCTCTCTTCTATCTCTTGTATTCTGTTGATGATGCTTGCATCTGTGACACCTGATTTCTTTCCTATGCTTTCTATCTCCAGGGTTGTCTCCTTTTCTGATTTCTTTAGTGTTACAATTTCTATGTTTAGATTCTGGACGGTTTTGTTCATTTTCTTCACCTGTTTGATTGTGTTTTCCTATAGTTCTTTTTTTTTTTTTTTTTTTTTTTTT
>NW_022196900.1:13078765-13079534 GCF_008632895.1 Mastomys coucha
CTATTATAAATAAGGCTGCTATGAACATGGTGGAGCATGTGTCCTTATTACATGTTGTAGTATCTTTTTGGAGTGGTATAGCTGGGTTCTCTGGTAGAACTATGTCCAATTTCCAGAGGACCACCAAACTGATTCCCAGAGTGGTTGTACCAGTTTGCAATCCCACGAGCAATGAAGCAATGTTCCTCTTTCTCTACAACCTCTCTAGCATCTGCTGTCACCTGAGTTTTTATCCTAGCCATTCTGACTGCTGTGAGGTGGAATCTCAGGGTTGTTTTGATTTGCATTTCCCTGATGACTAAGGATGTTGAACATTTCTTTAGGTGCTTCTCAGCCATTCGGTATTCATCAATTGAGAATTCTTTCTTTAGTTCTGAACCACATTTTTTAATAGGGTTATTTGGTTCTCTGGAGTCTAACTTCTTGAGTTCTTTGTATATCTTGGATATTAGCCCTCTATCAGATATAGGGTCGGTAAAGATCTTTTCCCAATTTGTTGGTTGCCATTTTGTCCTATTCACAGTATCTTTTGCCTTACAGAAGCTTTGCAACTTTATGAGGTCCCATTTGTCAATTCTTGATCTTAGAGCAGAAGCTATTAGCGTTCTCTTCAGGAAATTTTCCCCTGTGCTTATTTGCTCAAGGTTCTTCCCCACTTTCTCTTCTATTAGTTTCAATATCTGCTTTGATGTGGAGGTCCCTGATTGAAGGAAACCGTCCTGCAGCTTCACTTCGTTCCGTGGGTGATCTACGAACGGGAACTTGAGGT
>NW_022196900.1:13087843-13088149 GCF_008632895.1 Mastomys coucha
ATCTGTTGAAAATGCTGTCTTTTTTCCACTGGATGATTTTAGCTCCTTTGTCAAAGATTAAGTGACCAAAAGTGTGTGGGTTCATTTCTGGGTCTTCAATTCAGTTCCATTGACCTACCTGCCTGTCACTGTACCAATACCATGGAGTTTTTATCACAATTGCTCTGTAGTACAGCTTAAGGTCCGGGATTGTGACCAGAGGTTCCTTTATTGTTGAGAATAGTTTTGGCTATCCTGAGTCTTTTGTTGTTCCAGATGAACCTGCAAATTGCTCTTTCTAAGTCTGTGAAGAATTGAGTTGGAATT
>NW_022196900.1:13089259-13093454 GCF_008632895.1 Mastomys coucha
CAAATGCTTTCTCAGCATCTAGTGAGATGATCATATGGTTTTTGTCCTTGAATTTGTTTATGTAGTGACTTATGTTGATGGATTTCCATATATTGAACCATCCCTGCATCCCTGGGATGAAGCCTACTTAATCATGGTGGAGGATTGTTTTAATGTGTTCTTTGATTCAGTTTGCAAGAGTTTTATTGCCTATCTTTGCATCGATATTCATAAGGGAAATTGGTCTGAAGTTTTCTTTCTTTGTTAGGTCTTTGTGTGGTTTAGGTCCCAGTTACTCCTGGTGTTGAGACAGATGTGTCTTTCTCACCTCTGATCCTGGGATTATTAGAGTGCCTGGGAGTGGAGCTTCCTCTAGGTGTTGTGGAATGGACTGCAGAGTTTGCACCCAAGTTCTGCTCAGGGCACTGGCCCAGACTGGCCAGAAGGAACCTCTGCCACTGGGCTGGCAGAGTTCCTGTATGTCTGAGTCCCACTGGTCCCAGTTACTCCCGGTGTTGAAACAGATGTTTTGTCCTCCTCACCTCTGATCCTCTGATTCTGGATGTGTTAGAGCACCTGGGAGTATAGCTTCCTCCGAGTGTTATAGGACTGGCTGCAAAATTTGTGCCCAAGGTCTACTCAAAGCACTGGCCCAGACAGACTGGGAAGAACCTGTGTCACTGAGATGGTGGAGTTCTTGTGTGCCTGGGTCCCACTGGTCCCAGTTACTCCTGGTGTTGGTACAGATGTTGTGTCCTCCTCACCTGTAATCCTGGACTGGTTAGAGCACCCTGGGGTGGGCTTCCTTTGGGTGTTTTGGGACTGGCTATGGAGTTTGTGCCCAAGGTCTGCTCAGGGCACTGGCCCAGACAGCTCTTCAATTGTTTATATTTCCAAGTCTCCCATCTCATCTATTAAGTGTCAGTCTATGGATTAAGTACTCACTGTCATGAAGTACAAACATGCAGAGACTCTGGCAATTCATGACCACAAATATGTATGTCACATTGCAATATATTGATATGTTGTGGGCAGAAGCTTTTAAATTATTGCCATTAATACCACACTATAGTTGCTCTGATCACTATATTTAGCACACCCCAGAACAAAATTGTCTCCTCACTAACATTTAAGAATGAGTCAGAAAGGGAGATTTTATTAATACCTAAACTCTATACCATGAAATAACTACCACCATATTTAAGTATATGAAATACGTGTATAAGAGACAGAGAATGAGAGACACACACAGAAAACATGAAAATGAGTTTTTTAAATAAAAATTCCATTCAGTGGTTCCATATGGGTGGAAAAAATCACTGGAGTTTATCAATAGTGATTTGAAAAGGAAAAATGTGTAAAAATACAGTATTGTTTTAGATAGAATTTAATATATAGATACCTAATTAATGTTTAAACAGTTTTCATATACCATTTAAATAATTGAAATACTGTTGTTCAATTATATAGTCAAAGACTTAAGTAAATAGGGAAAGTTACCCTGAGGTGGTTATCATTGTTACTGTTTCTAACTTGCAGTGCCAGATAATACAGGTACAGTTATGTGACTTGATGCATGAAATTAAATTAAAAACTTATTTTAATTTTAAGTCAACATTTTAACCTTCAATTCTGAGCTTAGTCTTACATACATGTTAATAAAATAAAAATATTAATTGAGACAGAGAAGTATGTTAAGTTGTTAATTTACCTTGATAAGGTTTTATATTCATAATTATTAATTATCCATGCAAAGGGCTAAACATTGTTAGCAATTTCAAATATTTATTCACCCCACATGGATTCATGGCAGATATCAGGAAAACTAAGGAAAAGAAAACTTAAAGTCAGTTCTGCCCATCAAACTCAAAGCAGCACAGAAACAGAAAACTGATGCAATTTAGTCTGAACAAAATTTTCTGGAGTAACGATTTTTTTGTTGTTGTTCCTTTAAGATGACCAACAATATTCTTGAGTAATGAAAATAATTCCCTAATAAGTTTATTATAAAAATCCGCTGGACAATGGTGGCACACGCCTTTAATCCCAGCACTTGGAAGGCAGAGGCAGGCAGATTTCTGAGTTCAAGGCCAGCCTGGTCTACAAAGTGAGCACCAGGACAGCCAGAGCTATACAGAGAAACCCTGTCATGAAAACAAAACAAAACAAAACAAAACAGAAAAAATAAAATCCATATACTTTTACAACGTGTAGTTCATGTTAAAATTTATGAATGTTTGTTTGCAGGGTACATTTAAAAATCACCCTCAAATTGGTAGAACTGAATCTGCTTTGACCAACAGAGTGTTATCAATTCAATGCAACATTACTGACCATAATCAAGAGTTGACTGTAGATACGACTACCCTGTCAGCTCAGTGTGAGAGATGGTGTTGTCCATAGTAATACTAGTGAACACGTAAGGAATTAAGTGGAGAAGATGATAAGGTGTTCCAGTCTCTTCTGGATTTCAAAGTAACGGGATTTGCTATTTTAGTGCAGAAGAAAACCTCTGGGCCTTTTGGTATTTGACTGAACTTTAAATACTAAATCTATCCTGCATTGCAAAGCCAGTCAGCTCAATCTATATCCTCAGAGCCATGTCTACAATGGAACAATGAACACATTACATTTGTGATTAAGAAATATCAAACACCTGCTACTACCCTCTTTCATCACATATGATAATGTTACATTCACGCTTCTAAAGTGATAATTTGCCATAAAAAATAGAGAGTGTGCTAAAGCATGTGATGTTAATAGTTCTGCTCAGTAGATCAATTATTTTAACAGAATTACCAAGTTTTAGATGGCTTTAAAAATAAGACTATTTTTAAACTTTTCAAAACTACATATGTTTATATGCAAGGTACTAACTTGTCAGTCATTTATTAGCTGGTCTCAAATAGTTATAATGTTCTCATATAGATAAAAACAAGATCATCACTGGGAAATATTAGAATATTGATTTTTCTATGTAAACATTATTATTGAAACCAATTTTATCATAAAATGAATGAGTAAATTCAAAACATTTTCAAACATGTAATAATTAGTCATTAGATGTAAGCTCATCGAACAAAAATATCATAGATAAGTAAAAAAATCATCGATACTTAGTCTATAACAGGACATATTAATAAGATTCTAAAAGGACTGGAGTGTCTCATTCTAAAAGCAAGGTTTTTCATGGCTTGCAACAATGGTTTTGAAATGAAGTTTTCCCAGAAAACTTCAACAAAAGCTAAAAAAATACATCTCCACAGGGTGGTCAATGCCATCTTCTTAACAAAAACAAAAGTGCATTCTCAATGGGAAAAAAGGATTTTGCTAAATTATGAAGCATTAATGTATGGATGTTGCACGGCCATGAATCATTACAAAGATAAACTGAAGATAAATAATTGTAATACCATCTCAAGCAGCAAAACATAAGCTGAAAATTGTAGTTCATACTTCACATAAGCTGTAAAAAATAATTTGCAAATAACTCCAAATTAATAATAAACAGAAACAAAAACACCTGCTACTTAAGTATTTAGTCAATTTTTTGTTTATATTTTAATAGAAGTAAATTATGGTTAAATATATAAATAACAATACCATTATTATACCCAAAGTGAAAAAGCTACAGCATGTTAAGAAAAGCTGAAACAAATTTTGATTTTTAGAATAGTTTGACTGCCAGAGTAGTTTCACAATCACAACAAAATTGAGCAGAAAGTGTGGCGGGCTCATCTGTGTCTGTCTACATTCATATCCACTGCATCCTCTAATATCAGTATCCCAAGGGTAGCAATTACTCTAATTGATGAGCCTCCAAGGACCATCACTACCACCCGGAGGACACACTTCATATTAGGAATCACTCTTGGTGATTGTGCATTCTGAGAATACAAGTACAGATAGCCGAGCAATGTCATGTTCTACTTGTGATATATGGAGTAGTCTCATGATTCTCCAGTTTTTCTTTCCACTGTCCAGTCATCTTTCCCAATCCCTACCCTCACAAGTATTGGTTCATCAAAACCTTTACTATATACAACTCAGAAAGACAAAAATGGGAAACATACATAGGCTAACTATTTTTTAAAAACGTAAACAAAAGTACTTACCTTTGTTTTGTTTGGTTTGTTGAACATTCAGTTTGGTCATTTGTTTACTTTTGAAGGCATATATATACATATATATATATGTATGTATGTGTGCATATATA
>NW_022196900.1:13093464-13119515 GCF_008632895.1 Mastomys coucha
TATATATATATATATTACCTTCATGGTGGTAAAATAGTATGCAAAGAAACTGAAAATCTTTTTCTTTATATTAAAATAAAGTTTATGCAAAATTCTTCAATCACATAGTGCTGTCTAATGAGGTAATGTATAATTATATACAGAATGCATGGACTTCAAGATTAGTTTTTTAAATTACCTTTGGGTACTGTATGACCACAGTATATGTAAATATCCATGTCACTGTAAATGTATGCACAAGTATTTTCAGGATCACATGGATATGAACGTATACATTTGTGTGCAGGAGAGCATGCATGTGGAGACATACTTGTGTGTATTCAAGAACATATGCACATACATGTGGAGGCCAGACATCAATGTCAAGTATATCCTTCAGTTGCTTTCTGCCTTGTTTTTTGAGACAGAGGCTTTCAGTGAACTGGAGCTCATGAATTTGGTTGGACTGACGAGCTAGCGAGCCACAGAACCCCACTTGTCTATACCTCTTTGTAACTGCAATGTCAAAAGCACACTTCTCTGTCTAGCTTTTTACATGAGTGCTAGAGATCTGACCTCAGGACTTTATTTTTGACTGTTTCCCAGGACCCACTTAAATCTTAATTGCCCAGATAGACCAAAGTAAACTTTTCCTAGTTGGTTTATCTGAATTTGTAAGTGATGCTGAGGGTGATGGCAACAGTTATCCTTACCAAGTGAAGTGTTACAAGACATGAGCATGACTAAATCTCAGGGAGAATACTTCATTAGATAGACAACATTTATTATTTCAATTTCACAGAGAAGTAAATCTCCTTAAAAATATATTGATAAGTGTTTAAAAATCAAAATAGTTTTATATTCCTAATATAACCATTAATATCATTTCAAGGTCGCTTCTATAAAACATACCTTTTTACTAAATATACTCACATATTTGTTCTCAATGTCAACTAAGTTCCTTCTAAGCATTATCTTTGAATTATTCACCTCTCTTAATGTTTGTGTTTAAGCGTTCTAAGAACTGTACTTTTTTAAGTAATGTTTAAATAAACAAAATGGTTGTTTTTTTGTTTTTGTTTTTTGTTGTTATTGTTGTTGTTTTGTTTTTGTCAGGTGCATTTCAAACACTATTACTTTTAAAAACTCTTAATTTATAGTGGCTAATTTGTTGCCCCAAATTCATTCTAAAGTGTGTGTGCGTGCATATGTGTATGTGTTTTAAAATATAGATATATGTATATTATGCAATTTTAAAGGAACTTGTATTATTTAGTTTTTGTTATGAGATTTAAAACACAAGAAAATCTGATATATAAAGATGAGAAATTAGAATGAGGCATTATAACTACGGTACTATGAAATAATTAACTATTTTAGGTTGAAAGAAACAGTGATCCAAAAGAATACCCAAAAGGCAACAAAGTTAATAGAAGAAACAGATGCTGTTTGGAAAGGTGGGATACTGAGTTAAAGACTGATAGGCTTTATGAAAATGGCTAGATACTGGGATTATTTTATTGAGGTTATCAGGACACACTTGAAAATGTTCCAGTTTCCCTTTTGTACAGTAAGAAGCAGAGACACAGCTCAACTGATAGTCAAAGAAAGAAGCTCTACAAAGAGGATCAAGGTAATGGAAAATGGTCTTCAAAAGATCATAACTTGGAAGGTGTCCTCAAATAAATCAAATCACAAAAGAAGAGTAAATCTAGAGACTGAAAGATCAGAGCCAGAGAAGGAAGGTACGATACAAGGTATTTGTTTTTACTGTTGTGATAAAACATTTACTAAAGCCAACTTGGGGTGTGTCTATTTTGCATATATATCCCAGGTTAATCTTCTTCATCACCAAGAGAAGCCAGGGCAATAACTCAATTAAAAGAAGAACCTGAAGGCAGGAACTGAATCAGAGGCCATGAAGATATGATGCCCACTGGTTTGTGCTCCATAGCTCCCTCAGTTTCCTTTTTCTACGGTCCAGTACCACCTGTCCAGGGGTGACATCACCAACAGGATAAGGCCTCTACAATAATTGTTAATCAAAAAAAATGCCCTATAGGGACATTCTTATAGAAGCAATTTTTAAAATTGAAGTTTCCTCTTCTCAGACTACTCTAGCATATGTCAATCTGACTAAAGCAAAAGTACTAAAACACACTTCAAAAGCTACATATCTTTTCCCCTATTAAGTGCACTAACGATTTGATTACCTTACAGCTACTGGATACTAACTTAGGTCTGGAGAAGCTGAGAAAAACATTGGCTATGTCCCTCTATTGTGGTAGCTGAATGTCTGTTTGGAGGCGCTAATAACCCTATGCAATGCTTCTTTAGTAATTATAAAAAGAAGCATTAAAACATATAATGTTTATTAAATATGAATTAACAAAGTTGGTCACATAGCCTCCAGTAGTCACTGGCATGATGAGAGGAGAATGATGTTAGTGTAAATTGACAAGACCTTTCCACAAAGAAATTTGATTTTGCCAAGAGGGGTGGTGTATTCTGATTTTAATGTACTTGAATGTTAAACTACCAATGTACAATATATTTGAAGATTATCATAAAACATGAAGTGCCTATGGCCACTACATCTTTAGTTTCTTGTGGCAGTTTGTTAAGCCATAATTTCCAGAATGAAAAAGTCACAGGATATATGCATATAAAGTTAAAAACTAAGAGAGAGGAGCTTGAACCTAATTATTTTAAGGTAGACAATCAACGTTCTTGACCATTGTTCTGGGGTTCTACATAGTGTCTCTATTTTGGAAGATTGTTTGCTGTACAAGCTATGAAAAATTATTTGAAATAAAGGCATTAGGAGAATAAGTTTATAAAATATTCATTAATCATGAGGCATGGAGAATTGCCTCCCAACAGACCTTATGTATCAAAAGTCTAAATACAAATCTGATACTACACACAAAAAAATTAAATTGTTTTGTCAGACTCAAAGATCTCATTTAATACAGACATAACAAATTCAGTTATTCAAGTGATGGCAAGAAGGAAGCTTAGGAGGCTCAGTTCCCTGAGTCCTATTTTGTTCTGAAAATAGTATTCAGTCAGGTTACTTATGAAAAAGACCAGTTTCTCACATAGATATCTGCATAATACAGATGACACGATCTAGAGATTTACACACTTTTTGCTTTCCTTAAACAATTTTGCACAAATTGATATACACAACTGAAATAAATTCTATAATAAAGACTCCCTATAAGCAAGTGCCACCAGTGGGTTTTCTGGCAGGTATGCCACTGGCAAATCTACTTAGAGAGATGAGTGAGTCAGATGTTTGTACAATTCTTAACATATTTAACTTTTGGGTATCTTGTTTCTCTTGCCCTCAAATAAGAAAAACAAGAATGTGTATTTTATACATTTATTATATGGCTTATATGAGATAATAAAATCTAATGAAGAGGCATGAGCTAGAGCAGCACCTGTCCATTGCAGTACCTATACTCCTTGATATGGTTGCACTAAACCCATAACAAGAAATATTTAAAGATCACTATAACCTTTTTAAAAACTACAATATCATCTCTTTCTTTTGTTTCAAGAATTATTGAACATTATAGGAAAGTACTCATAGTATGTGGTTAAATAGAACTAGCTAAACCTAGACTATATTTCCACATTATAGCAACTTTTAAAAATATACCCACATGTATACTTATAAATAACAGATTATACCAACTTTTAAAAATATACCCACATGTATACCTATAAAAAAACAGAAAAATACTGTCTTCATATTAATTGAGATAAAGGATGAGTTATTTTCACTATAATTTTAATATTCCTTTAGCCACCTATAAGAAAAAAACATTAACCTATATTACATTTATCACAGAAAAAGTAACACTTCAGTTAAAATGGGATTTGTAATAGTATATGAACACAGACTAATTCAACCTTTAGTCAAAATCTTTTTTCTAATACTTCTTTAAATTACAAAACAACCTGTTAAGGATGAAAAATATTTGCAATATATTATGGTGCTTCTACTTATTCAAACGTTTTATCTTCCAGACCAATGCCTTCTTTACTTCTTCACTTTATAATGCTTCCAGGATATATCAGTCTCAGGGGTTTGCTTCCTATGTACCATGGAGAGTGTTTCATTTGCTCAGTAGGAGGAGATGTTTACTTGTAGATTCTCTTCATCTGCCAGCTGGAATTTTGAGTGACATGCTAAATAGAAGCTTAAAAGTAGCATCACATACAAAGTCCAGAGACTCCTTGTTAATTACAGGGCTGAATGTATGAAAATAAGCTTGGATACAAAGCCTGCCTACTGAATTTAAAGACTACAACAGTTGTTCCTCTGACTTTCTATTTTTCTAACTAAAGACGGTGAGTTGTCAAATTGCTTTGAACTGAAGGACATTTTAGGAATGATGTAACAAACACAGAATTTAGGCCAATCCAGGCATCAAGCAATTAAGTTCAGCTGGACTGACTCAGCAGCATGGTCCTTCCTCTATGTTGCATTTCCGTTGTGAATCAGAGTTCAGGAGTTATGAAACAACACAGTCCTCTTACTGGAAGCCGCCCTTTTGTTACTTTAGAATAGAATATTAAGAGATATTTTTTTTCTGTGACTTCTGAACAGAAGCCCATCTTCTTTGTTTCAAATTTTGGAAACTGGTATGCAGAGTAGTAGGGTGTTTGCTGCAGATAATATTATTAATTATAAAGTTATTAATTATTAATTAATATGTTATTAATTAACAATTGCAATAAACATGCTAAAGTGAACAGGAGAATGCCAATGAAGCCTTAACCCTACACAAAGAACTCTAGGCAACTAAGGAATGCTGGGAGTGGGAGAAATAGTCTCCAACTGGTTATTCCAATACCAAATGGGCAGCCCTGAGAATGTAGAACAGACAGAGCAGGTTGTATTTGGGAATATATATGTATATACATGCACATATATGTATATAACAACAATTATGCAAAAGAGGGTATAAATTTGAAAGAAATCAAGAAGAGATTTTGTTAAAGAGCATTTAGAGGAAGAAAAGGGAAGGAGTAAATTGTGTA
Organism: Mastomys coucha; assembly: GCF_008632895.1. Classification (NCBI taxonomy): domain Eukaryota; kingdom Metazoa; phylum Chordata; class Mammalia; order Rodentia; family Muridae; genus Mastomys; species Mastomys coucha. Next base: position 13,098,502 of record NW_022196900.1, read on the forward strand.
ATTATATTACTATCTCAGTAGTAAATGATTTAAAAAATAGAATGAGATCAGCATATGACTTCTACACACAATGCAATCTTACCACCAATAAGCCAATCTAATTCTTTTTTAAGCTGCTTCCTTTGAAAGGAGCCATTTTAACAAGTACTTACAGAGGACTTTTCTTCTGGAAAAGTTCTCTTGAATGAGGTAGACTGAGATAAATAACATAAAAGAGTAGAGTGGTTCTTATGTAAATGGGAATTTTAAAGAAGAAATACATTTGTAAGTGAATCAATGTTTATGACTAAGGAAAGGAGAAACTGAAACACTAACACAGTAGACTTGCAGCTCAGATGGCATTCCAATATATTAAGTCTCCTAAGAGCAAATAAGATCCAGGTCAGGCTGAATGATAAAGGAGACAGACATGATGCAAGATTGTAGTTGAATCAGGAGTCCCTAAGCTATAAGTGCAGGAAAAGCAGAAAGTAGCCATGCCATCAATGAGAAATCATATATTAAAAGTGATTACAGAATAAAGCCTCAGTAAAGATTTTCTCTTATAGATTTCATTGATTATACTAATGAGTAATATGGAAATACACATGCATGTTTTATCTGGAGTTCAAGAAAACTGAACAGGAATATTCCTTTAGAAGATTTTGTAGGCCATTCAACTTGGCCTCAATAAAAAAAAAAAAAAAATATGGTAAAAAAAAATGACTATGCCTGTAGGCTTTCTTTATTCAGAGATTAAAAAAAAAAAAATCTGAAAATGAAGCCAGCTGCCAGATGGAAGATGTGTTTTCAGAGCTCAGAAAACCGATGCAGAGCTAATGCTGCCGAACAACAGCAACTGGGGCCTGCCTTGGCACTTGCTATCTGTTTGCATTCATTCATAAAATCTTAATGTTTGGACATTAAGCAGAACACAGAAGAGGTACTGCTATGGTCTGCTAAGTGTTAGTGCCAGATGAAGGCCTATTGGTGTTGTGGAAAACAATAGCAGAAGTTATTCTAACGATTTAAGAAAACACAACTGTGGCTGCTCTTTCATCTAAGAGGAGAGAGCTAAGTCCTAACAATTACTTCATATAACTTATTTTTTATCATTATGAAATCCAATATATCTTACAGCGATGTATTTAATTATTGGCTAAGTTTGTAGTGGTCAAACAATCAAGCTTCCTTTGGGATTTCCATACAAAACAAAGTAGGACCCTTATTCAAGATCAGTTTACCTAATTATCATTACAATTCTAGGTATTGCTGAATATTTCAGAAGACAACCTAGATAGAAGTAGACAGGTGTTTTAGAAGGAAAACTTGGATTCAAACCAATGAAAAATATTTCATCTCCCATGAACCTTTGTTTTGTTTATTAAACCTGATAATAGCTAATCACCTTATTTTGGGGATAAGTTAATTTTCATTAAATTATTAATGTAAGTATGTCCTCTGGTCATAGTCTACTTTTTAAAAAAGTAACAAATATAATTTTTTTTTACTGTGGCAGGTGACTTTCTTACATCCAGAAATTATAAACAATAAGGAAAGACTATATATAGCAATTTGGAAGGAAACTAGTCATTGTTTATCTCTGTGTCCTAGATTCTAAGCCTTCACCTCCTTTCAGTGTTAGTTAAGGCTTATCTCCCCCAACATGAGGATTGATGTATGCATACCTATAGGCTAAAGCCTAACTCATATAAGTATTAGATGCCCCCAAGAAATGTTAATAGTTCTTTTCCTGACAAGTTGTACCTAGATATAGTCCATGATAGTCATGGCTGATGAGTGAGTTTCTAAAGGTGTTCAAAATTTCAGGTACCTGTAAGAGTATCCTGCTGAAACTTCTTGACCTATGCTGTTGCTGTTCAGCATCTCCACTGAGATGTTACAGAGTGACCTCTCTGTGATTGGTCTGGGAATACTGAGTTTCTGACCTCAGCTTCAAGTCATTAGTCATAGTCATCACCAGAGTCACCTCTGTTGCTCTCAAAGTGATAATAGCACACACAATGCCTACTCCACTTAGACGTAAAGTCTTTGAAAAGAGCTATCTCTCTTACATGAATTTGAGCCTGCACCATGTTTGCAGGACTCATGACACAGAATCACATATCACAACTTCTTTCCATCCTATCGTGGCTTCATCTTATGCCCTGGTTGAATACTTAAACCCACATCATGGACTGGTTTCACTTTACATCTATCTGTTTGTCTTGTTGTTTCTTAGAAAAGCTCCCAGCATCAATAACATATAAGGAGAATGTAGCTTAAGATTCTCTTGGTTACTTTATAAAGGCTCATTTAGCATAACACTTCTACAATGAAAAGTAAACTAAAGATTCTACTTTTATGAATATGAAACTCGTAGATGGACTTTGCCTCTGTTAACTGACTCTCTATTGAGTTTACTTTCTGATCTTCAATATATAATCCATATAAAAATTAAATGAAATAAAAAGAATGACAATTTATACACATATGATACCAAAATTTTTCCTGAATTCTGGAAAAGAGAATACTGCAGTCTACAGTAAAATGTCCTGGGAAAAAAGAGGAAGATAAATTCTAAATAAATAACAAAAATAATTCTGACTGTCCTATGCTCCCAATAAAATAAAATAAAAATTTAGCGAAGAGCTAGATGGCTCAGCAATGGAGAACATTGCTGATCAGGCAGAGGTCCCAGATTTGGTTTCCATCACCTATATTAAGGACCTCACAATTATTGGTAATTGGAGTTCTGTGGGGTCTTAAAGACATACATATGCTATACATATACACATGGAGGCACTCACATATACCCATAAAACAAATATAAAAATAAATGAATAAATCTTTCAAAAACTCTTTAAATGATCCAAATATTGCCTCATAGAACACTATGTAAAAAAGCTAAGCTCTTCAGATGGTTTTATTTTCAAAATGCTATCAGAATGTCTTAGAAATTTTTGCTTACTCATTTTAATTTAATTAAAATACAATTTCATCATTTCCCTCAGTATCTCTTCCCTCCTAACCTTCCCATGTCCACCCCTCCTAAATTAGTGCCTTCCTCTTCTTTAACCATTATTGTTACGTATAGATATAAGTGAACAATATAAGTGCAAACTGCTGAATGCCTTCACCATTGCCTACAAGTATATGACTCAAGGACTGACCGCTCAGTATTGGTTTTTCATTATGATGGCTCATCCCTGAGGAAAACTAATCCTTCCCCTCTCAGCAGCTGTTAATTGCTTGTGCAAAATTATTCTCAATTTTTAAAAGTTAATATTTTATTATTCTATAAGCTCTAAAATTATAATTTATTGACTCATAGATAGCCATGAAATCTTAATAGTAAGACCTGAACAACCACAACACTTGAAATTTCAACATAAATGGGGGAAACCTCACACGGTCCCAACCTTAGATGGAGATATGGAACCTGAAGAGATCATCTCCTATAGCCAGGCAGGAACTCCAATGATGCAATAGGAATACCAGCCCATCCAGAAAATTTTCAACCCAAACTTTATCCAGTCTTCAAGAAATGCAGGGATGGGGGATGAATCAGAGACTGAGGGAATGGCCAAGGAACGACTGGCCTCTCTTGCTACTCATTCCAAGGGCAAGCTCCAATCCCTGACACTATTAATGATACTCTGTTATACTTGTAGACTAGAGCCTAGCATGGTTGTCCTCTGAGAGGTCCCACCCAGCAGCTGACTCAAATAGATGCAGAGAACTGCAGCCAAACATTGAATGAAGCTTGGGGGACTCTTATGGAAGAATTGGAGGAGAGTTGAGGACCCTGATTGGGGATAGGAACTCCATAGGAAGACCAATAGTGGCAACCAGCCTGGATCCTTGGGGGCTCTCATATACTGAAATAAACAACCTAAGGGCGTATATGGGCTGAACCTAGGCCCCTGTAGATATGTAGCAGATGTGCAGCTGGGTCTTTACGCGGGTCCAGAACAACTTGAATAGGTCTATCCCTAAAGCTGTTGCCTATCTGAGGAATAGATACTCTAGCTGGGCTATCTTGTCTGGTCTCAGTGTGAGAGAATGAACCTAGCCCCACAGAGACAGGATGTGCAAGGTTAGGGAGATACATGGGGTCAGAGAACTCTACCCTCTCAGGGATGAGGGGAGGAATGTGTGGGAAAGACTGTGGGAGGAAGAGGCGAGGGGAGGCAACGATCCACATGTAAAGGTAACAAATTGCCATACCAACTCCAGTGGAGTCTGCGTGACAAGTACAAAAGCTTGGCCGCAGTCCTGAGGCAAAAAGTTTCAAGGAAACTGGTCTCCTGGAGGTCCTTGGTGTCCCGTAACACGGATGTGATCCAGATTTGTCTTTGTGATAGTCGATGGAGGGTTTTGCATGTTTTCTTTCAGTACTGTTCTACTATAGGTATAGAGGTGCCCCCAAGGAATGATTTGACAAAGAGACAAGTTAGATTGGACGTTGTTTCCTGGCCTCCACCAGTGTTCCAACATCCTAGTCAGTTGCTGAGCCAACCCTCAGCTTGGAATTTTGTAAGAATGTTACTTATTCAAACAAAATGCCTCCAGTGTTGAAAAAGAGATAGTGAAAGATATCAGGCATTGCAGTTTACTGGAAAAGAGTTAATAATCCCAGAGCAAGTTCAACAAAGTAAACTTAGATTTCTCGTTACAGTCATGTCTGGCAGACTGCATTACTTAATAGAAGAAAGTTGGTGGGCTCCTCTGGTAAATGGAGGTCCCCCACAAATACTTAGAACAACAGCTGAGTCACTCCCATATACAGGAATTTACAATGGTCTAGGTAGGAGGTGGGTTGTGGTCTAAGAAGGAACTAGAGTACTTCAGATAAGGCTGGCTTTATCTCAGTTGTAACTCTGCCTAGTTCCTGCCGATTTTCATATACGCATTTTCTATTTTGTTTAAAGAATCATTATGCATCAGATGACCTCGATGTACCTTGGCGGTTGTATTACCTAACTTCCTTATTTCTTCTGTAATGACTGTAAAAATTTGATGCTTACTTTGAGAAATTACACTCAGATTCAGCACTCTTACGTTCCTGTCTGTTTGTCACTCACCGACTCCTTGCCCACCTGAATACAGGAACCCTGATTCTCTCTGGGTTGAGGGACCCCGACTGGGTTGGCCAACAGCAATAAATTAATTTTTAAAGGAAAAAAATCTAGTCATTTATTTGACCATTTAGAGATTTTAACACAGAGAAGCCCTGTCTCAAAAAAAACAAAACAAAACAAAAATTTAGAGCTTTTTATACACTCCACATATTATTCTCCTATCACAATTGTAATTGATGGCTAAAGACTTGATTCAAAGATTAAGAGCACTCCTTGTTCTAGTAAAATACCAAGTTTATTTCTCAACATCAACAGTGGTTCACAACTGTCTAACTACAGTCTGGGGGGTGAGGGGGCTCAGTGCTTTCATTGACTTCTAAAGGTACCAGGTATGCATGTAGTGCACAAACATACATGTAAGAAAAACACTTATACACATAAAGTAAAATAAAATAATAAATCTAAGATAATTTTTAAAAGAAGTACAATTGGTAGAATTTCCCTCAATTCTATATTCTTTCTTCACTATCAAAAACATCTCCTGATTGTTTTTAATTTCAGGTAATCCCATTTGTTAAATCTTGAGATAATGTTCTGTTTTGTTGGAGTTACTTTCAGTTCCTTCCCTTGTCTACATTTAAAGTGTTTTCCCAATGGTTCATGTTGGCAATTTCAGAGTTTCTGATCTCATCCTAAGATCTTTAATAAATTTTAACTGATGTTTGTGAAGTGAGAAATATTTGGGACTAATTTCACTTTCATATGTTTTCTATATTTTCACAACCATTTGTTGAAGAGACCCTTTTTTATATCATGTTCTTTAAACACCTTTTGCAAAATTTAGATGGCTATTGCCATATGAATTTATTACCCTTCTGTACTAATATATTTGATGTTTCTGTTTTGTTGTGAGTACTGTGCTGGTTTTGTTATCATATCTCCAAAGTATGATTTGAGGGAAGGTGGATTGATTTGGCTGATCAGATTTTTGCAGGTTTCTGAGTGAATTTTATAACTCTTTGTTTCTAGTTCTTTGAAGAATGTTATTGGGATTTTTATGGAAATTATACTAATATTCTTCACTGTTAACTATACTTAGAATTACCTATATATGTGTCTCTAGGAATGTTGGCCAATATGTGTTTCTGAAAGAGCTTAAATGAGAAGGGAAGGCAACTTGAATGCAATTCCAGAGTCATGAGCTCTTACTGAATAAAAAGGAGAAAGTATGTGGTAAACCAGTGTATATCTCTCTCAACTTCCAACTGTCAATGCAGTGAAAACAACTCCCTGACCCTCCATGCTATTCCACAAAGGCAGACTATATCCCTTCTTAAAATGAGAGCCAAATTAAATTATCTTTCATTTAAGAAACATTTGTCTGGTATTCATCACAACTACAAGAAAATTTACAGATTGCTTTCAATAATGTAGCCATTTTTTCCATTAATTCTACCTACACATGAGCATGGGAAGTCTTTTCAAGTTGGTAGTATCTTCTTTAGTTTTTCTCTGGTGTTTTAAAGTTTTCTTTTTAGAGATGCTTTGCCTTCTTAGTTAGGGTTATTCTTGGACACACACACACACACACACACACACAAAACAGGGAAATTTTGTTCAATCATTCTTGGTGGGTTCTTTTTATATATTTTAAATTTCATCTTATGTGTATGAGTGTTTTGCCTGTGTGTATGCATTTGCACCATATATGTGCTTGGTATCTGCTGCAGGGGTCAAAAGAGCTGATTGAATCACATGTGACTGGAGTTTCAATCAATTGTGAGCCACCATGTGAGTACTGGGAACCAAACCCAGGCCATCTGTAAGAGTAACAAGTACTCTGAGCTATCACTCCAGCCTTCTTGGTAAGTTTTTAAATCATATATTAGAAAGCTATTGACTTTGTTATGCTGATTTTATTACTTGCAATTTTGGCTAAGGTGCTTATCAGCTCTAAGAATTACTTGGCAAAATCTCATCAGACTTAAAGATATATGATTGTGCTGTCTGCAAACAGGGATAATTTGATGTCTTCTATTCCCACTTCTCTCTTCTTTATTTATACCTTTTGTCTTGGGGCTGTAACAGGTAAGCTTTCAAGTACTCTATTGAACTAAATTGTCTTATTGTATGCCTGATTTTAGACAAAATGATTTAATTTTTTTCCATTTAGCTATAATTCTGTAAATTTAGTCATTATAATGCTAAGGCTCTTTTTATTCTGGCTTCTTCAGGGAAAGGATGTTAGACTCTGCTAAAGGCTTTTAATTTTTCAGTTGGGATGGCCACATGATTTATGTTCTTAAGTGTATTTATGCAGTGTGTTACATTTGTTAATTTCAATTGGCAATAGTTCTTAAGGTGTCTTCATTATATGGAAATGTACAGAAACACTAGGAGAGTTTTCTGTTTTTTTTTTTTAAGTTATTAAGTATATGTCAATAGTACAGACTTGAACATTTAACAAGGAAACAAAAACGAAAGAAAATGATTTTAAAAATCATGAAAGATGACAATGAATTATTGAATGCATTATTAACATAAGTTGATTTGTCAAGCCCTGGTCAGGGTTGTCCATCAGAGTCTAGGGAAGGAGAAACTATCTCTGCAACAAAGCAGTTTGCTGCTGAAGAAGATATGAGGCAACTGGTTACATCCTTATGCCCAGCCAAAATTTTCAATATTTTCAGGTCCTTTTCTTCTTCTTATCTGTCAAAAACCATGTTGATGTAAATCAGTAACAAGTCAAAACTATCCAATAATAAAATGAACCAAAAAAGAAAAAAATAAAAAATAAACATAACCACCCATTAGTTCTCATTCTCCTCAGTGCTCCATGCTTTTTGTTTTCCTACTGTTTGCACCTCCTTGACTCTTTTTGTCTTTTGTTTTCTCACCCATCTGTCTTCTCTATGATTTTGTGAGCCTTTTCTAAGCATAAAAATGCTGACTCACAATAATGCCATCTTACATTTACCAATAAATCGGGATCTGTATGTACTCTATCATCAGTAATTTTGAGGCTGTATCAGAAACTCTGTTTAAACAAACAGACAGATATTTCTTAACAGGCAAATGTATATGAATTTGTTGAAAAAAATCTAGACTGCTATGTTGTCTGTCACTCAATATCATCTCTCCTGAGCTGTGCTTCTCTGTGACGCACAGTCATTCAAATCTCCCTATTGCTCTGTTGCTATCTTCTTTTAGTAATGAGGACCAGCATTGGTGGTCACCTGAGAACCTCTCTTTCCACTATAAAAGAAGAACCAAATTTCTCTATAATCTTTATCCACTCCTCTTTTTTCCTTTTTTTTTTTCAGTTTTTTCTCTCCCTGTATAACTGCAAAAGCAATTTTAAGGCATTTATTAGTAAGTAGAAATAGCTTCCTTATAAGGACTATGAATGGAACTATCAGTCCACCAGATCTAGGTTCAATAAACAAACTGAAGTAGAGATCACAACCCTGATAGTTTCAGGGTTAAGAAAGTTAAGGAAAGTTTAGTACAAAGAGTTTCAAATCAGATCTTTTATTATGGTAATTAATTAAGATTTGAAAATTTTTATGATATGTTATTTGGGTTTGCTTTACCACCAACAAGAGAACCTTGATAAATGATAAATAAGCAAGCTGTGTGTCCAGATGAATAAGCAGTCTAAATTATTCACAAAAATATAAATTAGATCACTGAGTGTTCTGAAGCAAAAATGGAATATTTATTCCTTACTAGATTAGCTTACTGGTTAAAGAGAACATCCCTGAAAAAAAATTAAATCACTGACAACAGAGGTAGTCTCAGTTTTCAGTTCAGATTGCTAAAATATGTGAAAAAAAAGTAACCTTGGTTCTTAAATAGGCATGGGTCTATAATTTAACAAGAGAAACTTTTCACCAAAATATTGATTAAATGATCCCCTGCTATACTCTAAAGAGAGAAGAAATTTGATTTTTATCAGTTCTCTACCAGAAAAAGTTCTGTACCCTAGAAGTATGTCTAGGGATCCTAAATAACGTGAGTCAGTCTCATTCAATCAGGAATCATTCATCTTACCTAAAATGCCAAGAGTCTTGCTTCAAAGAAAAACAGTGGCTATATAAAATAATTTTAAACAGAAAACTAGTTATCCAGCACCTCACACAAAGTATATATATATTAGAAACTGTTTATGGTATTTAATTCCACAGATGTCTGTGTTTCATTTTTACCACTCAAAGGTATTTAGGGGCAGTTTTTGATGCTACGGTCCTTTTCCCCAATTGGTTCTTGATCTGTCAGGAAAGAAAGTCATGGCCTAATTTCTGGGCAGAAAATAAAGACAGGACTTCTGGGTCCCTGGAAGAAAAGAGAGATTCAAAGAAAGAGAGGAGGAGTTTTGCCATGATTTGGAGGGAGAAGAACCCAGCAGCCATGTGAGGTCTGGGGAGGAGCTGGGGCCTGTGGGATGTTTGGCTTGATGGGACTAACCACTGAAGTTTAGGGCAGATGGGAAGGAGGGAGCAAAGAGTATTGTTAAGGGCATGCTTTTCCAAGTGGGAGATAGTAGCGCCTAGCAATTGTGCTAAGAAGTCAAGTTGAAAATGAACAACTCTGTGTGTGTGTGTGTGTGTGTGTGTGTGTGTAGGGGTGTTTTATCCTTGGATTCAAGGGAAGCCAGGTTTGGGACAGGTAGCACTGCCACTTCCAAGAGCAAAGGTAGGGTAGCAAAAAGTGACAACAACAAAAGTAGATTAAGGAAAAACATTGAAGAATAAAAGAAAGCTGAAAGAGATTTGTTTTATAAGGGAACAAGTGGAATAATGTTTTTCTCACAAAAAATTTGAAATGGAAATTTTAACAATAATGGAGTTTAATGTATAACTCCCAACATTAAATTGAATTGGCTTCCAGATAACCATACTTACCTGTTGTTTAAGCAAGGAAGATTTACATTAGTTAACAGGTCAGAGTTTCCTATATTTTAAAGATGTTAAAATTGAATTAAATTATGAGAACAAGAAATGAATAGAAATTTTAACATTTGTGCAAAATTGTGTGCTGTATAGTCCATGAAATAAAAATTAACAAGTCAAGATGCATTCAGAAGAAATTAAGATGACAAAGGTTTGGGGGAAATAACATGTTCATATTGTGTAAAAAATTAATAAAGTAGGTACCTGGAGCAGACCTGAGGTATTTGCTCTGCACCCAGTCCCACAAAACCCAGAGGAAGCCCAACTCCCAGGTGCTCTGACATGCCCAGGATCACAGAATCACAGAGGAAACTGATTCACAGGAGATCTGACACCCCAGGATCACTGGAGCTCTGATACACTCAGGATCACAGTTTGAGGGCAAAGCACCTTTCCCAAAACTCAGCATAACTGGAACCCCCACAGGAATCAGGGAAACACAAACGCCTGCCCAGCTAGAGGCACAGGTTCCTTCTGGCTTGCAACTATGCCTGGTGCATACCCAGAGATCTGGCTCGCTACCCATGCCTGCAACACCCAAAGAAAGCTTGACTCCCAGGAGCTCTGATACAACAGGATATTAGGAGCTTAGTCACACCAGGATTTCAGGATCCCAGAGGCAGCTTGACTCCCAGGAGCTCTGACACAGCCAGGATCTCAGGATCACAGGATCCCAGAATCACACCATCACAGAGACAGCTGGACTCTAAGGAGTTCTGACACAACCAGAATCACAGGAGGAACAGGATCCAATCAGAGACAGCAAGGGCAGTTAGCAATAGAGATAGCCAGGTGGCAAGAGGCAAGTACAAGAACGAAAACAACAGAAACCAATGCTAATTGACAACATCAGAAACCAGTTCTCCCATCACACCAAGCCCTGGATACCCTAACACATCTGAAAAGCAAAATTCAGATCTAAAGTCTCATCTCATAAATATGATAGAGGAATTTAAGAAGGACATAAATAACTCACTTAAAGAAATACAGTAGAATACAAGTAAACAAGTGGAAGCCTTTAAAAAGAAAACAAATAAATCTCTTAAAGAAATACAGGAGAACATAATCAAATAGGTGAAGGAATTGAACAAAAACCTTACAGGATAAAAATGGAAATAGAAATAATAAATAAGGGAGACAATCCTGGAGATAGAAAACCTAGGAAAGAGATCAGAAGTTATAAATGCAAGTATCACTGACAGAATACAAGAGATAAAAGAGAGAATCTCAGGTGCCAAAGATACCCTAGAAGACATTGACACAACAGTCAAAGAAAATAAAAAAGCAGAAAGCTCCTAACTCAAAACATTCAAGAAAACCAGGACACAAAGAAAAGACCAAACCTAAGAATAATAGGTATAGAAAACAGTGAAGATTCCCAACTCAAAGGGCCCACCAACATCGTCAACAAAATTATAGAGGAAAATTTCCCTAATATAAAGAAAGGAGATACCCATAAACATACAAGAAGGCTACAGAACACCAAACAGATGAGATCAGAAAAGAAATTCCTCTCATCACATAATAATTAAAACACCAAATACACAGAACAGGAAAAAATACTGAAAGCAGTAAAGAAAAATGTCAAATAACATATAAAGGGAGACCCATGAGAATTACACCAGACTTCTCAAAGGAAACTCTAAAAGACAGAAGATCTTAGGTAGTTGTCAAACAGATCCTAAGAGAACAAAATGCCAGCTCAGGATACCATATCCAGCAAAACTCTCAATTACAATAGAGGGAGAAAACAAGATATTCCATGACAAAACAAAATTTACACAATGTCTTTCCACAAATACAGCTCTATAAAGGATAATGTTTAAACTTGGTTTTGTTATGGAATATTATCTTTCCACCAATCCAGCCCTACAGAGGATAATAGAAGGAAAACTCCAACACAAGGAGGGAAACTACAGCCAAGAAAAAGCAAAAATACTAATCTTCACACAACAAACCCAAAGAAGAAAACCACACATGCATAATTCCTCTAACAACAAACATAACAGGAAGCAACAATCATTGGTCTTTGGTATCTCTCAGCATCAATGAACTCAATTCCCAATTAAAAAGACATAGACTAGCATGCTGGATACTTAAACAGGACCCAGTATTCTGCTACATACTGGAAACACATTTCAGTGAGAAAGACAGACACCAACTTAAAGTAAAAGGCTGGAAAAAATTTCCAGGCAAATGGTCCTAAGAAACAAACTGGAGTAGCAATTCTAGTATACAATAAAATAGACTTTCAACCAAAAGTTATCAAAAAAGATGGGGAAGGACACTACAAACTCATGAAAGGAAAAAAAATCCAAGAGGAACTCTCAATTCTGTACATGTATGCCCCAAATACAATGGCATCCATATTTGAAAGAAAAAAAAAAAAACACATGATCATCTCATTAGATGTTGCAAAGGCCTTTGACAAAATACAATACTCCTTCATGTTAAAAGTATTGGAAAGAATAGAAATTCAAGGTCCATACCTAAATATAATAAAACAATATACAGCAAGACAATAGCTAACATCAAACTAAATGGAGAAAAACGTGAAGCAATACCACTAAAATCAAGGACAAGACAAGGCTGCCCACTCTCTCCCATCTGTTCAATACAATAGTTGAATTTCTATACAAAGCAATTAGGCAACAAAAGGAGATAAAAGGGATACAAACTGGAAAGTAGGAAGTCAAGATATCACTATTTGCAGATGATATAATAGTATACATAAACAAACCAAAAAATCCACTGGAAAACTACTACAGCTGATAAACAACTTCACCAAAGTGACTGAATACAAAATTAACTCAAACAAATCAGAAGCTTTCCTCTACTCAAAGGATAAACAGGATGAGAAAGAAATTAGGGAAACAAGACCCTTTGCAATAGTCACAAATAATATGAAATACCTTGGTGTGATGCCAACCAAGCAAGTGAAAGATCTGTATGAGAAGAACTTCAAGTCTTTGGAGAACGAAACTTAAGAAGACATCAAAAGATGGAAAGATCTCCCATGCTCATGGACTGGCAGGATTAACAGAATAAAAATGGCTATCTTACCTAAAACAATCTACAGATTCAATGCAATCCCATCAAAATTCCAACTCAATTCTTCATAGAATTAGAAAGACCAATTCTCAAATAAATCTGGAATAACAAAAAAAAAACAGGATATCAAAAACCATTCCCAACAATAAGAGAACTTCTGGGGGAGTCACCATCCCTGACCTCAAACTATACTACAGAGAAATAGTGATTAAAAACTGCATGGTATTGGTACAGAGACAGACAGGTATATCAATGGAATAGAATTTAAGACACAGAAATGAACCAACACACCCGTGGTCACTTGATCTTTGGCAAAGGAGCTAAATCCATCCAGTGGAAAAAAGACAGCATTTTCAACCAATGGTGCTGGTTCAATTGGTGGTCAGCATGTAGTAGAATGCAAATTAACTGATGCTTGTCTCCTTGTACAAAGCTTAAGTCCAAGTGGATCAAAGACCTCCACATAAAACCATATACACTGAAACTAATAGAAGAGAAAGCGGGGAAGAGTCTCAAGCACATGGGCACAGGGTAAAACTTCCTGAACAGAACAGCAATAGCTTATGCTCTAAGATCAAGAATTGACAAATAGGACCTTATAGAATTGACAAGTTTCTGTAAGGCAAAGGAAACTGTCAATAGGACAAAATGGCAATTTGGGAAAAGATCTTTACCAACCCTATATCCAATAAAGGGCTAATATTGCATATATACAAAGAACTCAAGAAGTTAGACTCCAGAGAATCAAATAACCCTATTAAAAATGAAGTACAGAGCTAAATATAGAATTCTCAACTGAAGAATCTCAAATGACTGAGAAGCACTTAAAGAAATGTTCAACATCCTTAGTCATCAGGGAAATGCAAATCAAAACAACTCTGAGATTCTGTATTAGTCAGGGTTCTGTAGATTCACACATGACTACTTATGGTAATCTCTATGTAGTAAAGGAATTTATTGATGATTTACAGTCTGTAGTCCAACTCCCAACAATGGTTGGCAGCAGCTGTGAATGGAAGTCCAAGGATCTAGCAGTTGCTCAGTCCCACAAGGCAAGCAGGCAAAGGAGAACAATCCTTCCTTCTTCCAATGTCCTTATATAGGTCTCCAGCAAAAGGTGTGGCCCAGATTAAAGGTGTGTGCCACCACACCTTTAATCCCAGATGACCTTGAACACGTAGATCTTCCTATCTTAATCTTCTAGGATTCGTAGCCACTATGCCTCAAGATCTCCATGCCAAGATTCAGGTCAGAAATTTGTATCTCTCAGATTAGGGCCACCAGTGAGCCTTCTAATTCTGGATTGTAGTTCATTTCAGATATAGTCAAGTTGACAACCAGGAATAGCCACTACAGATTCCACCTCACACCAGTCAGAATGACTAAGATCAAAAACTCAGGTGACAGCAGAGGCTGACCCATTGGTGAGATTGCAAACTGGTTCAACCACTGTGGAAATCAGTTTGATGGTTCCTCAGAAAACTGGAAATAGTTCTACCTGAGGGCTCAACTATACCACTCCTGGGCATATACCCAAAAGATGTTCCAACATATAACAAGAACACGTGCTTCACTATGTACATAGAAGTCTTATTTATAATCACCAGAAGCTGGAAACAACCCAGATGTCCCTCAACAGAGGAATGGATTCAGAAAATGTGGTACACCTACACAATGGAGTACTACTCAGCTATGAAACAATAATTTCATAAAATTCTTAGAAAATGGGTGGAACTTGGAAATATTATCCTGAGTGAGGTAGCCCAGTCACAAAAACACACACACACAGTATATCCTCACTGATAAGTAGATATTAGCCAAAATGAAGCTCACAATACCCATTATACAACTCAAAGACCATATGAAACCCAAGAAAAAAGATCACAACCAAATGTGGATGCTACAGTCCTACTCAGTAGGTGAAGAGAATAATTTCTGGGAAGTAAAGGGAGAGAGGGATCTGGGAGGAATAGAGAAGGGAGAGGGGAAAAGTCAACCCAGTTCAGATATGAGAGGAGATGGGGGAGAATTATAGAGGATCAGGAATTTGAAAGTAGGTGGTATAGCAGTGGCGGGAGGGGGAACTGAGGTAGTCCCAGGTGTCAGGGACCCAAGAGGCTCTATGGACCCAACAGGGAGAACATTAGCCAAAATATGCAACAAAAGGGATATGTAGAGACCATATCCAGTGGATAGGCATGCCCCCCAGTTGAGGGATGGGGCCACCCACCCACCTCAAAAATATTAAGCTAGAATTCTTCCTGTCAAAAGAAAATGCAGGGATAAAGAGTGGAGCAGAAACCGAAGGAAAGGCCAACCAGAGACTGCCACACCTAGAGATCCATCCCATCTGCTGACACCAAACCCAGACACTTGCTGATGCCAAGAATTGCTTACTGACAGGAGCCTGGTATAGCTGTCCCCTGAGAGGCTCTGCCAGAGCTAGACCAATACAAATGTGGATGTACACAGTCAAACATTGGACTGAGCAGGGGGACCCCAATGGAGAAGTTAGGGCAAGGACTGTAGGAGCTAAAGGGGTTTGCAAGCTCATAAACAATATCAACCAACCAGAACCTCCAGAGCTCCCAAGGACTAAACCACCAGCCAAAGAATACACAAGGTGTACCCATGGTTCCAGCTGATTATTGCAGCAGAGGATTGCCTTATCTGGCATCACTGGGATGGGAGCCCCTTGGTCCTGTGGCAGCTTGATGACCCAGGATAGGGGAACACTATGGTGGTGAGGCAGGAGTGGGTGGGCAGGTAGGGGATCACCCTCATAGAGTCAGAGAGGAGGAAGGAGGGGATAGGTAGCTTGTGGAGGGGAAACTGAGAAGGGGGATAACATTTGAAATGTAAATTAATAAAATAACCAATAAAAAGTAATTAATAAATTTATCAGAGATAGTCAGTTTGAAGAGATGAATTAAAAGCTAATGAAAGATTGCTATCTTCCATGATATCTTAAGGATCCTCTTAAAAGTGAGGTATGCCATTATTCAAGAATCTTACTATCCAAAGTACTGTCGACAGACAAGCAACATTAGCATGACCTGGAAACCCACAAGGAATGGAGAATAGCAGATCACACCTCACATACATTCAATTATTGTGTTTTTAAATATGCTCCTTAGCTGACTCACCTCCACATTCATGTCTGAAACATGCTTGACAAAGTGTTTCCGCGTGTGGAATTAGTAACCACCAGTGGTATGAGCCAAGGTACAGATTCTCAGATTCATTCTGAGACTTGCTGGTTCAGAATTCCAGGGGATACAAATCAGATAAACTTGAGAAATTTCACTCTAGATAGGCTACTGAATCACCTGAAATTAGACTACAGCTTCTAAAATTTTATGCTATGAATGAATACGCTAGTTTAGAGATAATGAAACCTAATCATGAGGCTATTATAAGTGGATACTGACCCTTTGTCAGAAATGACAAAGCAAGGAAGTTCGTTCTCTGTGGGAGGTAGAATCCAATGATTCTCTTTCTTTCTGAATATAAACCATAGATTCGTCTAAATCCAGCTGTGATTTCTCGAGCCAATTTGCAAGGATGCAATTACTAGTAAAAGCTAGAAGCAAATCCACATATAAAAAGCATGACCCCATTTTTGGTCCATTCCTACAAATAATGCCTTTCAAGAGCATTTGCTCAAATAAACTATGATCCCAGTGACACAAAGAACTGAAAACAGGACCACAAATTCTAGGAAGTAATTAAGGATTTTTCTACTGAGCTCAGCTTGAATTAACTTTAAGAAATCCTGCAGCTGCCTAGATTTTCATACCAAGTCATGTCATGGTGCATAATTTGATGCTATAATATATTCACAGTTAATTCTTATTAAATGAACCCCAGTGGCAATCTTACCATAATAAGGAAAGAAAGTATTGCTTGTTTTATTGCTAGAGAAAAAAATGTTCACCGAGGTGAAAAATTGAGACTCACCTATGATCTGTTGATACACAGGTAATTGTTATGTGGAGTTCTCAAATTGAGCATCTACAAGGGTTCTCAAATTGAACTGCTATGAAATTCCACTCTTATTTCTTTTTTATTTCTCTGGTTGTTTGAAGATGAGATACAATTATAGCTTCACCCTTCTATTCCAAACTAAAGTACAAAGTTGCAGATACAATCGGGATTGTTCCATAGACGGTACGAAAAACTTAAGGCAGCCATCATTTCATCTAGCCTTGCTGTCTCTCATTGCCCCATATTAATGATGTCATGAAGGAGGAAAATATGTCTCTGACTAGAAATGAACAGTGAAGCAAAGGGGGAAGAAGCTGTCAGAAGTTAGAATTGTCTTTGCCAGCCTAAGACCTGGGCCTGAAATCCACGACCCATTTCTTGATACAAATGTCCACGATCTGTGTGCCTTCCCTTCCATTCGTAGAAGAAACCTCTGATTAGTGCTCAGCTCCTCCCAAATCATAACTCCTAATTTCACATTAGTTTCTTCTTATTTTACCTTATAAATTGATGAAATAATAATTTATCTTTTCATATAACACACTTCTGAACAACAATTACATTGGTTACTCTTTCATAAGCATTAGTAAGTGAAATAAAGTCTCTACTGATCTCATAGCTCCAAAATTATAGAATGAGCATTCATCTCCTCTCCCTAATTCACACATTTTCCCTTTTCTCAACCAGTTAATTTCTACCACGATGTCCTATAGAGCAGACAGATTCTCTAATTGAGTTTAAATGTCCATTGGTGAGCTAAAACTAATAATAATTCCTGTGTGGGCAATAATTGTAAAAAAAAAATGCCTAAAGTCTTTGGATAATGATTGAAGAAAAACAGAAAGATCGGGCCAAAGATAGAGATGTAGAGAGAAAAGGAAAGAGGAACAGGAAAGAAGGAATGGTGTGAGGGAGGCAGAAAGGGAGGGAGAGGAGGAGGGAGGAAGGAAGGATAGAAGGAAGAGAGGGTAGAGGGGAAAAAATGAAAAAGTTAACTAGGCAGGCAGCTTTTCAAATTACTACAGAGCAAGAAAGAAGTGAAAAGATCAGTAGAAAAGGGCAGAAACAAAGAAGGAAGGAAAGAAGAAAGGGAAGAAGGAAGGGAGGGAGGGAGGGAAGGAGGGAGGGAAGGAGGAAGGGAGGGAGGGTATTCTCTGGTGCCCTTCCATTATCTTGTAGAGTTGAAACTGGACCAATAAAACTGAGTTTTGATCAGACTTCCTACAAATAGGCAAGTTCAGAAAGCACCAAGCTACAAAATACAAAAGAGTACTGCCCCAAAATGCAGAGCTTAATATTCAAAATCCTCTGTGGTGGGGCATGATCCGACATATGCCTATACTTCATCACATTATCTAAAGTGTGCTACCCTCTGCTGTGGTCACTTACCATTCTGTCTAACAACCAAAATCAATTGTGAAGCTTTGTAAATAACCTACACACATTGACTGCCTTTGTGGATCCCCGCAGAGCAAGAATCTGGAAATCAAAGTGTGTTCTGTGAGCAGACTAATAAATGACACCAGCAGACACATACATCTGAAGATGATGTCCTTAGCTGCAATCATGCTCCATTAGACAGCCAGCCTTTTCTCAAATGGCCAGCCATTCTCCTCTCTATCACACGGCTGATGATACCTTTTTCTTTTAACTAAAATACCTTACTTTTCTCTCTTTTCTAACTCAAGACAATATTTTTTAAACACTTTCATTTTCTGTCTGTGCTGACTTCTGTTTGTTCCACTTCAACCCAAAGGTGTAACATTCCCTCTCTTGGGTTTCCATAATAAGCTACCTACATCCCTAACCTCTGTATGTGCAGTCTTGCACCAGCATGAAGGAGGTTTCCTCCTCTGCTAGATTGAAAGAGCCTTATTTTCAGGGACAATAGCACATTCTTCACATAGCTGCTGTAATTCTACAGCTTCTGCACAAGCATGGAAGAATACAGTGGAAGAAATAGAGGCATTGGAGCCTCTATTTCTAAAGTAAGAGTGCTTAGGATGCTCATAGTATGTTTTCATGACCACCATAGTAGTTACAAAGATGGATATATGGATACTCATGAAATTGTTTGTTTATAATATGTGTGTGTTTATTTTTGTATTTTAACCCTAACAAAACTTTTTGAAGAGACAACAAAATTATCAACCATAAAAGATCCACCCACAGTACAAACAGAAAAAAAAATAGTCTCTAATAGGTTCTTGTTTAGAGGAAGACACATCTAAGTTTCTCTGTCAGATAAGGCATTAAGTGGTCCTTCTATTAAGAGGAATAATAGAACTGCTTAAATAGTTATTGATGGTCTACTACATCTTTTAAAACGGGGGGGATGAGATTAGTGTTCAGTGATTGGTAAGAATTTCTTTTAAATCTGATTCAGAATCTGATTTCTAATTTGGTATACCAACCCTACCACCCTGCCCCTAACAAGTTAGCACTCAGAAACTTGAAATTCATAATTCTGAGTTTTTGAGAGCTTGGGTTCAATAAACCCAATAGATACTTAACACATTGGCTGTACAATATACTAAACTAAAATAAGCCCCAGAAACCAGGTAAGCTTGCTGCCCTTGAGATGACCACAGACGGTGGGGGAGAAGGATTGTGACAGTGAAGTGTGACAACCACAAAGCTCTTAGAGAGAGCACCTGTGTATCAGGAGAGAATAGAGCTCTTGATGTTCAACCTTATACCTTAAGTCCCATTGTAAAGCTCTAGTAAATTATATGTCATGTGGTCCCACCTCAGTGGCTGGGAATATATGGTAAATTATGGAAAAGAAAATTAATTGCAAGAATTAAAGCTTTTATTAAGGTACAGGATATTACCCTCACAATCCTGACTCTTGGTTGAAGTTCAACTGGAGGTTAATCACTATACTAAACAAGAAATTCATCTGAATCATATGCAAAACACTACTTAAAGTCAGGACAAAGGAGACATAAAGGGAGTGGCAGTGTATATAAATTTTATACACACACACATAATTCAAGTAATGTTACAAGTGTTCTAATAGCAAAGTCGAGGTTGTGCTTAGGCATCTCTCTTTGAAGGAAAGAGAGATAAAAAAACAAAAACAAAAACAAAACAAAACAAAAAACATGACTTGAGCTTGGTAAACCGGGAAGTCAGAAGGAAGTATCCAAGAACAGGGACTGAAGAACGAGGCAGGGGTTTAGTACAGGCTAACCAAAAGAAAGGAATAGGAGTTTGGCATATGAGAAAACTGTGATAAATGATGATAACTACTGATTCTGTAGAGCTGGTCAAGGACCAATGTGGGGCAGGCTGTGCTTTGAGTTTGGCTTACTGGGAGCTGGGGGTTGTGGGGAGAAGGTTCAGAAGATTTTAAAATACAGAAGCATAAGAGTTGTAAGAATGGAAAAAACAGTCACTTTGAAACTTGAAAACTCATGTCAGGAAGAACCAGATGGAGCAGGGAAGTCAGCTAGACTGCTCAGCAGGGCACCCCTCCCCCCTATTGGGGAATCTTGTGGTGGTGCAGAAGGGAAGACTAGGCATCTGGTAATTTTGAAGGGGATGAACATTTTACAGAGAATTTGAATAAAAACAAATTTTGTATTCTTAAAAGGTTTTACCACATACCTGAGCAAACAAAGCCAGCAGCCAGTCTCATGATTTTATCAGGAAAGCTCAGAGAGGAGGAAGATTTTATTTGCAGCAGATTAGAAGCCTTGGCACTTTTGTCTAGTGCCCAAGGCTCTGCACACAAAACCAGAAAGCAAAGACAATAGCTCTGCTCACTCACAATTAGCCACAGCACTAAGCATCAGCCATTGGTGTAAAAAGCATGGTGTGTATTTAGATGTTTATTTAAAGTGCTGGCTTTATTATCGGAAAGATGCAAATTCTTCCACATTTCAGTGTCTGTTGTATGGAAGAAAAGAAATGAACAATTACCGCTTAAAACTTCCACTTTGAGCCACATTTAAAA
>NW_022196900.1:13119595-13125094 GCF_008632895.1 Mastomys coucha
TAATCATGCAAATTTTGAGGAAAATCGTCAGTTTTAGAGCTAAAAGGAGGGTTGGATGACTTGACAAGAGGCGAAACAATAAAAGGAACAATCAAACAAGCAAATGAAAAATTGTTTGATACTGCCTTCCAGATCAGCTTCAAACCCATCGTTCTGAAGGAAAATCTCATATTTAGAAATGCATTCAGGAAAGCACTATGCTATGGAGAAGGTCAAATCTATTCAAATACAAGGTAGCAATGGGAAGGAGTTGCCTTAGAAAGTTCACTAACTTACGCTTTTAATTCAGTATGACCAGAGGGTTGATTTGTTAAGAGACTGAGGTAAACCCAATTACTTTTTTGCAATTGTTTAAAAACATATATCATAATGACTGACTATATGATTGTCCTTGGCAAACTAAGCACATTAAAGAAGATTTGCCCAAAATAATGGAATATAGTCAAAATACATATGTATAAACTCATATGTGTAGATATAGAATATATGTGTGTCCATTCATATACATAGAAACAATGTACTGTGTATGTTTACAGTAGGCACATATATACCTATATGGAGATACTATCTGTATTTGGAATACACACACACATGCATATATGCTAAGAGCGTTGCTAAAAAGATTTAACTTACAATTATGGAAGCTAGTAATTCCCAATATCTGCAGGGTGAACCATCAACTCCAAAAGCCTCGGAATCAGAATTGAGATTGCAGTTCAAAGGCTCACAGGTGCAAACCCAGAAAGAATTCACATTTCTGCTTTAAGTTTAAAGGCAGAAAAAGCTAATATCAATGCTTGAAGGAAATAAGGAAGGAAATATGTCTCTGTACTCCAGAGTGGAAGGCTTTCTGTTGAGTTCATGCTTTCAGCTGATCAGCTGAGGCCCATCTGCACTATGGGCATAGTCCAGTTATGCTCTACTCAATAGGCTGATCTCAGTGTTAATCTCCCCTACAACCAGCCCCACATAAGTGCCAGAATACTGACTACTAAGTTAGACACAAATAAGAAGTGTTGGTGCACTGTTGCACAATAAAGTGAGTAGAGACCATAGTATGCTATTCACTTTAAACTGTGAGGGGCTTTACCATAGAGATCGTTTTGAGAAGATGAAGTCATGGGTCAGTTGTTAGAAGTACTTGCTGTTTTTAAAGAGAACTTGGGTTCAGTTCCCAACATGGTGGCTCGCACTGAAGGTTTCACAGTTATCTGTCACTCTCCTCTGTCCTCCAGTGCCACCAGACACATAGGTGGTACACATACATACACAGAGACAAACACTCATATAGACAAAACTATTTTTACAAGAAAAATGTAAATGTTTTTCCCTAAAGAAATGATACGTGTGTGTGAGGAGATGAATATATTTGTCACATCAAGTGATCAAATGAATCAAGACATTCATGGTTCCCATTACTAATACAATTTTATGTTTTACGTATCAGTTAATATTACAGTTTTAAAGTGCCTTGAACAATAAATTCATAACATAAATGGACAAATGTCTATAAATCCAAATTGTCTCATAACATTTAAACATAAACCTCAGAGTTTCTGTTTCTTTGCACTCAGATGATGCTCCTTAAATCCATTTCAAAGTGAGGGTTACAATAAAGCAAGCCAAGCAAAGACTTGATAAAGAGCCAGCCAGAGCCAAGTGGATACTGCTTTAGGATAGAAAGGCAATTCGAGAAGTTATAATTGGAAAGAGCATAGCGCTGACATTTAGGGGTACATAAAAAGACATTAATGATTTGGACCTATCGAGGGTGTTATGGCTCAGGAGTGAATGGCTTTAATAGGCTTGTGCGCTTCAACAATTGGTCCTCAGCTGGTGGAAATGCTTTGTAAGGTTGTAGAACCTTCAACAAGTTGAGCCTTTTTGTAGGAAATGGGTCAATGGGACTAGGGCTTGAAGTTTTATAGCCTTGGTCCACTCTTTTCTACTCTGCTTAATGATTATGGATGCAATGTGACCAGCCAGCAACCTTGAGCTTCTGCCCTCCGGCCTTCTTTACTCTGAAGTGCTGTATATCCTCCAACTGTAAGTCCAACAAACCTTTCCTCTCTTAAGTTGGTTATTTTCAAATATTTGGTCAGAGTACAAGACAGATAACTACCACAGAGAGTTTCTATCATTTTTTTTTAACCTATATCATAGTGAGGTGTATTTAAAAGTCTAAACAAAGCTGAAGGATCACAGTACTAATATGGCCCAGGGACACACTCCATGGAGTTGAAGTGATGCTTCTTTGAGCAGGGAAAGGTGCATTTCTATTAATCTCCATCAGCCTCTTCTCCTCTCTTCTGCTGGGGTGTCGCAGGACTCTGAGACACTTTAGCGTTGCAGACTTAGTGACATTTGGGCCACTTGCTACATGCCATTCCTTTTTCAATTGTAAAGCCACACTATGAAACTGACACTAGAATATACAATGTCATGATTCTAACAATTTAATTTGGGAAGAATAGTTTTGTGCTAAAGAAGGAAAGAGAACAGGGATCAAAGCAGCTGTTGTACTGCCATGGGTCACAAAAGGTTGACAAATATCCTGTAATACTGCTACTAAAGACCAGTGGGGCCCTGACCTTTCTATCTCCTTGACAAAGAGGTGATTAACTTGCATGCAGGTTACTTCTAAGCAGATGGGGGGAATGCCTGTAGAAGTCTTCATTGCTAATATGTAATCTATTGAGTGTAGGGGTAGGGGGTGGAAAACTAGACTCGATTACCACAGTCTTAGAAAATATTTCTGTTTCTCGTGGCCTACACTTGGTCTAGTTTCCTCTGCTAAATCTCATCAAGACAGAAGAAGAGTGGAATTTTTGTTGTTCTTTGTTTTTTCTGTTGGTGGTGATGACGTTTTGAAACAAGGTCTTTCTTTGTAGCCCAGGTGGTCTTGATATCTTTATGTAGCTGAGAAAAAAATCTTAAATTGCTGATCCTCCTCCCTTAACTCTCAAGTACCAGGATAACAAACATAAGCCATCTCAGCAGACAGTGAAAGAAATTTCAATATTTACAGGATAAACTAAAAGAATACAGGATTTCTGCTACATGAAATCACAAATGAAGAGGGAAAACTTGGGCCACCTTATTTGAAATTACAAATACAAATTTTGACAAAATAGGAAATAGATTTCCAATGAAAGGTAACTAAAGCAAGTTTTCTAATTGTATAGCATATTTTAATTAGTTCATCTTCAGTTGGTGGCTGCAGGGAGCTTGACTGCACTTATCCCACGATGCTGGGGGGAAGTGCAACTCCAGGGATAGGAAAGCACAGTCTTAAAAATGGAAAAGCCAGAGCTGGTTCAGGGGGTTCCTGAGCATGCAATGAGGCTGGGACCATGGGGTTCTCAGACTCTTGGACATCAAGGCTCCACTGGGAGTTGTGAAAGAGCTGAGAAACAGAGTCAGGGGGCCCGAGGTCTAAGGACAGCATCCACATCCGGGCCAGGGGAAAGGGGAGCTCCAGCTTGTCCCACAGGTGATAGTCCTTAGCTTGGCAGAGGCAGGCTTGATGGTGGTTGTGGCTGGGAACACAGAAAGGCCTTCTTTGGGAAAATTAAGCTGCAGATCTGTAGTTGAATGCCTTCTCCATGGCTCCTGTCTCAGTGTTTCTCTTCCTACACAAAACATCATGACCAAGAAGCAAGTTGGGGAGGAAAGGGTTTATTCAGCTTATACTTCCATGTTGCTGTTCATCACCAAAGGAAGTCAGGACTAGAGTTCAAGTAGGTCAGGAAGCAGGAGCTGATGCAGAGGCCATGGAGGAATGTTATTTACTGGCTTGCTTCCCTGGCTTGCTCAGCTTGCTTTCTATATATAGAACCCAAGACTACTAGCCCAAAGATGGTACCAACCACAAGGGGACCTCCCCACCTGATCACTAATTGAGAAAATATCTTACAGCTGAATCTCATGGAGGCATTTCCTCACCTGAAGCTCCTTTCTCTGTGATAACTCCAGCTTGTGTCAAGTTGACACACAAAACCAGCCAGTACACTCCCCATGGCAGATCTTGAAAGAGACAGTCCATGGTTCTAAACAGTTTATTGGCTATTCATGGTAGAAACTGAATGTATAAATCCATACCCACTCCTCAAGGTGGGCCTTTGTCAGGGAGGAGTGTCTGGAAAAGAAAGCTTAATGGCTAAGCCCTCTGAGCCTCTCTCATTAGCATGGAGAATGTTTTGGGCCTCTGTTTTGGGCCAATGTGACCATCAGACACATTTCTTTTTTTTTAATTATTTTTATTTTTTATTAGATATTTTCTTTATTTACATATGATTTCTCCTTTCCCAGTTTCCCCTCCAAAATAAAAACAAACAAACAAACAAAAACAACAAAAACAAACCCCTGTTGCCTCCCACTTCCCCATGCCTGCCACCCCACCCTCTCCCACTTATTGGCCCTGGCATTCCCCTACACTGGGGCACAGAACCTTCACAGGGCCGAGGTCCTCTCCTCCTATTGAGGATCAAATTTGCAATCCTCTACTATACACATGCTGCCAGAACAATCAGACCCACCATGTGCAGTCTTTGGTTGGTGGTTGAGACTCTGGGAGCTCTGAGGCTGCTAGTAAATTCATATTGTTGTTCGTCCTAAGGGGCTACAAACCCCTCAGCTCCATAGGTCCTTTCTCTAACTCCTTCATTGGGGACCCTGTACTCACTTCAATGGATGTCTGTGAGCCTCTACATTAGTATTAGTCAGGTACTGTCAGAGCCTATTAGGAGATAGCTATATTTAGGCTGGCTTGTCCTTCCTTCAGTCTCTGCTCCATAGTTAATCTCTGCAACTGCTTCCATGGGTATTTGGTTCCCCCTTTTAAGAAGGAATGAAATGTCCACCTTTTGGTCTTCTTTCTTCTTGATTTTCTTGTGGTTTGTGGGTTGTTCTTCCTGTATTCCAAACTTCTGGGCTAATAACCACTTATCAGAGAGTGTATACCATGTGTGTTCTTTTGTGATTGGGTTACTTCACTCAGGATGATATTCTTCAGATCCATCCATTTACCTAAGAATTTCATAAATTTATTGTTTTTAATAGCTGAGTAGTACTCCATTGTGTAGATGTACCACAATTTCTGTATCCACTCCTCCATTGAGGGACATCTGGGTTGTTTCCAGGTTCTGGATATTATAAATAAGGCTACTATGAACGTGGTGGAGCATGTGTCCTTATTACATGTTGGAGCATCTTTTGGGTATATGCCCAGGAGTGGTATAGCTGGGTCCTCCGGTAGAACTATGTCCAATTTCCGGAGGAACCACCAAACTGATTTCCAGAGTGGTTGTACCAGTTTCAATCCCACCAGCAATAAAGTAATGTTCCTCTTTCTCCACAACCTCTCCAGCATCTCCTGTCCCCTGAGTTTTTTATCCTAGCCATTCTGACTGGTATGAAGTGGAATCTCAGAGTTGTTTTGATTTGCATTTCTCTAATGACTAAGGATGTTGAACATTTCTTTAGGTGCTTCTCAGCCAT
>NW_022196900.1:13129578-13134018 GCF_008632895.1 Mastomys coucha
TCATGTGTCTATCTTCTTTTAGTTTTGTTGGAAGATTACATTTTTGCTTTTTCAGGGATATAGTTCCCATTCTTGTGTTGGAGTTTTCCATTTATTACTTTTGAAGGGCTGGATTTGTGGAAATAAATTGTGTGAATTTGGTTTTGTCATGGAATACTTTGATTTCTCCATCTATGGTGATTGAGAGTTTTGCTGTGTATAGTAATCTAGGCTGGCATATGTGTTCTCTTAGGGTCTGTATGACATCTGATACAGGATCTTCTAGCTTTCATAGTCTCTGGTGAGAAGTCTGGTATAATTCTGATATGCCTGCCTTTATATGTTACTTGACCTTTTCCCCTTACTGCTTCTAGTATTCTTTCTTTGTTTTGTGTATTTGGTGTTTTGACTATTATGTGGCGGGAGGAGTTTCTGTTCTGGTCCAGTCTATTTGGGGTTCTATAGGCTTCTTGTATGATCACGGGCATCTCTTTCTTTAGGTTAGGAAGTTTTCTTCTATAATTTTGTTGAAAATATTTACTGGCCCTTTAAGTCGGAGGTCTTCACTCTCTTCTATACCTATTATCCTTAGGTTTGTTCTTCTCATTGTGCCCTGGATATCCTGTATCTTTTGGTTTAGGGTCTTTTTGCTTTTTGCATTTTCTTTGACTGTTCTGTCAATGTTGTCTATGTTATCTTCTGCCCCTGAGATTCTCTCTTCTATCTCTTGTATTCTGTTGTTGATGCTTGCATCTATGTTTCCTGACTTCTTTCCTAAGATTTCTAATTCCAGAGTTGTCTCTTTTTGTGATTTCTTTATTGTTTCAACTTCCATTTTTAGGTCCTGGATTACTCAATTCCTTCACCTGTTTGTTTGTGTTTTCCTGCAATTCCTTAAGGGATTTTTGAGTTTGCTCTTTAAGTGCTTCCACTTGTTTACTTGTGATCTCCTGTAATTCTTTATGGGACTTTTTTGTTTCCTCTTTAAGGGCTTGTACCTCTTTACCTGTGTTCTCCTGTATTTCTTTAAGGGAGTTATTCATGTCCTTCTTAAGTTCTTCTATCAGCATTGTGAGATATGATTTTAGATTCAATTCTTGCTTTTCCGGTGTTTTGGAATATCCAAGATTGCTGTGGTGGGCATACTAGGTTCTGATGAAGCCAAGTAGTCTTGGTTACTGTTGGTAGGATTCTTGCGTTTGCCTTTCGCCATGTCTTGATTTTTGGTGTTAGATGTTCTTAGTGTCTCTGACTAGAGCTTATCCTGTCCCTGCCACCCTGCAGCTCCCCTGTGGCTTGTGGGGCCTGTTCCTCCCCGCTGGCTGCTCCCGTCTTAGAAACTCACCGGAGAGAAAATCATCAGTAAATGGTTTTTGATGAAGTTTCTCCTTTGCCCTTCCTCCTTCATCTCCCACTGCAGATGATGGAAAAAGAAGACTCTTGCTAGATACCACTCCACTGGTGGTGGATTTTCTAGTTTTTATTGCCCAC
This sequence comes from Mastomys coucha, assembly GCF_008632895.1. Classification (NCBI taxonomy): domain Eukaryota; kingdom Metazoa; phylum Chordata; class Mammalia; order Rodentia; family Muridae; genus Mastomys; species Mastomys coucha. The sequence continues at coordinate 13,131,049 of NW_022196900.1, forward strand.
CCTGACTGCCTTCTTTGTGCACACTCAACCAACAATTGTTTCTCCAAATCCAAAGCCAACAATTGTTCCTCCAAATTCAAACAGTCAGCAGTTCTCTGTTGCAGACCTCATCCACAGAATGTGAGTTCTTCATGGAGGATTCTACAGTCTGTAGTCCAACTCCCAACAATCAACTCCCAACAATGGTTGGCAGCAGCTGTGAATGGAAGTCTGAGGATCCAGCAGTTGCTCAGTCCCACAAGGCAAGCAGGTGAAGCAGAGCCAGACACATTTCTTTATGTGAGGAATGTGGCACGTGTTTCATGCCAATAATCTGGTAGGGGGCAGGAAGTAACCTAAGCCTCAGGTGTATGTCTACTGAGTCTTCAGTTCTCAATCTGCTCTTCCTTACCAAGTTTCCTGGCATGGTTTTTATGTTCCACAGTTCATATTTCATCTTTTAATTACAAATATTTCAAAAATATATCTAATGCATATATAATGACTCCACATGTGTGTGAATATGTGTGTGATTTCTATATTTATACATCAATAGAATGAACTTCATAAAACCTTTGGAGGAAGCAAATATAAAAGTAATCATCATACAGGGTTGAGGAGAGGGTGGGCAATAAGCACTTACCCCTTAAGAATGAAGGCCTGAGTAGGATCTTTAGAATTCAGGTGCTGTGCACATGCAATCCCACATTTATATCCCTGTGGCTTTCCATATATATTCATTATCAGGACCCCAGTTTCCTGGTTTTGAGTGTATCTGTCTCTCTGCTTTTGCTGTACGTCCTCTCAGCCTCAACTGGGAGTATTGATCATCTTGCTGACAATTTCTGAAAGGAATTAGAAAATTTCCTGATGTGTTGACATCCCCAAATGGCATCAGGACACAGTACTCCATAGTCATTTTCACTCTAGGGTTTAGGTTAGAATGTTCCTGGCACTTGACCAAGTTGGTGGCTTTCTCAGTTTAAGCAGATGAGTAGAAGGAGGGAGCTTAGTGTTTAAACCAGCCTCTTCAGAAGAAGTGGTATTGAGACGATGCTCTTTAGCTTCACTCTGCAGAAATCTGAACATAGGCTTCAAGGGATTTAGAATAAGCAAGGGAGGTGATGCTCTCTTACAGTTTGGAAACTGCTATGCTAGTTTAAATGAGAATAGCCCTCGAATGCTCATCTGTTTGCATACGATGTCCCTATTTGGTGAAAATGTTTAGGGAAGGATTTGTAGGTGTGGCCTTGTTGGAGGAGGTACATCAGTTGTGTTGCTGGGAACAAAAGTCTGTGTCAAACCCAGTGTTTTATACCACGTGCTTCTGGATCAGATGTGAGCTTGAAGTTATTGCTCCAAGGTCATACCTGCTCATCCTCTGAATGTCTAAACAAGCCTCCAATTAGAGGCTTTCTTTTATAAAATGTTGTAATCATTTCATCTCAGTCTGGGTTTTCTACTGTGCCATTGAACATTCAGGTCTCAAATAAAAGACACAAAACTTTTACATTTATAATAAGCTTTAATCAGCACTAGATCTGGGCAGGTATCTACCATCTAAGCTATTAGAATCTCCTTCCCCATCAATAATACCAAATTATAACTTGCCATGTTCCATCTGAGCTGCTCTTAACTCCAATTGGCCAGCCCTCATGGCCATGTTTTCACGACTCACCTACCCCATGCTATCTCCTCTCTCCACCTTCTCCTCTTCCTTTCTTAGTCTCCTGCCTCAGACCAGAAGCCCAGAAACCCAAGAACCTTGCCTATCTCTCTCTTCCGTACAGCTACAGGTTGTCGGTATCCCTAGTCAACCAGTAGTCTTCACTTAAGGAGCAAGGTCACATAGTATTCTTCATGGCAGTGTGGATTCTCTCATCCCTGAAGAAACCAGGGCCAGTATTCACCATTACAATGCATGACAACAGCCCAAACCTCAGCGGTACACTGTCTTGATCGCGTCCTCCATAACAACAGAAAAGTAACTAAGACAACCAGGATAGACTGATTAATTTCTCTGTTACTCAGTTCCCAATACCAAAAATCCAAAACTAAAGGAGTCCCAAAATGTGTACAGAGTGGAATTAGTGTGTAGTACCGCAAGTAGATTTGCTAAGGTGCTTGCCTCGATGGGGTTCTTAGTGCCTTGAACTGTATGACTTTCCAGACACTGAGCATCAGCCCACAGGGAGACTTTCAACCTTCCTGCTAGAGACAGACCGTGACAGTCCCAGCAGCATGGTAGATTATCATTAAATTAACTGGCTCACTTCCTCCTCAAAGAACCTACCTATAGTGAATCTTTCAAAGAGGAATTATAATTTTCAAGATTTCACAGACAAGGGAAGCGAGCTTCAGAGAAATTACACGTGATTCATTTGTCGCAAAAAAAAAAAAAAAAAAAAAAAAAAAAAAAAAAAAAAAAAAAAAAAGCTAGTCTACATTAGACCTGGAGCTTAATTGTAGAGAGTTTGATTCTAGCTCTAAAGCTGGGGATTTATGAGGCTGAAGATGCAGGAAAAAGATGTTCTGCCTGCATGTGCCATCTTCTAACACCCACTGGTTAAGCAGAGCCTTGGGGCGCGTGTAGGCTTCCTTTGTCCCAGCGGTAAGAGTTGAGTGACACTCCCAGAGATGGCAAAAAAGCACCAAGGCTACATTTGGGTGGTTTTAAATGATAGTTGTTTGTTTCAATCACGGTGACATTGTGTGGAATCACACAGACAGCAACTATGCCTCTCAGGACTCAGAATCATGAGCATGCTGTAGGCATTCGGCCTTTCTCTTTCAGCAGCCTTCTTTCTTGGAAAAACTCAGACATTTCTGACAGGAGTTTTTCAGCATCAGAGTGAGGTCTGTGCTTGCCAATTACCCAGAGGCCACGCTCCCCACTATGACCTCTGAGGCCATTTGCTCTGACTCTCTCACCTCTGCTCCCTCAACTGTCACCTCAGTCCCTTCAACTACACACTGTCATAATGAGCATCT
>NW_022196900.1:13134280-13134790 GCF_008632895.1 Mastomys coucha
TTCTGACAATGACTGCATTGGAAGGAAGCTGTAAGAGAAATTATCTGTGACCTTGATTATAGTCCTTTCTACTTTCCAGACTCAGCCAAAGCTTTCCAATACAAATGCCCTGCAGGGGGCACTCCATGAGCTGCCGCTATCACTTAGCTCAGAGATAAGAGGCCTACGCATCACTCTCCTAACATCCCTTCATTTCCCTTTATCTTCCTCCCAGGAACCTTTGTGTAAATGTTGTCTTAAGGCTTTTATCTCTGCATAAGATCCTAATCCATACATTCTTACCATTTTGTGAGCTTTGGGCTTAATGCAGCAGTTGTAAATGGAAAGCAAAAGCTTTTTGGTTCACAATAGATCCATTCAGGTCAATATATTACTAGTAAACAACCTGTTATACCAGAAGTTCCTGAGACTTCTGTACCTAGAAGATACAGAAGGCACAGTTTGCATAGTCCGAAATGTGTACTTTTATGTTCTCTCTCTCTCTCTCTCTCTCTCTCTCTCTCTCCCTCC
>NW_022196900.1:13137714-13137944 GCF_008632895.1 Mastomys coucha
GTATGACATCTGTCCAGGATCTTCTAGCTTTCATAGTCTCTGGTGAGAAGTCTTGTGTAATTCTGATATGCCTGCCTTTATATGTTACTTGACCTTTTTCCCTTACTGCTTCTAGTATTCTTTCTTTGTTTTATGTATTTGGTGTTTTGACTATTACGTGGTGGGAGGAATTTCTTTTCTGGTCTGATCTATTTGGGGTTCTATAGGCTTCTTGTATGTTCATGGGCATC
>NW_022196900.1:13138412-13168667 GCF_008632895.1 Mastomys coucha
TTTCTGTTGGTAGGATTCTTGCATTTGCCTTTCGCCATCTTTTGCTTTTTGGTGTTAGATGTTCTTAGCGTCTCTGACTAGAGCTTATCCTGACCCTGCCGCCCTGAAAGTCCCCTGCGACTCGTTGGACCTGTTCTTCCAAGCTGGCTGCTCCGGTCTTAGAAACTCACCAGAGAGGAAATGGAGGCTCTCACCTGAGTCTCTGGCTTAAGGCGTTCCCTGGAGGTAGGCCCTCCACTTGCAGGGAAGGGGCAGAGAAGGTTGCTGATCCTCCTCTGTCACTCGGAAGCTGAGAGGATCCTGTCCGTGCCGCCCTGTGGCTCCCCTGGGAGTCATGGGGCCTGTGCCTCCCAGCTGGCTGCTCTGGTCTCAGAGACTCACCAGAGAGAACATCTCAGCAAGCGCTTTTTACCCACTGAGTTATCTCCTCAACCCTTACATATTTGCTAAATAAGTAGCCTTGAATATAATCAATTATAAGTGTATGTCCCAGAGCCTAAAGAAAGTGCCTGTTTTACAAACATAAGGACCTAAATTCAACCTCCAGCAACTACAAAAAGCCAAGCATGGTAGTGTGTGCTTGTAGACTCAGCACTTATATGGCAGAAACAGTTGGATTCTAGAGACTTGCTAGCAACCAAGCCTAGCCAAATCAGGGAATGCCAAATCCTACTGGGAGACCTAACCTCAAAAACAAAGACGAAAGACTCATGACAAAGACCACCACCAGATGTTGACCCCTGTCCTCTATCTGGACATACTCATATGTACATGAATACACACACAAAGACTATGTAACTTAAAGATGAACTTTAAGCTATTCTAATTGAGAAGAAGTGTGTTCTAGAGGAGCCTTTGCTATGATAATTGCACTGATAATGAACATAACAAAACAGGGAGATTCCAAAGAATGCCTATGAGCTTAGAACATATCTAAATAGTAATTCCCTGAGAAAGCAAGACCAGAGTGGACCTCTTCAGTGGATAGGAGCTGTGCTACCACCCAGACACTTTCCTGTGGCCACTAGTGAGTCCTTCTAGGTGGTAAATACATACAGACACTGCAGGAGTGAGCAGCTCTTGTTTTAAAATCCTGAAGAGTAAACCTGGGATATGAGTCAGTTAAACTCCACTTACATCACCCTGCAGACATCAGTCTGATATCAAAGGTGATTAACATCAATAAAATGTCCATGTATATGGCCTATGTGGGCATTTTTAGAATCAGAAGCTAGAAAGACTGATTTGAAATTCTGAATAAAACTGTGGAGGTGAGGGAGGGAACAATGAGAAATTAGACAACCCATTTCCTGAGAAAGTTTCCTGAGAAAGTTCCTCTACTTCCCCCTTGTGGCCAAATTCCCTTAGTTAACACTTTTCCCCCACTGCCTAGCCTCAAATAGTATTTATTAAGGTTTGATCACACGACAGAAATAGGATTTCTTCTCCATTACAGAATGTGTGGAATAGGAAATGATAAATAGAATAGGAAATGTGTAAATTCCAAATATATGCATTTGTAAGCTATTTACGTTTTCTAAAATGAGTTAAGCAAAAACTGAATAGTGCAGAGTGGTGAACTCTCCCTGCTTCCATCCAAGAACCTCCACTATAAGGGAGCTAAACTATAAACGTTGCATTCATCTAAGAGCCTGGTGGAGTAGAGTGCTGAACTCTACCTACATCTGTCCAAGAACTTCAGCTATCTAGAGTAGTGAGCTCCTCTTTCATCTAACCAAAAACCTGGATGGTTCACAGAGGTGAAGGCTACTGCATCCAAGAACATCTGCTTCTTCTGATCATCCTGTAAAGTAAATTCCGCTAGCCTCACAGGAGTGAAAAAATACACTCAAATAAACTGGATTTAAGAGCTCTTGACTGTGTGAACTTTACCATTTCCTAAGCTTCTATAATCCTCTGAATAGCCTCAAAATATGGAATTAGGACTTTTTTGAAATTATAACATAATTATAAAATTTCTCCCTTTCCTTTCCTCCCTCCATACCCTCTTATATATCTCTTCTGCTCTCCTTCAAATGTGTAACCTCTTTTTCTGTAATTTTTATTGCATATATATATACATGCATATATATGCAATATATGTATATATATATATATATATATATATATATATATATTACCTTTCCATCAGAGCTAATCATTTGGCACTGGTCAATCAATTGGTATGCACTTCTCTTGAGAAACCCACCTCTCCCAATCCCAGCTCACCTCAGTTGCCTATAGTTCTTTGTGTAGCACTTAAACAACATGAGCTTTCTGCCATCCAGTTTGGTATGTTCATGACTATCATCATTGTTCAGCTCACATTTGTGTATGTATGTGAAGTGGAAATTTCTGGTTTCTTCAGAAACTCAATTGTGTCAAGTGATGTTTTTCTGGAAGCTGTTTTGTGTGAAGATGTTCTGCTGAAACAGACATGCAAGAAGAAGGTATTTTGCTGAAGCGGATGTTTGAGAGGGCACATGATGTTTGGAAAGAGCATAAGTAGAACCCCACAGACAGTGAAAGGACACTGGTGCATTGCTACATCTTGGAATGCTTTGCTGGTCTTTGCTAGATGTTCAGTGCTTCCCTGGTCTTTACTGGTCTTCAGTTTGTAGAGAGAAGTGTGCAAAAGAAATGCACCAAGGAACTTCTCTTGAGAGTCAGCTGATTCTTGTCACTTCTGGTGATTCAGCAGAGCCTTGCAGCTTCTGCTGGATCAAGCTGCTGCTACTGATTCATGTTTGGTATTTGCTATTGGACTAGACTGCTGGTATCCAGACAATGAAGAGTGGAATTGTCCCAAAGAACTACTTCTAAAAAGGTCCACAACCAACTTTTCCTATAAACCTTCTTTCCCTTACCTCTGGTCAGTGGGCTAGAATCATAAATAAAAGAGAATTAGAAAAAAAATCTAAGCCTACAATTATGTTGCTGAGACTTTGTGGTCACAGCTTCTGGGGTTACTAGGAGACATAATATCACAGCAAACTCCCTAATATTCCTGCTCTTACAATCTTTCTGCCCCCTCTTCTGCAATGATCCCTGAGCTTCAGGTACTGGAGTCTTTTGTAGATGAATCCATTGATACTGAGCTCCATGTCTCTAATTTGCTGAACAAGTGTAGTCCCTAACAACAATCTATAAACATTTGTCCTTATGCCACATATATGAGTAGCCTTGACCCCTCATCAAGGCAACTTCTCTTTGCAACAGATGAATACCAACAGAGAAACCTACAGCAAATCAAAATGCAAAGCTATGGGATTGGGTTTTTATAAGCCTTGAAGCCAATTTCTATTCAACTTGCCAAGGTACTATAGTACTCTCATATTTACTCTTGATTTGTTTCTAATTTGTGCTCTTTAAATTTTCCATCAGTTATTTCACTTCTCTTTGATGATGAGAATGGTTTTAATTACTTTGAATTTTGACAGTTTAATATATGCATGTAATATATTGCGATCATATTCAACTCCTTTTCCTTCCCACTATCCTCTTCTCATTTTTGCTGGCCTTCTCCTTCCTCTTTTCCTCCTCCTTCTTTTTCTTTTTCTTTTCTTTTTCTTTGCAACTAATCCTCTTCTAACTTCCATTGATTTCTAAATGCAAATGACCAAAGTTGCTGGGTGTTCATGATTGCAAAAGGTGTGTTATGCTGGGCAGTGGTGGCGCACCACACACCTTTAATCCCAGCACTTGGGAGGCAGAGGCAGGTAGATATCTGAGCTCAAGGCCAGCTTGGTCTACCGAGTGAGTTCCGGGACAGCCACGGCTGTACAGAGAAACCCTGTATCGAAAAAAAAAAAAAAAAAAAAAAAAAAAAAAAACAAACAAACAAAAAAGTGTATTATACACAGAAGACAGCATTACTCTCTGTCCTTTGCCTCTGACGAGCTTTCTAAGCCTTTTCTATATTTCCTGGGACATGCAGATGACAGAGATGTCTCATTTAGAGCCACCCATTCCATGGTCACTTACTCTCAGATTTTTGACCAGTTTTGAGTGTTTTCGTAATAATTACCCACTGAAATATGAAGCCATTCTAACCCCGGCAGAGAGTGGTGCTGGCTCTTGGGTATTAGAGTTTAATTTCACATCTATTTAACAAAGAATTATTAAGAATATTCATCACTAAGGTCTGACCTCCCAAGGTTTTGGCCAGGATTATTGTATCAGGCAGGTATTCCACATGTTCCACTGTGTGTGTGTGTGTGGGTGGGGGGAGGGTCTCAACTTCAATCAGAAAGCAGTTGATTACTCCCCAAAACAACCTTAACACTGTTGCACATAATTTTGTTGTACATAATTTTGCACTAAAAGTGCACAGCTAGGTACAACCAATTAATTCTTAAAGTTGATCTTCTAACAAAAGAAATTACTCCATTGAAACAGAACAAGACTATTTATACTAGCCACATCTGGATTGGTGCATTTTTATGGAAAATAATCTTGCAAAATCATATAGAGTTCCTTGCAGCTCTACGTAAGAGAGGAAGAATAAAGGAATATGTTAATTATGGGTTTATATGTTTTATCTACACCAGAGGGAAAATCTTGATTTTTTTTCCAGGAGCTACTGGGTGTATTAAATTCCTCCCAATTATCCCATGGTATTTAAATGATGACTACAAAATGTGTTTATTATCAAATTTGAAATACATTATATACACTATCAAGAAGGTTCTTAGGGGCAAGGTAGATGATAGTAGAAACAAAAGACATGGAAGAAATCATTATCGAATTCTAAATGACTTTTTTATTTCTGAAATGTAAAGAGCCATCTAGTAAATAAGTGAGTCCATTTGATGCTCCAGTTCAATTCTTGGCTTTTCAATTCACAAGAATCAGACCCTCATCAACTTACATTCTTTTCTCAGCTTCAGTTCCCACACCAGTGAAGAAAACAATCTGTTGTGAGGGTCAAGGGAGTAAGATCTCTAAGCACAGATGATGTTTGCTCTTTGTGTGTGGCACTGAAAAGTACTCAAACTTGGCTTTCAAGATGGCATCAAACTGCAGCTCTCGGTGCTTATACTGTGACCCATGACAAGAGTGGAAATGTTCTGAATGGCATTTCTTCAACCATTTTCCAATAATGAGATTTCTTTTTCATATGCTTCAACTTTACTCAATACTTCATGTGTTATATCACAAAGGTGTACGCTTCAAAGGAAAGTGGATCTATTTTCCTATTTGATGTAACAAGCAAATGTTTCAGTTCTTGTTCCAGGGCATATATGGTGATATAACATACCAGTGATTCTCAACCAATGGATCATGACCCCTTTGACAAATCTCTATCTTCAAAAATATTTACACTACAATTTACAACAGAAGCAAAATTATAGCTAAGAAATAGCAATGAAAATAATTTTAAGGTTGGGGGTCACCACAACATGAGGAACTGTGTTAAATGGTAGCAGCATTAGGAAGATTGAGAAGCACAAATTTATACCAGATGTTTGTATTTGACTTTTTTCCTCATTTCTTTGTTCAAAATATTCACTTAAGACTGACTACAAAATAGCAAAGAAAGACTAGTCCACCTTAGAACTCCTAATAAAAATAAGTTTTGTTATGGCTTTTCAAATTAATCTCTAAAATACTAAGTGGAGGCCAAACTTAACTTTATAAATCTATTTCTATGAGACATATCTTATAGAGCTTATGGACTTCTATTTATAAGCATTATCTCATTAGAAAAATGCAGAACTTCACAGGAACTCACGAAAAACTGTGTGAAGAAGAGCTTTAAAACTTTCAAGTTGTCACATTACTTAAAAATAGCCTGTTTCTGCAGTTAGAAGCTTGAGTGAATTCTCACTGATTAAAGTTTAGACCCTCTTAAAAAAATGTAATGAACCAAAACATTTTCTTATATTAAGTACCGTCTCAGTAAATCTAGAAGTTAAGTATTAAATTGAATGACTCTTTCACTAAATTAAAAACACCAGCCACTTTACTAAATATTAAAAGGTGTTGAAATATTTTTGGCAAAATAGGATTAGTATCCTTTTCCTCATTGGGGCACAGAGAATCTTTAAAAACAATCTAGACTTAACTTATAACTTATTATAAAAACACCCAGTCCATATATTTGGGCCTATATACTCATTGGAGAATGGACAAACTCCCAGTGGCCAGTTCCTTGTATTTTACTTGTAGGGGGATAGAGGGTACAGAGGTGGGAGCATGGACTTGGAAGGACTGCAAAGCAAGTATGATTGGGGTGCATTGCATGAAATTTCCAAATAATTAATAAAAAAAAAGTATTTTGTTAGGATAAAAAATACCTTGACAAAAAACAAAAACAGATAAACAAAAAAACACAACAACAACAATAACAAAACCACTTACTAATGCAACTACCACCCTTGAAAGACTTCCCTGATAACTGCATTCTTATGTAGCCTTTAGGTTAGCACTCTGAACACTGTAATTGCCTTTGCTTCTCTCTTGCCAGAATAGCTGAATTGTTTGCTTGTTTGCTACTTACCCATAGAGTATTTTGGAGCTGAGAAAAAAAACAGCCTCCTTCCATCTTCAAAGCCGCCATTGTCCTTAGTTAACTAATAATTTAATGAGCTGAGTAATGGCTGAGATACAAAAACAAAGTGTGACTGCTTCTCTCTGATATGGGGGCGAAAGATGGAAATTAAAAAAAAAAAAAACAAACAAACTTCTGCAATGTTTTCCTAAACAGAGTTACTAAAAGCCTCCCTAAAATCACCATAGGAAATAATGAAATATCAAGAAATAGCCCAACCCCTAGGAAATACCTACAAAGCTTCTGAAAGTGAGTACTGCAGCCAAGTAGGTAAGGCAAATTCCTTTGTGCTCTTTCAGCTTCCAAAATATGGAGAATAAGGTTCCTGTATTATATTCAAACTGCAAGACAGAGCCTTTAAGAGAAGAATGGAGCTGTAAGCTCAGAGTCATCTGAAAGATGTGTAAGCTACAAAACAAAACATAGTCAGCATTCTTCATCAGGGCATTGTACGTTGTACACTGTATATTGAGCGATTTCCAGTCAAAACTATGCCTTAAAGCTATGTACCACATGAACAGACTTTTTCAAATTGTTCCATCCAGAGTTCAACTATTTACACAGCAGTTGTGTGGTAGGTAGTGTAATAATCTAAACGTTAAAGCATTACAGAGCATGTGGGCCTAAAAACAGGCTGAGTTCCGAGACGATGCCGATAGCTTGAGCATCATCCATCACTTTTTGAATCCATTGTGTGATCTAAAACCAATTCTCCTGAATATCAAGGGACAAAGATAATAATCATTTACGCATAAAAAAATTTAAAAGCCTTATAAAAGAAGAAAAAAGATTTCTGCATTATGACTCATTACATCATGCCACTGCACAAGATGGCCTAGACCCTAATAGAGAGCAGAAAATTTGCCTAGTGACTGCAATTATCTCACCATTTGGAAGGAGATGGTATACTTTAAGAGTATTTAATACAAGTGAGATGAGTGAATAAGGGATGTAGAATCTCCCCAGGACACATTCCCGTGCCTCAAGTCTATGACATCTACTGGACCTGAAGCAATGTGGCTGGCACTGATATGAGGTTTCTCAGAAGAAACCATTAGAGAAGAGTCCTAAAACCTGATGGGAATGTGTCAGCTCCATGGAACAACATAGAACCCAAATGTCAGATTGTAACACCAGAATGCTTGATCCCAAACAGTGGACCCACTTCCACAGGACAAGGCAAGAGGAGATTCTAAAGTTTTTGTTCCTTAAACCAAAAGGAAACCAATATTTTCTTACACAACTGAGTATTCATATTAAGGTTTTTGCCACTGTTTATATGTATATATATTTGCTATTATCCTGTGAGTAATGCCATTTACTCTTGTGTTTAGACTTTGAGTATGTAATACATGAGAGTAGATGTTAAGGTTTTTATATCAGATGGACCCAATTTGAAATTCTGGCCATTTGATTTGTTAATGCACATTCTCAGAGATGATATATATAACAGCTGAAAGTTCAGTTTCTTCGTTTACAAAGTATGAATATTGTTAGTATCTGTATTGTAAGTTTGTTGTAAATAAAAGACAGCACACAGGTAGTTTCAAGATACTGTATATTAGAAAAGGGTGCGTGTGTGTACATACTTGTGTGTGTGTGTTAAAATGAAATAATTTACTGTTACTAATAACAGAGCCCCCATTCTTCCTATAATTCATCTTCCAGACTCATTTCCAGAGTCCCAATATTTGTGTTTGTATTTCTTAGATAAAATGAGATTTATGTTCCTACTGTACAGACTGTGTCTTAAACCAACAGATCACAAAGATCTTCTGAAAACCAGGTTGACTTACCTTGAGAAACAAGCCTTATCAAAACTGGTGGACGTCAATGACATGAAAAACTTGTACCAAAAACTTGTGTTTATGGTAAATGCTTGCTTGCAAGGTCATGAAGAACCTACGTACGATTTCCCCTCTACTACAGCTTAAACAGTGTTTTTCTCCTACTCCTGTGGAGACCAAGTTGGCCTGGCTATAGCAAAAACCTCTGCCTTACAACACTGCTCTCTCTGAGAGTCTTTGGTTCTCAATTCAGACCCTACCACACCAAGAAAGAAATTAATAAGGTTTTTGGAGTCTAGTCCCAACCACACTTCTCACCCCAAAGCTATTAAGAATGATTCCTTCGAAAATGTTAAAATTAAATGCAGGTGCTATCAGACATTGCTATTTCCAGTTTCTTGGGTTATATGTATTTTTTACATAAATTTGCAAACATTACCACTGGGGTAAATCTGATTATGGTCTAAACTTACAAAGGCGTGGTGTTGTCTCACATCTTTCAAACTGTTTGTCACTGTAGTTTCAGTTCTAGTGGCTTGAGGAGATAAAATCAAATCCTTGCAGCTAGATTTTCTGGAAATAAAGGGTGGAGAGCAGAGCTGTTCAACAACATTTTTCATGGTCAACACATGCTGTCATCTGTTATTATCAAGGGAGCAATCATCACATTGACTTCTGGCTCCTCTTACCTTCCCCAAATCTAGTTTCTAACAAAAATTAAACTGAAATGATCTGTTCTGAATGCTTTAATTCAGCAGCTAAGGTAGCTTGGCATTTCCTAGAAAGACTGGTACAAGTTTTAATATATCTTCTTAAAGGAGATGCCGTTAACTATACCTCCCGAGCCCTCTTAGGAAGGCCCACAGTTTGTCTGCTGAGGCAGCTGACTGAGAGTGGCAAAACTGCTTGCTGAGAGAAGAATCAGATGCTCTATGGAACTTAACAGCCAGCAGTTGGTACCTAGGCACCAAGCTCAAACATGGGAGGGGAGGGGGGCGCAGGTAATTTTTTTTAACTTAATTTAATTTTTTTAATTTAATTTTTTAAAAATTTTTAAATTTTTAAAAATTTTCTCACTTTACATCCTGCTCAGTGGGGTCTATCCCAAAAGCTGTTGTCTGCACATGGGGTATTTTCTTCTAACCCGGCTGCCTTGTCTGACCTTAGTGGGAGTGGGCCAGTCGACCCTCCAGAGACTTGAAGTGGCAAGGTGGGAAGATACTGAGGGGGCCCTACCAGCTCAGAGGAGATGGGGAGGTGAGAGGGGAAAGGGTAACCAGGGTCTCAAGAACTTCAATGGTCCTTAAACACTCGCAAACTGCTGCAAACCAGCTTCGAATCATCCTAACGCACAAGACCTTAGACGTCTGAGATCCTAGCTGGCAGCAAATACCCAGATCGTGCTCCCTCTCCCACCTAACAGCAATCTTTAGATAAATGGAACCTGAGTTCTTCGCCATATTTCACATCCTAATATAAAAGCCCACGTTAAGCCCCAGGTAACTTCCCAAATGTTAACTAAGTACTTCCTGTTCTGTTGGTGGTTTGGGGAAGGAGTGAGAAGTTGGTTTTGTTTTTGTTTGTTTTGCAGTCATGGAGTCTAAGGTTTTCATATCATTCCTTATCACATTCTTGTAGTATTGCATCTTGTTGTTTTTTAATCATTTTCTGTGTGCGTCTTAGATATTTTACTTTTCTGATTCTATCATATCTAAAATTAAAAATCTATGAAAGATTAGGAATTCTTTGTGATTTACTTCACATGAAAGAATGTTATATCTAGAGTTTTCTAAAACTAAAATGAGTAAAAAAAGTACACACACGTCTTCTGACTCTTCCAAATCCCCAATACCTGAGTCTGCTATTAACAGAGTACCCATGGCTATTTGGAAAAAAAATGATTTTTCCGAACAGGTAGTTCTGCTACAAAATAAAAGTGCATTGTTAAAAAGAAATACAAAACATTTTCAGTGATGAAGAGAGGATGTCAGCTGGACACTTGCAGAATCACAATAAAAATATCTTTCACCAGGAATTTCAATAGTAGTGTTTTTGTATCCAAGAGTGTGGGTGTAAAACTTAGGCATCTAGGATAAAATAGTCTCTCAGGATAAATGCGGGTCATAATATGCAGAGATTTCTTTAGAGGCAGCACAAAAGGTTAGGATTTCTGCCCTCAATGCTAAGTTATTACAGTTTTATATGGGAGCAATACTTTGCAATTTTTCATGTTATAAATAAGATCTTTCTTGTTTCACTCTAAAAATAGACCTAGAAGGAAAATGGTACAGAGGGGGAGTTTTTTCAAGAGGAGACAATGAGAGATAATGAGAGAGGAGAGGTTGAGGTTATCTGCGTCTTCCTTTAGATTTTTGACTTGTCTGCTTGCATAAGCAGCACACACTGTAAACATCAAAATAAAAATAGGACTACTTTATGACACAGCTAGACCCAAAGGACCCTATATCCAGCTGCAGAGAAACTTGCTCATCCATGTTTATGGCTACACTCTTCATAATAGCCAGGAAATAGATGTCTATCAACGGCTGAAGAATGAAATGTGGTATACACACATAATGGTATTTTATTCATACATTAGTCAAAATCAAACTTTCAAGAAAACTGATGGAACTGGAAATATTTCATCAGAAGTGACTTGGGCTCAGGAAGACAAATTCTATGTTCTCCCTAATATGAAAGTCCTAGTTTTAATTGTTATATATGGGTTTATGTGAGGTTTAGTGCAGAGAGACATCATAAAACTAGAAAGGGTCTGTCTCATGAGTTGAGGGAAAGAGGCATTGAGGAAGAGGATGTGGAGGGCAATAGAATACACTTGGCAAGTGAGTTCAAAGGGTGGACATTGGGAGAAGAAGGATACAAGCCGGGTAGGGGCAGAGACTGAGAAGAAGAGTGGGCTGTGGATAGTGATAACCAAAACTAAGCATTGTGAAAACACTGTGAGAAAATCTTCTTGTAAGAAACTTAAAGGAATAATGTCTTAAAACTAAAACAAAAAGTAAAATAAATTCAGTACATTTTTTTTTAGATTTTTTTTTATTTACATTTCAAATGATATCCTCTTTCCTGGTTTCCACTCTGGGGGGGAAAAAACCTGTTCCCTCTCCCCTTGCCCCTGCTCACCAACCCATCCTCTCCCATTTCTTGGCCCTGGCATTCCCCTACACTGGGGCATAGACCCTTCACAAGACCAAGGGCCTCTCCTCCCATTGATGACCCACTAGGCCATCCTCTGCTACATATGCAGCTGGAGCCATGAGTCCCACCATGTGTACTCTTTGGTTTAGTCCCTGGGAGCTCTGAGGGTAATAGTTAGTTCATGTTGTTCATCCTAAGGGGCTGCAAACTCCTTCAGCTCCTTGGGTCCTTTCTCTAGCTCCTTCATTGGGAACCTTGTGCTCAATCTGATGGATGGCTGTGACAGTACATCTTTTTGAAAATTTAGTTACTGTGGTTCTACTTGTATCAAAAGAAAAGAATATATATATAGTACATTTTATATATATATATACACATTATACACACACATATACACATTTCTAAAACTTGAACAATAATGCCTTTGGTGCTTTGTGAAACCATGTGATGTTCTTTTTCTGGATCCTATAATGGCTGCATCTCGATTGACATTTAAATACACATGAACATCTAATTCAGGCGCTTCTTCATTTCACCATTATAGAAAGACTCCTTTATTTATCTCTGCTTCCCACAAATCTCTGTGTGTTGAAGACCAGCATCACATGCCCACCTGTAAAGAGAGGGTCTTTACTGACCCTGTATTCCTTATGTTGCTAAACAGACTTGAAGTAATTAGGCAGATAGAAGTGTATGCAGTTATATGGAAAGTGACTGATCTAAGTTTTCCTTTTTTGTGTCTGCAATTCTTCAATCCTCTACTTCTTGGCATCATCAATGTTTTTACCAGCTACCAATAATAGCTACCAGTTCACAGAGCACTTACAAATATTACTTTTTAATAGCATTTTATTATGAACAGTAATTATTTAATTGGCCTATTATAGTTTTTATTGTGTGGTATATGTTCTCTTTATACTGCCATATACTTACATAGCAGTTACAATCTACCTGTGGTTCATTGCACTAAAAACACCTGTATTTTTAAAGCAGTCTTATTCTGCTTTGAAAGAAAATCAGGAGACATTATAAGTTGATAAAAAAGCTTCTGTTTCTGTAGTATCATCTCATGTATCCTGGAACCCTGATAAGGGCCTGATACAGAAAGGACAGGCTGGTCTCAGTGGAGAGAATGTGCCTAGTTCTGCAGTGACTTGATGTGCCACGGTTGATTGGTACAGGGAAATGGGAGGGATTCCCCTTCTCAAAGGAGGAGAAGAGGAGTGTAGGAGGAGAGAGGCTGTGTGAGGAAGGACAAGCAGAGGGGAGCTGATATGGGGATGTAAAGTGAAAAATAAATAAATAAATAAATAAATAAATAAATAAATAAATGGGGAGAAGAGGACAGGCACAAGTATATACACAGTGAAGCAGAAATCAGCAGGGGTTTGTTGTCTCTGCAACACAAGACTTCCTTGTATTTATTAGTTACAGAAAGAGGGGTCATCTAACCTTGGTAGGAGATCTCTATAGGTGAGCATCAAGCCATAAACATCCTGGAGGAAGAAAGTGCAGTTGCCAGTATTTACACACACTATTCAGTCAACAATAATCACTCTAACTCAGACTCCTGAGGAAAGCTTTGACATTCTTCTTAAGCCTTGCCCATACGGGTAATGACTTTGACAATTTCTCATAGGTTGAAAGCCTTAGGTTTTGAGATGGCTGTGCCCATGTCAAACAATGTACAATCACTCAGAACTTAGTTCATGCAGGGCTTCCGCTACTCCCTGTAATCCTCCTCCTCCTAATACTTTCCCATGTATATATCCTTGCATTTGTTTCCCATGTTGGACATTGTTGATCTGGAATCTAGAGCAAACTGCTTCTGAACCACGTCCACATCTAAAAAAACAGAAAAAAAGTGATACAATTATTTTAAGTAGCTGAGCCTCAGGAATGGCCATAGTGCATTCACAACTGTAGATCAGGGCAAGGCAGGAATTGGAGAGACTCATGAAGATACACTGCCAAGTCCATCCTACCTGAGAACACGGAGGATGGAAGAAAGGGTTCTCCCCATTTAGTATTTAAATCTATCAAAACTGAGAGTAGACATCAGCCAAGCAGTATCAAAGTACTTGTATTATTACTAGCAAATCTGGGATTTGAAGCAGTTGGATCCTTTATGCTTAATTCCTGAATAGAAAAGGCTAATGCACCCACTCACAGTAAACAGATGAGGAAAACCTCACTCTTGGGCAACTAAAATAGGAAAGAAAAGAAACTAGCAGGTATTCTTTTCAAATAGCCCACTCACAAAGGAAATAAGACATAGAGTGCCTGATCCATGAATTACCAACTTATTCTCCAATATTCTACAAAGAATAGGTCATTTTGCTCTCCTCCCCTCAACTACCTATGGGGAGAATAATGGAGACCAGAGAGACACCAGAGAGGATGCCACACTCACTTCAGTCTTTCTTTGTAGACAGAGACAATAGAACATAGTAAACGACCCCTCTAATAGTCCTGAAACTCATCCTGGGACCATTCTGTCCCCTGCTCCTCCTTCTTTGTCTTTCTTGAGAGAATTACCTTCATATTTCAGCTTATTTCAGTTACTTCAGGGTATAACTGAATACATGAAAATGGCATGGCTGTTTGCAAAGTCATAATAAAGCATGTCCCAGAGAGATGATGCTACAAAGAGGCAGAAAAACAAAAACAAACAAAACACGATTCTTTCCAATTCACACAAAATCAGAAGGAGAATTGTTAGATATTTCATTATAGTTTTTAAAATGCATTAGAACTTTATATTAACATATTTATGCAGTAAATATTGTTTCATGAGATTCTTTTTAAGTTGCCATTAAATTCATTAGTCATTATAAATTCTTTTTAAGCATTATTTGAAAGTCTATACATTAATTTACAATATATCACAATAAATTTAATTATTATATTTAAGAGATAGATTATTTTCTATTTACAATGCTTAAACAAACATATATTTTATAAAATGTAATAGAAGGAAAATGTTTTGGAACCAGAAAGCCTTGTCATGAATAAACAACTTTAAACTTTGACGCCTGATACTTAAAACTTTCCCCCAATATTTACAGCCCTTAATACATCACCTTGTTATAAATTGTCTCTCTGTACCCTTCCCAACGCTCAGTGAATTAGAAACAGGAACTAATATTAATTTACATTTTATAGCTATGTTGAAACCATCCATGAAAATTAAAGCCATATTCCTACCTCATGAAAACTGAGAAACTGTAAATGTGTATTGCTCTATAAGTCTATACTAAGTTTCAGGTTAATTTATTGTGTAGCAAGACCTACTACACTTAAATAGTAATTTTAATGGACAAATGGATAAACAGATATAGAGTTGCTGGGGAAAACATTCCTAGATGTTTAGATGTTGGAAGTCTTAAACATAACAAGAACAATGTTGGAATTAAACAAAAGCATCTAGCAGTATAGAGAGAAAACTAAAAGTGCCTAGTTAGGGTTCCTATTGCCTATGGCGAAACACCACAACCAAATCAACTGGGAGAGGAAAGGGTTTATCTGTCTTACAATTCCATATCACAGCACCACCAACAATACTGCAATGGACTGGATTCTCTTCCATCAATCACTGGACAGGGAATTAAGTGTCTCCACTCTCAGATGACTTTAGCCTGTGTCAAGTTGACATAAAACTATCCAGTACAGTATTCCATGCCACACCTTACAGTATTTTTGTGTAGTCTTGTATACCAAGAAAATCATGGCCAAGAAAATTAGGGAAAAGTATTAAATTGTGATGAAGAAAATAAAAAATCACTTATCAGAAAGTGACAGCAAAGAATAACAAAAAGAGCTACAAATGGCATGCAAAGTCTTGGCAAAGCAAGTGAGTTTTGGAGATTTATCTCATCTAAGATGGAAACAACCCTTCTCATCAATAGAGGGATGAATAAATTAAACATATATATATATATATACATATACATATATGCATATATATATATGCAATGAAGTTTTATTCATCCATAAATGTGAACAAAATTGTGGCATTATAGGAAAATGGATGGAACTGGAAATGATGTTTAGCAAAAGTGTGTCAGACTCAAAAAAGCAAATAAAAAGTTTTCTCACATATTGGGGGTTAGGAAATGATAATTAGATAGATAGATAGATAGATAGATAGATAGATAGATAGATAGATAGATATCCATAGGACATGAAAGTAGAAGGGGGATTATTTTAGTAGAAGACTAAAGGTAGGCTGAAGGGAAACAAGAAAGTAATAGGAAAAAGACAAACACATGTCTTCTATAACATATACAGATCTAGGGTGCATGTGTGTGTGTCTGGCTGAGTGCACATACATGTGTGCTACTTGAAAATAGGGATGGAATATCTGCAGAAAGAAGGGAATGAGCAGAAGGAGAGGTGCCAATGAGTGCTGAGTAAGCAAAGTACACATTTATATGTATGAAAACATAGCAAACGTTATTACTTCATATGCTCATTTAAAACTTTAATCTATGAATGACTGTGCATGCCTGTAACCCCAGCACTTGAGAGGTGGAAACAAAAGGATTAGGAGTTCAATGCCAGCTTCAGTTATGTAATGAGTTTAAGGTACATAATGTACCTTAGGGTACATGAGACTCTGTTTCAGAATTGATAAATAAAAGAAAAAACACACACATAGGAGAGAGAGAGAGAGAGAGAGAGACAGAGACAGAGAGTTGATTTTTGCAGTGAGATTTTTGGTTTTTTTAAAAACCCAGTTATATTATATGAATATGTTTTGGTTTCAGTCCCAGGTGTGAGATAGGCTACTTCACAGCAGGTGGTTATGATTTGGCTTATATACTAGCAGGGTCATGATTTCTGCCAATAGTTTATCCTGTGGACTCTGGAGAGTATAAATGAAAGCCCTGAGAGAGGGCCTTTGAAGGCTGCTTCTCCTGGTTGTGGTTTAATGAGAAGAAGCTCAAGATATTCTGACAACAAAGGTTGGACTTGTCCCAAGGAACACAATATCCACAATCAACCGGAAGTAGCCTAAAGAGGTCTACGTCCACTTTTCCTTCTAACCTTCTTTCTCTGCTACCTAGCGTTGGGTGCTTGGAAGGGACTAGGGTGAAATGAAAGTTGGAAAGGAGGTAGAGATATAAAACCCCAATAAAACAGTAAAAAGGAAATTGTACTGTCAGATTTTATTTTAATATAATACTTTATTAAATATTTGAGAATTTGACACCTCTTCTATAAATTCTCCCAGACCTACCCAACCTTCTCAGCCCCTCTCAACATCATATACTTTTTCTTTCCACAATCCTCCCTGTCCAAGTTGCGCACCTGGGTATGGGATCATCTACGAAAGTATAGTTCATCTACTATGAGACAGTCCAAATTGTGCTCCTGGGCATGGGACCACCAACTGTCATATAGTTGACCTGCTAGGGGCCATACCCTTAAGGAAGCTTTTAATACAATATTAATAGGTTTATCTCTGGTATCTATAAGCTTCCTGTGATGATTTGAATAAGAATAATCCCTATTGTTTTATATAGCTGAATGCTTAGTCACCAGGGAGTGGAATATAGAACTCTTTAATGGGGTTTGAAGGATCAGCAGGTGTGGCTTTGTTGAAGTATGTCACTTGAGATGTGCTTTGAGGTTTCAAGAGCTCATACTAGGCCCCAATCTCTGTCCCTCTGACCCTCTGTCTCTCTTCCTCTTACTCTCATTCTCTCTCTCTCTCTCTCTCTCTCTCTCTCTCTCTCTCTCTCTCTCTCTCTCTCTCTCTCTCTCTCTCTCTCTCTCTCTCTCTCTCTCTCTCTCTGCCTGCAGGTCATGCTCCAGCATTATACTTTGCGATGCCTGTTGCCATGTTCTCTGCCATGATGAAAATCCATTAAGACTTTGAAACTGTAAGCAAACCCCCAATTAAATACTTTCTCATATAAGAATTGTTATGATCATGGGGATCTCTGAACAGCAAAATAGAACAGTGAAAGACACTCATCAACCATGAATTCTTGGCAATATTAATAGTACCAAGTATGCCTTCTATCCTATGCAGCAAGCCTTAAATCAAATTAGATAGTAGATTCATATATATATATATATATGTGTGTGTGTGTGTGTATGTGTGTGTGTGTGTGTGTGTGTGTGTGTATGTGTGTATATGGGTTTATAACATTTGTACTTTGCTTTATAATCAAACTCAGGGTTTGATTTTTTTTTTATTTTCGTTTTAGCTAGTATAACACAATCATACAACAAATAGTACCAAAGTGGAATGAAGTTATTGCTTACTAGCAAATAGGAGATGCTACATCTCAAGAAACTTCATGTTGCCCCACAGGGACACTTTGAAGACAGTAGCAACTTGATTTTTTCATCTACCATGAGACATTCTGTGACTTTTCTTACATGCCAGAACACCCCCAAATGAACATCATAAATTGTATCTGGTGAGGAGAAAGATCTAGTCACAAATCACAGTTAGACTAACTAAGCAGGAAGTGTAGTCAAGCACAATGTTCCTTGAGGGGAGCAATGATCACATTGTTAATCATTTAACTGAAGAATTCATTTCTAAGAAACTTATAAATAGGGCTTGTGCTATCACTGTCCTGAAGATTTTTAATATTTTCTCATACAGAAGAACTGTAAACCATTATTTACCACCATAATAAAAAACTAAATCACATTGTAAAATATCGATAATAGTGAGATAGAATTTTGCTCTAGAATGCCATATTTCCCAATTTAGCAATTTGCCACTGAAAATAGTCCAAATGCATAGGCACACATGATTTTCTAGTGAGTGCTGTAATTACTATATATGTTAAAAATACTTTTCTGCAGTGTTTGCTAATTTACACAAGAATTGCTGCAGCCGATCCAGACTACACCCAGGTTTCCTGACTCCGTGCCCAAAGAACTCAGCCTGTATTTGCAAAGCATCTGCATATATGCAAAGTATGCACGTAAACTGGGAGTGAGTCTGCTTTAAAGTCGTATATAATACCATTGTGGAATTGTATTTCTGATCTAAATTACTGCCTCAAGAGCCTTGTAAGTTTCCAGACACATTATCCTCAAAGTTTCCAAATATGTTGCTGTTTTTCATGCTCCACATTGCAAACTATGAAAGATTTTCTTCTCGAGCAACCCTGAGCATTTCCTTGTCCTGCCCTTTTCCCAGAACAAGTGCTGTGATTTTCCACTATCAAGCTTTCACATATCCTTTAAGACTCAACCTGGGCATCGTTGCATTCTGGAATCTTTCCTGGCCCTTTTAGAGCTGCTTGCTGCAAAACAGTTTGCACATCCTTATCGCCTGTCTTCATGATACTGTAGCTGTTTATTTAAACATTTATCACCCTACCAGAAGGTGCTTTTCAGGAACACAGAAGCGATTGATTTTTTTTCCCCCTTCTCTCCTACTGTCAGCGTTTAGGCCACGGTATTGATGCTGCTAAAACGCTGACACTCAATCTCCCTTCAGGTATTCTCCGCTAAAGGATAAACAAAAGGGGAAATGTGACATTGAGCAATAATGGGTAGGTTTTATTAACAAATATATAACTTTAATCACTCTGAATGTGGGATTTTTCTGATAAGTACTTCTCATGAGAGGGGGTGGGCCTTAGAAAAGCTTGGGACCACTCCTTAATTCATTCCTTTGAATCTGAGAATGGCCACCAAGTAGATGAAAAGGGACCCCCTTTACACATTTAGTCACAGGCAGAACGTGGAGCACATTGGGGTGAGTTGAGGTAAGCTTCATTGGAAGCACTTTCCAAACAGATCTCCCATCTAGTACTTGTGTCACTTTTATTTCCTCAGATGAAGTGAC
The DNA here is from genome assembly GCF_008632895.1 of Mastomys coucha. Taxonomy (NCBI): domain Eukaryota; kingdom Metazoa; phylum Chordata; class Mammalia; order Rodentia; family Muridae; genus Mastomys; species Mastomys coucha. The sequence continues at coordinate 13,157,737 of NW_022196900.1, forward strand.
AAGTTAAGACAGCTGGACCCGAGCTGTGCGAATATGTGGGATGAGCCTGGCATGTTTCTAACTGTCCCAAGGACTAGGCTTGGAAGCTCAGCTCATAGCCTCCGTAATCTACAAACTCAGACTTTGAAGGCGTTAGCGTCCAGTCTCCTAACCTAGACCTCTGAGTGTGGCCCACGCAGTCTTCTCTCCAGGAAGAAGACACGCGGACACTCTAGGTTCCTTCTGCAGCAACTGTTTATTTGTCTCCATTCATAGGAAAAAAGGGTCGAACCCAAAATCCGCACTGCTTATATACACCACAGTGCAGGGTATCTGCCCACAGCGTGGCGTGTCTGCTCATGATTGGCTGTTCGCTCATTACCCTACGTAACGCCCCGGATGGGCCGTGACATGGCGTCTTTTCACTCTACACACATGCGCAAACAGTTCTCTACGCACATGCGCAAACAGTTGTTTAGGCGCCATCTTGCCATGGCGAATGCCTCTCAAGATTCACGGCTCCCCACATCTGAGACTTGATGCTGAATAAATGTACTCTTTCTAGCTCTTTCTGAACTCTAGCTGGCTGGTTCAACTCAGCTGTTCTGGCTCAGACTCCTCTCCAAGTTGGCTGATTCAAATTGGCTTCTCTGGGTTTATAACTGAATTGCTCTGCCTTGAAAGCCTGCCTCTGAACTCCATGAACTAAGCTGCTCCAAACTGAACGGAACTGAATTAATTGCACTGAATTGAATCCTATTCGGTTCTCTGTCCCTCACTGCTCTTTAAGTAGCCTCTCTTTCCTGTCTATTCTTGTGAGAGTCAAGGCATATCCTATATTTGACTCTATATCACTTTGTCTTCTTGCCCCCTACCCCCATTGAACATGACTGTTTGAGATCCAAGGTGTGTGTACTGAGGGTGTGTCTGTAGAAATGATTAAAGGTGTATGGCATGTCTGCATTCCAGCCATATCATATCTTTAGATGTCACTCCTGTGTGCCAGAGCATCCATGTTGCTGAATTAAAATTCCTCTCCAAGTACTAACTAGACCTGACCTTACTAAGTTTCTACTTTAAGACCAGACTGAGTGTATTCAGGGTGGTAGAGACACAGATTTAAGGAGTTAAATAGTAGCATAATATGTGATCTTACATTTATATATAGGATATATATAAACAATAACCTATATTCCTGTCAAATAAGTTCCCGTAAAGATCGTGAATGCAGTCAGCAAATCAATGGCTTGTGCCTTACGAAGGTGCTAGAATTAGTTGGAAGTCAAAGCACATGAACCCTACCAATCTCTCTTCTATAACTTCTTACACTTTATAACAACTTATAATATTCAAAGAGTCAGATATGTTACACAACATAATATTCAACAGCACACAATTATTAAGCATCAGAGTTTTTAGTAACAGTTAAGAAACTAGGAAAAATAGCAGCAAACCCATAAGATTTTTTTTTTCAAAATACAAAATAATGCAGTTTTCTAGTTAACAATGTGCCGCAGAGTGCTCTTAAATCGTCCCTGCACAAGGAGCATCCCACTAGTGCAGCAGGAGGCCTAAATATGTTAGAAATACCTCGGAAGTTCTCGGTGTCTATATCTGTAGCCATCCTCAAGCACACCTGCATATCCTGCCTCCACTGCCCAAGATACTCAGCTGTTGCATCTGTTTTGACAACTTTATAGTGCATAGTGTGGAACACAGGTGAAGGACATAAGTGTTATGCCCAGACCTCAGGTCCCTGCAGACCACCAAAGACCACCAGGAGTCCAACTCATATGCAAAAGTGGAAAGTCTGTATTCCATCCCAAGCTGGGACCTCTCCATCCTCTCCACACAGGGATGGGTGTAGAAGGTGCTGAGCTGGTGTCAGCCTTATATTTTATACAGTTTAAGCTGGGGAGGGGCTTTCTAACTAGACAGTTACATGATTGGTTGGCATTTTAGAAAACATAGCTTGCATGAAATTTTGGCTAACATCATAAACTTTGCCATAACTTGAGTCATTTGCCCTGGACATGACACTGGACATTTCCTCTTATCAAGAATTGAGTGGCTATTATTACTTGGTTCCTGGAACAAACTGTGGTTTTTCCAGTTACCAAGTTCAAACTGAGGACAGGCTGGACATAAGTTGCACTTTGAACACAAAATAGAATTAGCTGGCTGGGTCCTTCAAATAAACAGCTCTTGAGACACTACACTTAGACATATTTTTAATGCCAAGAATCCAATTACAACCTAGTTATTTCAAGGTAGAACACAGGCAAGGTCTAATTTGCTCATAGGATCTAAAGGTTTGGGTTAAAATAGTTTATATGAACAACTGAGATTTTCTTCGAAGAAGACAGAGGAAAAAAAATACCTAGTTTCCTAGGGACTGAGAATTCACTAGGGAATCTCACCTTCAAAAGAGAAAGTTCTAATAAGTTTTAGGTTCAAGAAGCCTTGACATTTTTATTGCCACCAGGATTTGATGCCACAACAGAAGTAAAGAGTAGCAAATTCAGGGAGGTCTCTTTGTGGCTTATACTATCCTGTAAAAGTTTGGAAGCAGGAACTTAGAGCAGTGGTTATATTCATAAGCAGCATGTAACACACATATATATTATATTTATATACTTTGTGTCAGTCTCCTCCCCTCAATGCTTATCAGAACTTGAGCATAATGAAAATAATGCATTATAGAAAGACTTTCCCACAGTTGAAAACAACAGCCATGTTACCTTACAAAAATTTAGAAGTTCAAGCGTGAACAGTTTAGAAAATCAGTAAGATATATAATGCTGTTTTGATCTGATTTCACCAAAAATGAATTAAAAAAATTTTAACTGACACTTGAAAGGGATCATTAAATTTAATGGGAAATGCACTTTTTTGTGAAACAGATCTAACCATCTGACATAATAGATCAATGGATGTAAGAATGATGGATAATTTCCCATAGTACTCTCTATCTTGAGTCTTTGATGGTAACGTCATCATTCTGACACCTAAGTGTAAGAAGCTCAGACTTGTTAAAAACAATTGTGAGCAATCTGATCTAATTATAAGACTTCCTTCTGGAATCCACAGCTATCGTCTTGTATACAATATCTTACAAGAGTGAGTTGCTTGCTTTCTCTCAAACTACTAATAGAGATACTTGATAATTTATTACAAGGATAAAAACTTTAAAATGTAAAGTGATGTAAAAATGAAATACTAAAATTGGAGAAAAGGTTCAGTGGGTAGGAACATTTCTTGTACAAACATGATGATATGAGTTTTCTTGTTAGTTCTCATAACTCCAGCACTGTGGGAGGTGAGGGAGACCAGAGCACCATGTCAAAAGGAGTTGGGTGAATGATGATAAGCCAGGCAGAACAGAAGACATTTAAGAAAATCTGTCTTCCACACATACAAGCACTAGCATGCACCTCCCTCCACACACACAACTCCACACTAAATTCAGAGCCACATAAATCCACAGTTAAACATTAAAAAGGAGATGGAACTGTCAAAGAATCAGACAAATAAATAATCAGAATCTTTTTTTTAGAGGATAAAATAGCACTTTACTATCAGAAGAGGAAATGCCAGAGGATTAAAGTCAAGAGTAAAACCTACATCATATCAATGTCAAGAAGGCAAAAAGAGCTAATAGGTATTGCGGGAATTATGAGGAGAAGTTTACTTTAAATTTTTTTATTAATTGGTTATCTTATTTATTTACATTTCAAATGCTGTCCCCTTTCCCTGTCTCCCCTCTACAAAACCCACATCCCATCCTCTGTCTCCTTTGCCTCTAAGAGTGTGCTCTCCCATCTACCCACCCATTCCTGACTCATTCCCATAGCATCCACCTATGCTGGGGCATCAAGCCTTCACAGGACCATGGGTCTCCCTTCCCATTGATGCTAAATAAGGTAATCCTCTGCTACATATGTAGCTGAAGCTATGGACCCACCCATGTATACTCTTTGATTGGTGATTTATTCCATGGGAGCTCTGGGGATTCCAGTTAGTTAATACTGTTGTTCTTCCTATTGTGTTGCTATCCCCTTCAGCTTCTTCAGTCCCCTAACACTTCCACTGAGGTCCCTGGGCTCAGTCCAATGGTTGGCTCTTGAGTATCTGCATCTGTCTTAGTCAGAAGCTGGTGAAGCTTCTCAGAGGACAGCTATACTAGACTCCTGTTCAACTTTAATGTTTCAGTTTGGGACTACATGAATGTTTTTAATGACCTCAATTTCATTATTAAAATGAATAATAATGAGTCATAGCTCATGTTATTAATGTTGTCAGTTTAATTTCCTCCTCATCCTTTAAAAAAAAAAAAAACTACTATGTATCACTTTCTCCTCTCCAGCCCACTCTAAAACAGAAACAAAGCATCAAATACCATAGACTTACTTAAAGGAAGAATGTTTCTGACCTGTCAGGAACCATTTAAAGAGGGAAGACAGAAAAGTACAGAGAAGTTACACAGGAAGATTCATGGGCAGAACACTCAGAACAAGAATAGAATGAAAGAACCTTTTAGAACAGAGTTTCTGAAGCAGGGTTCTCTGAAAATCTAGGGCTCTACAAAATGTCATGAAAGGATTCTTGACATTGTCTTTAAATTTTAAATAAAACATGGTTTGTGAAACTATCTGGTTCCCGGAATGGCAGCATTTACAGTAGAACACAGTAAGTTAGCAGCTAGTCCATGCTGGCATTAGAAGCCTTTGGCCCTATATTACAGTGTCCACAAGGACTGCAGTCATTGGGGTGGGTCCCTACTAGTTTTTCATATGATTGGAAAAGCCAACAACAGTTGAGGATGATATTCTATCAGGAAGAGGATGACAACTTGATGTCACCATTGTCTCCATTCCAAAATAATCATGGATTATTGTGATGGCAGTTCCAAAGACCAGAATCGTAACAGGTACCAGAGTTGGAAACACTGCTCACAAATCTTGCAGATAGAAATAAAGAACCATATGGAATTGCAATAGATACCACTTATATGATATTTAAGTGATGAATTAGTCTGTTATACTCATGTCTTAAATTTGTGGTTAAATTTAAAGGTTACACACTGATTAATCTTATAGAAAAAAGTTCAAGTCAGCACAGCATTGGGCTGTCAAAGTTGTATCAAAAAGATAGCCCCTAAAGGAGGATGTCACTGACACAAATCTCTAGACCCTATTGCTCTGACATACTCATTCTCTTGAGATTTCTCAAGGAAAAGCATTTCCTCAATTCAAATCGTACTGTACAATGAACTTCTAGATGATCAGAAGCCTGGGATCCCTGCAGGGAAACCTGGTCAGCTCATTCTCATAGCTGTCTCATCATATCATATTGCACTGAGATTAATACGCTTTTCCATAAGTATTTGACCTACAGATAGATCCTTTAGGTAAAAGCTACCCACTCTCTCGAAGGAGAAACTAGAAGATTATTAGGACAAAGTACTATAGTTTGCACCCCTCCCCATTCATCAACTTTTTTAGTTTGGGTTTCATTGCTATGATGAGACACATAACCATGGCAACTCCTATAAGGAAAATATTTCATTGGGGTGGCTTACAGTTTCAGAGGTTCAGTCCATTATCATCATGGCAGGAAGCATGGTAGCACAAAGACAGACATGGTGCTAAAGAGGTTGAGAGTTCTACATTTTGATCCACAGGCAGCAGAAGGAGACTGTGTGCCACACTGGGTGTAGCTTGAGCATAGGAGACTTCAAAACCCACTCCTCCAGTGACACACTTCCTCCAATAAGGCCACACCTACTCCAATAAGGCTACATATACGTCCTAATAGTGCCACTCCTTATGGATGTATGGGGGCCATACCTACTCAAACCACCACATCAACTATTCAACATATTCATTTTCTGCTTGTCTCAGCAACTGAAGGTAGAAGGTGACTGAAAGTCATCTTTTGGAAGTAACACAGCTAGGCCAGAGTTGCTGACTGTGTCCATCCAGAAACACAGTTAAGCAGGAGAGTCTTAAAAAACAGTCGACCAGATTATCTGGACTTTTCTCTGACTCAGCAATTTCAGTTGTGCACTTGGGGCCTATCCACTAACCTCTTCAACAATCCTCCTTGTCCATTTTTTTTATTGCTCACACATCTGTATATGTATATTCTTACTTAAATTAAAGGCACTTTTCTTCACACAGATGATACAAGTGACTATTTGACCCTATTCTCATTGGAAATATTTTCCTCATAACCATATGTCAAGACTCCCCTTGAATATGGCTGTATTGAAGCCATGACCCATTTGGGGCCTGACCCATAAGTCAAGTTTGTCCCATCTGCAAGCCAGCTTGAGCTTCCCTTCCCCTTCTATTAAGTATAGATAGAAACTAAGGAATTGAATTGAATGACATACGGGTCTGTTCACACTTACTGTTTCCTAAGTCTAATTGTGCCCTGTCAAGATCATTGTTTGTCTCTCTACTTCAGTGGGAGAGAAAACAGTTTCACTGGTGTCTGCACACTAACCATTCCCACATCCAAATACATCAATTCCAACTATAAGCTAAGGATCTGAGTGAGCTCACAAAGTTCATATTAATGCCACAAGCCCAATTTAGCTGAGAATCCTGATTTTTACCTTGGTCCTATAGGCAGCCACTCTAGACAATCATGGAGATGTGAGATATCAAATTCAACTCAAAACCTACACCTAATATCTTCTAAATAGGCATTACTCACTCCCTGAAACAAAGGAGAGTAAGCAAATGACTAGAAATGTTTTTTGAGTAAATACTATAAAAAAGGGAGGGGGGTTGGGGATTTAGCTCAGTGGTAGAGAGAGTGCTTGCCTAGTCCTCACAGTCCTCAGCTCTGAAAAAAAAAAAAAAAACATTAAAAATTAGACATGTCATAATCTTGCAAATCATATCCTCCTGAGAACTTGACTATCGCTTCCAAACTTTCTGGGTCTAAAATTTTCGAGTTGAGAACTTCCTCTAACAATTGTGACTTTGAAAAAAAGTGACTCATCCTGTCTTTTGTGAATTAAGCAACACTGTTGCTCACTGTCCCTCCATATTATCATTAGGACTATTGTGTTCTATCAGTCTTTCCCAGGTTTCTTTAAATGCTTTCCTGACCTTGTCAATCAGTGGAGCTATTGCAATCTTCTGCTGTGACTTTAGGACCTTATCATATCTATTACTATTAATAAGGCAAAATTATGTTCATGTGTCTGACCATCAGTTTTGCCACCTGCAGAGCAGAGCTACCACTGTACTTGCTAGAAAAGATATGCTCATCTTTTCAGTGAAACCCTGAAGGCCTTGGTGAATGGTAATTTTCCTATTTTCACCTGCCTTCACACAATGTATCCATTCTGGCATGTCCTCAGTATTTTCATTTCTTACTATATTCTTGTCCCTTCACCCCTGTAAATGACTTCCTTGGAAAGGGAAAATAATCTCTCTAATGGAATATACAATCAGTGTGTTCATTACAGAAAGGGAAATCTTTGATGCTATAACTTAGCTGAACTCCTACAAATTTGAAGTGATAAATAAAATAAAATTTAATTTCTATGGCAAAAAGTAATAGATTGTTTAAATCACTTTATGTATATAAAACTTTTTATTGTAATGTTCTCATTTGATTATTTATATTTCCCTTTTTTCCATGTTTTATTAAATTACCTGTTGGGTGCCTCAGCTGAGCTTGCCACCAGAGACTCAACTCACGCCTGCTGTGCCTGAAACAAAGGCTCACTTACTATGAGTTCCGCCTTCGAGAATTCCAGAGGAAACTACACCTGCTGGCTGGCACATATACAGCCTGAGGACAACTGTTGTTGACCTCCCCCCCACTGTGGACTGTGCCTCCAGCCACTCCCCAGAGCTGAGACCTGCGGGAAGCCCTGAGTCTCCCTCCACCTTCAGCCTTGCAGCCAGTTTCCCTTTGACTTCCTCCTGGACTTTGTTCGGACTCTTCCTGACTCCTCCCGAATTGCTAATGTTATTCAAATGTCATTGTAACCTAGAGATTCAGTTTGCTTTCTTGTATATAAATGCTGAACCCCCAAAGTAAAGACGAGCCTTGATTGGAAACTCTCAACTTGGCTTCGTGTCCTTTTGTTCTCGAACTCTGTGTTTCAGGTCTCCTTTCTCCCTTCGGTCGAGGCAGAACCCGGTTCATGAAACTGCGGGACAGTTTTATTTACCTATTTCACAGTCAAGTCTGATGGTTCAAGTGCAATCTCTGTATTGTGAAAAAGAGTTTAGATTTAGGCTTATGGATAATTTGCATTTGAGAATATGCAATAATTGCATATAAGAATTGAAATCTTCTAGGTTATATTACTGTGCTGTTACATCAAGAAAGAGGGGGGAAATTTTATCTGCACAGGGATTCTTCCACGTTGGTTACGGCAGGCAAGTGAAATGTTGCAATGTCTTCAGAAATCTTGAAAAGATACTTAATTACAAATCACATCCATCTGACAAGGAAAAGTGATTTTTTTTAAAAAAAAAAAAATAGCTATCAGAATTCAAAACAGCCTGGAGATTTTCAAAAGAAGTTGTACTCTTTCAAAAGTTTCAAGTTGAGATACAAAATAACAAAGCACACTGTCTTAAAGAAAAAGATAGTTATACTGTTGGTAGTTTAAAAAATTAACACCAACCCATCCAGTGAATAAAATAAGATGCAACTGGAGAGTCTCTAGACCCCAACCTCAACCCCCACCCCTGACTTTTTTGACATGGAGAAAAGAGTTTATTTAGGTCATTGGCCTGGGTATTCTAGGTCATTGTCCATCACTGAGGGAAGTCTGGGCAAGGACTCAAGGAAGGAGCTTGATGTGGAAACCTTGGAGAAATGATGCTTATTAGTATTCTCCCAGGCTCACATCCAGCAACCACTCATAGTCATGCCAAATCCACCTGCCTAGGGATGGTAGAGGTCCTATTCTTAAAACAAATGAGTTAGTTAGCAATGAGACAATGTCACTTAACACTGCAGAGGTTTCATGTGATGATCTTAAAAGCAAGATCAATTAGTAAACAGATCTTGTCAACTAGTGTTATGCTATCACATCTGTGTCACCTACTGAGAGACCAAATCTTTTGGGTTGAGACTCCATCTTAGAGAACCTGGCCTAAGACTGAACTCAAGTAAACGAATAGTCCAGAACCTAGGGCCACTTTCCAGGCTAACCCCCCAAAAAACCTGTGTCTAGCAACAGTTTCCAGATTATTCTCCAACAAATCTGTACCCCGAGGTTACAAGCCCGCCCCTGACATTTCACTTCCTAACAACTACCAATCATGAAAAAGTTAAGTTTATAGTTTGGTTTCCAGCCTAGTCAATTATGTTAAAGGCCATAATGGCTCCCCAAACAGATGTGTATGAAGCTAGATATCCCCTTCTTGACTCTATAAATGCTTGCCTGAAACTAGGCTCAGGGCTCCGCCTTCTTGCTGTGTCAGGGTTGGTGGAGAGCCCAAGCTTGAGATTGAATAAAGAGACCCTTATGCGATTCCATCAGTATCAGCTCCTTGGTAGTTTTTTGGGGTTCACAAACATTTCCTGGCACAACACTAAAAGTATTGAAGAAGTTTAAGTGCACGTGTACTGCTATGATCAGTTGCTGAAAAGGCAATAGTATTGTTTGGCTTCTACCGAAAAAAAACAGCTTTCTTGGAGAAACTGCCCTAACATCTAGCCCAATTCTACCCCATTAATGACAAGAGCCAGGAAAGAGTTTCTTATGCTAATTATTGAAAAAGGTCTTCCTAACATAGCCTCCACTCCCACCCCTGTTCTTTCCTCAGGGAGGTTATGAGTAAATGAATCACTACCTGCATAATACTACAAAAATAATTAGCTTTATAAATAAGCAAAAGCCAAGATTGAGGGAGGGGGCAGAGGGGAGCCTTATAACCCTGTGAGCATAAAGCATAAAACCTTCCTCTCCATGCGGAAATTTTTGGCTAAGCACAGAAAAGTTGTCAATGGGGTTTTTGATTTTGAAGAGTACTTCAAAAAATTACTTCCAAAAATAATTTTCAAAAAAATTACCTTCAAAACATCTACTTCAAAAAATAGAAACTGCATCATCTTGAATGCTCTATCTTTTAAAAAAATAAATGATAAAGAAAGCAGCTACTTAAGTATTTTTCTTCCCATGAACACAGCTAAAGGAATCTTGACTATAAGGGAAACAGGATTTTTATGGGAAAAATAAATTTAAAAAACTTATGTCTCATATTCTTTAGCCCAGTATGGAATGGAGCATAGAGGCCAAGAAGCATAAGAAAGCCTGAAAAGGAATAAAGGGAAGAGACCCTTTCAGAACCTCCCAGTGTAACTTGTTGCTACTGTATACAATTCACATGTGAGACACGTGTACAGGAACAAACATATTCTAATGCTATATTCTTAGGTGGAAAACCAGACCATATCTAAGAACTACGTCTTCATTACTTAATCCCTTATGGCTGATACCAAGTAATATCCAGTGAATTACAGATATTTATGTTATAAAATCTAAGCAGTTGCTTGAATCCAAATGTCATTCACCAGAGGCCGATCATTGTCTTAAAGTACAGTTAAAGCATAGTTGCATAGTTGGCCCTATGTGAGGCTCTGAGCAAGTTTCTATGGAAAAAGAGAACTTTGACTGAGTGGGGGGTGGGGAGCAGAGGGGCTCTAAGCAGAGCCCAGATTTTTAGTGATGCCAAGAAGGGAATGCATGTAATTTATAAAGCACCCACAGGGCCCTAAAACATGATTAGTCAAACACACAGAAACACTTTCAAACCTTTCCTTAATTGTAACAGATGGCTGAGCAATAAATTTCTATTTCAAGCTAAAGGATGTGCTGCAAATATACCTGGCTGAAGTCCAGGCTCGAGAGCATAGTATGTCATTGTTGGAGGAAGACTGAGTCTGCATTAGGAGACTGTTAGGCT